>NC_134582.1:105182733-105522733 GCF_037038515.1 Microtus pennsylvanicus
GGCAGACTTCCAGTGACCCATGTGCTGGCTAGTTTTATGTCACCTTGACACATGCTAGAGTCACCAGAGGAGAGAGCTACAATTGAGAAAATGCCTCCATAAATCAGGCTGTGTTTGTGACCCTCCTTCAGATCTTAGATGGGGATGGTCTTTCCTTGGGTCAGCAGAGAGACCGCAGGAAGTCCCGTTTGTCACACTCTCTTCCTCCACGTCACCTGCATCAGGCATGGTGGTGCGCTCCTCTGACTGTCGTACCAAAGGGTGAGGGAGCTGAGTGAGGTAGGAGGACTGTTGAGAGTTCCAGGCCAGCCAGGTCTGTGTGACATGACCCTGTCTCAAAGTCAGAAGCCAAGCCAAGCAATACAGACATAAACTTGGCCTGGGGAGATGGCCAGCCAGTCCAGCTGAGCTGTTCCAGGTTCACTGAGAGACTGTCTTAAAATTTAAGGAGGGAGCCATAAAAGCACCCAATGCTAACCTCTGTTTGTCACATGCACTTGAACACACACCTTTATGTACATGCACACACATCCTTAGTACACATGCATGTGCACATACATACACACACACACACATGCACACACACACACATACACATCCTCAAAGAACAAGTCCTCCCTTGCCTTAGAAGTGTGGCATGGTTCCATTTCTTTCTTTTACCTCTGCCCCACAGCTCCATTTGTGCCGCTAGAGGGAGGAGACTGGATTTCTGTTGATCCAGCACTCCTCCTTCAGGCAAACTCCTGACCGTGGTGAAGCTCTGGGTGTGGACAAGTATTTCATAGGTTCCCCACAGGAGGTCTTATACGGGAGCAGTTTTCCTTCTCTTCTCTCTGGAGGAGGAAGGTCATGAGGACACCCAGAAGGTAAATGTGCTTATTTCACTCGACCCAAAACAGAGCCTGGACATAGCTAATACATAGGAAAAGCTTCATTTAGTGGAACCCTAAAACTTGAAAGATGCATTCATGGGAGACTGGGCTCTTTGGACTCTCTTGAGTTAAGTTTCTTAATGTCAGCAAAGGAAGGCAGGCATAACAAGGAGCGGCCTGCTTTGAAATAATGGGGAACATAGCCTCTTTTTAAAGAGTTCAACAGAAGCCTCAGTTTACACAGGGAGTAAGCTAATTAGAGCATTTGTGAGCTGCTCTCCTGTACTCAGAGAAATCCTTGCATGCGGTCAGGCTTCCCTTGGCTGCCTTCCTGGTGGGAGTTTGTTTTTGCCATTAAGAAATCAGTACTTACTGTTGATGTGTGGCAGTAATTTAGCGCAGTAACTTAGAAAGATTTTGCAGGGCGCATTAGCATGTATTCCTCTAATCTGTGCCCTTTGATACTGAAAGTTATGCTAATTTCAGAGGGCTCCACTTCCTTAAAAGGAAGACTCTATGAATCTAGCAGGAGCTAATTAAGGGAGGATCATTGGCTTTAGAGGGGACTGGGTGATCCTGAGAGGTTAGTTGCTCTTTCAGACCGACAATCCAGATCTAGAGCCATTGACGTCCTTAACCACACATGCAAGTCTGATATTTATTAGTTTCTTCTTCTTCTTCTTCTTCTTCTTCTTCTTCTTCTTCTTCTTCTTCTTCTTCTTCTTCTTCTTCTTCTTCTTCTTCTTCTCCTCCTCCTCCTCCTCCTCCTCCTCCTCCTCCTCCTCCTCCTCCTTCTTCTTCTTCTTCTTCTTCCCCTCCTCCTCCTCCTCCTCCTCCTCCTCCTCCTCCTCCTCCTCCTCCTCCTCCTCCTCCTCCTCCTCCTCCTCCTCCTCCTCCTCCTCCTCCTGTCCCTGCTGCTATTAGATCTGGGTTCATTGGACTCTTTTGAGTTTGTTGGCTTCATGTGAACAAGGGAATGCAGGTCTAACAAGGAGTGGCCTTCTTCAGGATCCTTTTAAAGACTCCACCTGCTGCTTTTAAGGAGTGGAGATCCCTAGAAGCGTAAAACTTGTGCAAAATGTTTTCTTGAAGGTCATAAAATTGCTTTAGTTTTAAAAAAATACTGAATCTTACTGTGCTCTCACCGCTTTAAGAATACATGGCTCTCCAGGTGGTGGTGGTGGCGGTGCACGCCTTTGATTCCAGCACTCAAGGAGAGGAAGGCCGATCTCTGAGTTCAATTCTAGGCTGGTTTACAGAGCCAGTTCCAGGACAGGAAGGGCTACACAGAGAAGCCCTGTCTTGAAAAACAAACCAAACCAACCAAACAAACAAAAATACATGGCTCTCTGAAGGAAGATTAGAGAAGTACCACTTACCTTGTCTGTTTGTCCTCAAAATCCCTGTGCACAGCTTATGCTTAGACAAGAGTCAGTTGATGGAGCGCAGATGCTGAGGGCAGGCCAGGAGCATAGGTCGCCTCATTTGAAGACCCAGAATAAAAATTAGACATGGTGGCGTGTGCCTATAATCTCAGCATTTGGGTATGCAATGAGGGGAATTGCCATAAATTTGAGGCTTGTCTGAGCTACCTAGTAAGTTTGAGGCCAGTTTGGGCTACAGATCGAATCCCAGCTTGAAAACACTGACAGAGAGGCTGGAAAGGATAGTGCACACCTGTTTTCCTAGCATGGGACAATAGCACCTCACATTTAAAGTCAGCCTGGGCTACACAGCTGGACTATGTCACCCCTCCCCCACAGAAAAGCTTTAGAATGCGGGTGAACCTCACTAGTTTATAACGTTTTAAAAACAAGCCAGCTAAGATAGAAAAACTTACTCTGTCTCTCCCTCTGGCCTGTCCAGCCCTCTATATGTGTGAACAACACATTTGCTGGAGGGAGGAACCCAGGGGTGAGAAAAAGCAGGGTGGGCCAGACCTGCTGTATTTGCCAGTAGAAAAGATGGGACTGGCTCGAGAAAGAGGGAGGACCTAAAAGGAAAAGCAAGCAACGCAAATAGCTGGCAAACCCTGGCTTCCTGCTTCCCATCTGCTTGCCATCAATTCTGAATGCTTTACGTATAACTCACTTTATGCCTTGCAGCCCTGTAACACATTATCAGTTCCCCTGAGTAGGTCCTTGGAGAGAGGGAGCTGCCATCTTTTCCTGTGCAGCCTGGGCTGGCTGTTTCAGGGGTCTGTTACTTGGCATCCGTGGTAGCCCTGGTCTTTCAACTGGACACTGTTCTAGCTTCCTGTGGGGTCTAGTGAAAGGGATCTGCATTGGCTATTTTGGAGGCTTCCAGGAATGGGGAGGACCTTAAGGATCTAGACTCTGTACTCCTGACCCCACTTATATCCAGCAGTCTGTGAACAGCTCCCTGCCTGTCTTGTCTCTCTTGTTTGGGGATCTTATGTAGCTGAGGGGAACCACTAGTACACTAGCCTTGAACTATTGATCCTCCTGCCTCCATCTCCCATGTGTTATAATTACAGGGTTGTGCCATGATACCAATATTTTTAAGTTAATTCTAGAGAAAGCCAGAGGAAGAAGAAGGATTTTTTTCAGAGCCCGTGGATGGCACTCAAGTGTGTGGGCACTCACAGGTGCGGTAAACATGCTGTTTGGGCAACATAAAGCTGGTCGTGCATGTGGTACAACCTTTCCAATGCCTGCTCCACCATGGGCAGTGGACATAGCTCCCCATGTACTTATAATCAACAGAATTGTTTTTGATTGATGCCAGAATGTGTTACAGAATAGTGGAGAGACTTCTGAAGGAGAAGTGTGAAGTAGATGGAAAACACTTGTCAAGTCTGACCAATGAGGTAATGGAATAACAGAGATGATGTGTGTCTGCAGGTTTCCCTGGGCATAGAGGAGATGCCAGTGTTTGGCTGGCTGTTTCTTGTGTGTTCATGTAATGCCAGCGTCAGATCATTGCTGTACTGATGGGCAGTCACTTAGAGAAGTATTCCAGCCGAGAGGTGTCAATAGCATTGATTGACACTTTGACCTATTCTAGTGGGAGAAATTTCTAGATATTTCTAGTGGGAGAAATTTCTAGAATAGGAGGGGAAATTTCAGTGCAATAGGTTGGCTGCTGGAATGTGAGACCCACGGTGTGCCAGCGTTTGGCACAGTGCTGCCTGGCACTCCACATGCAGCTCCATCACTGTAAGTTGGGGAGTGCCTGCATCCTGTGGGATCATCTTTGAATGACAATAGCAGAAGATAGGAGGCGTAGACTCCTAGAGCAATAAGAGAGAATGTTTCCCATGTTGTTAGTGCATGTCAGAATTTCTATACTTTTTAAAAATTGCTAGTCCATTGAGTACATGTATCACTCAGCTATTCAAAAATAGATGAATGTTTGAATCACGGCCTCTTCATGGGTATAGTTTTATTATTATTATTATTAATTATATAGGCTGTCCTGTAGCTCAGGCTGACCTGGAACTCATTTCGTAACCCCAAGGATGGCCTTGAACATCCATTTTCCCACTTGTAAGTCCTGAGAGCTGAAGTTACACACATGCATCACCACACCAGGTCTCTGCTGTGCTAAGAGTTGGACATAGAGTTTTGTGAGTGCTGGCTGAGCTGTCTACCAACTGAGCCACACCCTCAGTCATGGCTTGCTTTCTTATGATCCTGACTTGTCAGGCAAAGAGCTAAGATTTGAAACAGGAAATAGATTCGGCCCAGATCTGACCCTAAAGGATATCACAGTGTCTTTGAGGAGAGAGGAGGTAAATCAAATATCCTTTGGTTTCCTACAAGAAGAGCTATGGTAGGGATGAACAGAGACGACTGTGTGGCCCGAATTCAGTTCACTAGGTCTTGATGGGACATGAGAGTATGTCACACTGTGTCGAAAGATGGACTCTATTCCAGGACAGGAAGTAGCGAAGATGTGGAGAGAGGTGACATATAGCCTGAAGCATAGAAAACAGCCAGGGAAGAGAAGAGACAGGATTCGGGCACATACTGAAGACAAGAGTGCTTTCCCTGAAGGCCACTGGAGCATGGGAGGCTTTGTAGCAGCCAATGGGGAGAGTGACAATGGATTCGAAAGGGGTTGTGCCAAAGGTGGACACTATAAAATGCTGCTCAAGGTGACTTTCTCTCTTTCCCCTTATCCCCTCCCTCCTTCCCTTTCTTTCTCACTTTTCCCCTGCCCTTTCTTCCCATCTTCCTTTTTGCTTCAAGTGTCCTAGGCTGGCCTTGAACTCCTGATCCTCCTGTCTCTGCCTCCTATGTGCCATCCATCCATCCATCCATCCATCCATCCATCCATCCATCAATCCATCCATCATCCATTCATTGCTTTATAAAATACATATATTCTGGCTGAGCGGGCGTGAAAGAGGCCTTTTCTCAGCCAGCAGAGAAGGGCACACTCTGACTTAGGGACCAGGTTCCTCTGAGCCTCGTGTGATGTGCTCAGTTTGCTCTTGGGTATCTAGGAGAGCAATTCTCAGAGAAAAGGTTGTCATTGTTTGGGTGGGGGACAGCTGTGGAGCTATGAGTATTTGCCACCATAAGGCCAGAGCATTTGTTCTGTAAGAGTGTTCACGTGTTGCCGCGAGCTGTTTAGGCTGAAAGGATTTGTGCTGTGTCATCTGCCGTGAAAGCTGATGGCTAAGTGCCTTAAAAAATGTGGGAAAGAGGACCTACTTGGAGATGCGAGGGCTCTGCTGGGGGCCTGTCGCTATGTGCCATTCCCTACTGCAGCTTTTACATGGTATTGTTTTGACATGCAGGGAAGATAACTTATCTTAAAGAGAAGGACTGAAGTAGTCTGACAGTTTGCATAATCCCATTAGCTTGAAGTTTGATGTCACTGCTTATATTATACAGTTCTTTATTTATTTACTCATCGTCTCACAGAGATAATAGAAATGTATTCAGCTATCATCTAGGCAGCAAGAGAGACTGATAATGACCTGATCGTGGTCCCTTTTATATTGCTATAATAAAATACCTAAGGATGGGTCCTTGGTAAAGGAAGAAGGTTTATTTAACTCAATTTTGGAGGGTGAAAACCTCTGTTGAGGTTTTCTTGATTGGCGGTTTCCCACTGATGAGAGATTCTGGGGCCCTCCAGGGAGAGGTGACAGAGCAAAGCTGGAGATTCAAGGGCCTGCTTACTCTTTTGTATAACCACTTGTTCTTGAGAGCTAGTTAACTGAGGGCCCTGAGAACTATGTTTATCTTTTGCAAGAGTACCAGTGATCTAAGAACTTCCCGTTAGATACCGCGTCTTAAAGGCTCCATCATCTCCACACTGGGATCGAGTTTCTGCACACACAGCTTAGTGTAACAGAAAACCTCAACCCACAGCACTGTGCATGCATGCTGCTTGTGATAAGGCCTAAAAAGCATAAAAAAAAAAGATGTTTGGAGTGGGATGGCAGATGTAGAGTGTAAACAGGCACATGGTATCATGCCTGGCTTTTGACATAGTAGCTGGGTACCCAAACTCAGGTCTTTGTGCTTGCATGGCAAGCATTTTACCATGGAGCCATGTCCTCATTTGTTCTCAGTCATATTACTTATTCTCCTTATTGTTATTATTTGAGACAAGATCTCATATAGCTCAGACCAGACATAAACTCCTGCTTTTCCTGTCCATTTCCCTTGTGCTAGTTGTAAATGTGTGACATCATGCATGGCTTGGAGTTAGGCTTTAACATTTGTTATTGTTATTACTATTTGCATGTGTGTGTATGTGTGTCTGCTAACATCAATTTCTGTGCACCTCGTGCCTACTGGAGCCCCCCCATGGAGGCCAGAAGAAGACATCAGTTGGATTCCCTAAGACTGTAGTTACAGATGATTCTGAGCTTCCATGTGGGTGCCAGTAAACTGAAACTGGGTCTTCTGCAAGAGCAGTCTGTGCTCTTAACCACTAAGTCATCTCTCCAGCCCTTGGAGTTCAGTGTTCAATTGAGAAAAGAGCTGGGTATGGTGGTTCCTGTGTATAATCCCAGCATCTGGAAGTTGGAAGCAGGAGCATAAGAAGTGCAAAGTCATCTTCTACTACCAATTTAACTTGAGATCAGCCTGGGGTACTTGTGATGAGAGAGAGAGAGAGAGAGAGGGAGAGGGAGAGAGAGAGAGGGAGAGGGAGAGGGAAAGGGAGAGAGAGAGAGAGAGAGAGAGAGAGAGAGAGAGAGAGAGAGAGAGAGAGAGAGAGGAGAGAGAGAGGAATGAGGGGAGGGAGAAAAGTACAGGGAGGGGCAGAGTGTATGAATGAATAAGAATGAGAATGAGCCATCTAGGATCAGGAAAAACAACCCGTGGGAAAATGCTGAGAACCGGAAAATTGTCTTTTTTTTCTGGAGAGTGTCTGGAAGGACCCTGTGGTGCCTGGGTCCTGGGACCTTGCAAAGCCGAGTGGCTAATTGAAACAGCATAGACAACACCGACCTTCTGAGCAGGTCAAGTTAAAATTCAAGGATTACCTCAACTTCACCATGGGGATTTTACAGTGGAAGGAACCAGAGATGCACAGCCTCCTTGTTTGTATTTAGTGGTTTTCCAAACATCAAGCTTTCATTGATTTCTCTGGCTCCCATCCAGCTGCCACTGCTGTGTGTAAACACACACTGGGTGAGCATTTTGTTGTCTCAGAAAGGAGAGCATATGGGCTCCGACAGCCAACCTTATTTTTATTTATTACTCTGTTTATGACTACATCCAAGATAAAACAATATTTCCTGGTAGCTAGCGTAACAGACAGTAATAGACGTGGTCTCTGACCACTGTGTGGGCCTCTGTGTGCTTCCTAAGTCTGGTGTCGTGGAATTGACAGACACAGAGCCAATCTGGCACTAAATGGATTTCTATTAACAGTACAAAAAGGCTTGTAACTTTAGGCGTCTTCGGGTTGCTGTTCAAATGGGGTTGTTGCGTCTTCGTTGTTTTTACGTTTGGGGTGATTATGAACTGCTGGGTCTCAGGTGGGAGGGTCTGGAGAGAGTGAGTCCTTGGATCTGCTTCATGCACTTGATTTCAGGTCTTTGGAGTTATTTTATTTAATTACAATTATGAGGTAATGGTATTTTCTGCTCTTACAGAGGAAGAAATCAGCTATTAAAGGTAGCTCCTGTCATCATCCCTGCCATCCTCACCGTCACCACCACCAATGCCAATGATCTTTGTAGTATTAGGGAGGGCACACGGGCCCTAGCCCGTGCTAGTAATTTTCTGCAGTGTTAGGGATGGAATTGGTCTTGTCCATGCCAGGCAAATGATCTACCACTAAGCTCTTTTCCAGTCTAAGAAAAATGCCTGTTTGAATCTAGGTCTCAGCATTTGGGAAGTAGAGGCAGGAGGAGTTCAGGGCCACCTTTGGCTGCATAGTAAGTTTGAGGCCAACCTGGGCTGAGTTAGACCTTGAATATAACGATTAAGAGATAGCTTGCTTAGATGTTTGTGCAGTCAGCTCCTTGGCTCTGTAAATTTCTCTTCTGTGGCTGTGACCGACCGTAGGTCAAAAATATAATATTTTTTTATAAGTATGCATATATTTTTCCTCATCATTACCCCTCAAATACTGCAGCTTAACTGTGACATTTATGCTATGGATTTCTATAGCATCTGAGGATTATAACATATACCATTTGCACCTTACTGAATATGATAAGGAACCCAGGGAGGCTTTGAAGCACATGAAGGCACATGTTTAAATTATATGCAAAGACTGCCGTTTGAGATGAGGGCCTTGAGATTTTTGTCTCTGAAGGTGCCATTTGAATCAGTCCTTCTCTCACATTGAGCCGTAGCTGTTATCTTTATGAAGGCGAAGGATGAGGGCCTGTCTTCAGAGAGACACCGCTGTCATGCAGACCAAGGTGTGAGTAAAAAGGAGCTCTCGCTTTGGTGGAATTCATAGGAATCCCTGGAGAAGCTGAAGAAGAGGACTTGGATCAGGCATAGATACGCATCTCTTCCTGTAATCACAGCTCTCCAATTCCCTATTAGGAAGGGTGAGAGGCAGGAGGATTATCACGAGTTTGACACTAGCCTGGGCAACACTAGCAAGATCGTGAAAAGAAACAAATGAAAGGCTTTGGTTATGTTTTTAGTCATAACTACGTGCAGATTGCTTCTTGTGCCAGTCAGATTGCCTTCAAAGATTCATAGACTCTCGGCTGCTGTTATATGTGGTGTGTGCATGAGGATTTGTGTTTACATGTGTGTGCAGGTGTGCATGCTCCTGTATCTGTATGGCTGTAAGGCCCAAAGTCTCTCTTGACCACTCTATTTTTTGAGGCAAGATCTCTTGCTGAGCCCAGCACTTGCTAATTCCAGTTAGTCTGCATGGCCAGCTTACCCCACTGTTTTAGGGTTTCTACTGCTGTGGCAAAACCCATGACCAAAGGCACCTAGGGAGGAAAGGGTTTATTTTAGGTTGTAGCTTGTAGTCCATCATCCAGAGAAGTCAGGGCAGGAGCTGATGCAGAGACTAGGGAGGAACACTGCTGACTGGCTTGCTCTTCCTGGCTTTCCCAGACTATGTTCTAGTAATACCCAGGACCACCAACGGCCCAGGATGGCAGGTGCCAGCACACCTGTCTCACTTTTACTTGGATTCTTGTCACCTGTGTGGTGTGATCCCTCTCCCCAGCCCTGTTTGAGTGTTTTGACTGGCAGGACTCAGTAAACCAGTGAAAAGCATGGCGAGGTTTTCTTTCACTTGGAGCTGCCTGGCAGGCTTGAAGTATGGGAGGGGTGTCTTCTGAGTCTCGGCTCCCCACGTTATCATGATAAGTTGTTTAAATAATGGACCTGTGAGAAGCTTGCACTCGGGTTCCCTACTGAGGACTCATGGCTAGCAGAAGCCATTTGCACACACCGGGGAACATGGGGGTGTCCTAAGACGGGAAGGTAGGAGTGGACGAGGTAGCAGAAAAACAGAGCCTCGTTCTGTGGCTTGGTGAATGCCCCTGGAATGCCCCGTGACAGGGTCAAGCCCTTTTATTGCTGCTAGGAGAAGGAGGATAAGATAAAGAGAGTGTACAGACAAGTAGGGATCCCGCGTGGCCTGGACAGCCATCTTGGGCATAATTACCATTTTGTTTGTTGGGTGACCTTGGCACAGATTCTGAACCCTATGGAATAAATAGTTATTTAAAGTACACAAGGAACTGGGAACATGGTTCAGTGGATAAAGTGCTTGCCATGCAAGCCTGAGAGGACCTGAGTTCGGATCCCAGGCATCCATGTAAGAAGATGTACTTTGGTGTTCCTCTATAAGCTTAGTGCTCGTGTGTGTCTGTGGGAAGACAGAGGAAGAGTAGGATCCTTGCGGGCTAATTTATTGACAAGCTCAAAGTTCAGTGAGAAACCCTGCCTTAAAATAAGGTGGAAAGCAATATGTAGCTGCTCATGCATATATACACACAAACATGCACACACGATCAGCTGAGGCTAAGTGTTTTATGACATGTCTAGACCATCTCTTCACTGAGGTTGGGGTTTTAATAGTTTTTCTTTATTTCTAGTGATGGAGATTCAACCTGAGTCTTTGTACGCACCAAGCAAATGTTCTACCATGAACTTAATGAGCTCTCCTACTTTGTTAATACTTTTTGAGAAGTCTGCTACATCTTGGCTGATGGCTGTCCAACTTTTGTCCGCCTTCACATGTAGTTCCCTTTGTTCTGTCTTGGGATTTTGGAGTCCTCCTGTCTTGCTGTCTTCTCAGGGTATGCTTCTTTCTATCAGTCTATGTTATTGTCGTCTGTGTGATTCTGAGCTCGCTTTCTCTGGTCTCGCAGTGCCTTCTGCCACAGAGCCCAGTTCTCATGCCACATTTGCCACTTCTCTTTGGTACCTTCTGCTTTTGTGACTGTTTTAGATGCATTGGGGTTTTTGCAAAACGGGACTTTGACAGAAAAATTCCAGTGCTGTGTGAGTAGAGTCATACCGTGGTCCTGGATTAGGGGGTAGTTAGAGTAAGGCACTCTGCCCACTCAGGGCTGGGTGGATACCCATGTGGAGAAACCGATGCCCGGGCCTGGTGGCAGTGGGCAAGACATCTATAATTCATGATGATGTTTGGTGGGAGGTGGATGGGAGATTGCGCCATAAGGACTTTGCTGACGATTTCGGGGAGCCAGAGAGAAAGGATGAAATGATCAGAATGCCACCTTGCCATCAGGATGGCATGGCTGGAGTCCAGAACACCAGAAAAGTGGCATCCAAGTTTAAGAAGTCCTTTTGACTTCAGATGGGAGAGTCAGAGTTTTTTTACCTGCAGCTTTAGGTGAGACACTTTGCAGACGCCTGTGTCTTTTTGTTACTCTAACTTAGTTCAAAAGGTTTTCTCACTCTACCCTGCCCCAGCCCCACAAAGCTGAAACCCATGCATGCCCTTGAACATTCCAGACAAGTGCTGTATTATTGAGCCTTCTCTAGCCCTGTTAGAATCATTTTGATAAGTTGAGCAGAAGTAAGGCGTGCTGAAGAGATAAGTTGTACTAGATGCTGATCATACCATTGTTTCTATGGAAACTCCCTCTGTAGGAAAAAGCTGTAGACTTCTGGGAGGAGGCATGTATCTCAGTCTCTACCCACAGGAAGCCCAGGACTGAAGCCTGGCCCTTGCTCGCACTCTGGGTTTGATAATAATAGAGTGCTGTGATTGGACGAGGTTGTCAAGGACACTTCAGATTAAATAGCTTTTTTGTAGCTCAGAAGTGGGAAAAAACGAAACAGGAATGGTTCTTAAGGCCTTTGTTGTTTTGAGACAGGGCCTCACTATGTAGTCTGGGCCGGACTAGAACTCAGATGGCCCTGGAACTGAGTTGATCCTCCAGCCTCTGCCTCACAACGGCTACGATGACAACTGCCTTCCCCTAAGCCCAGAAGTTCTCAGGCATTGATCCACGGTAAGGTGACTTGTGCTGAGTTGGGGAGAGGAGCAAATGAGGGAGGGAGATAGAAAGCTAAGCATTTGAAACCTTTAAATTGGAAATAGTCGTTGCTCAGACACACGGACATGATTCTCAACACTCTAGAGCTCAGCGTACAGATTCCTCTTCCCCCTCTGTATCTAGCTTTCATGAGTGGCTGTGCATGCATGAAACTTGCATGCATGCGCACACATTCAAACACACTTTTAAAGGGAACTTGTCTTGGCCACTGAGACCACATGATCTCTGTGGTTTGGCTTCCCTGGCTGCAGAGAAGGCCCTGTGATTTTGTGTCCATGGCCCCTTGAACCCTAGTTTTCAGGCTTCGTTTGTTCATGGGACCCAAGCAGGTGTCCTTCCCTGGGACTTTGGAGATATACTGAAGAAATATATACATCTCTCTTTGCTGCCTGCTCTATCAAGGAAGCCCCTGAATATTAGAGAGGAGATGCTTACCAGGAATGCAGAGACTGGAGAGTTGTGTGCCCATCTGATGTTAGCTACACCACATCCCTTGGAAAGTCAGGACGACATGGTGTCAGATAAGAAAAATTCTGCTCAGCAAGTTTAAAGAAGAGTTTCCTGATGATAGAAATTTTTTGAGCATTTCATATCAGGCGAGCTTCCTGCTGCCCAAGGTTGGTTTGTGGGCAGTGTTTCCTGAGGTTATTTGATGGTAGAGTGCTTGGGTTTATTTCCATGAGGGGTGTGTATGTGTGTGTGTGTGTGAGAGAGAGAGAGAGAGAGAGAGAGAGAGAGAGAGAGAGCGCTCTGCATGGGGACCAGTGTGAACTGCTGTTGGAAGATGACGTTCATAGTGGTGGTGTCTTTGGGAGCTTCCAATCACTGACATTCTGTTTCCTCTCCTTTCCTTCCCTGCCTCTATCTTTCTGGAATTTAATTTCTGTGAAAAGGTCTCATGAAGCTCAAGCTATCCTGAAATTGCTTTGTAGGCGAGGCTGCCTTGAACTCTAGGCCCTGCCTCCAGGACCACATGCTCGGATTCTAGGCACGGGGCAACAAGTCTGCCATGCCCAGCTCCCTGAGCTTTCTTGATGTTTTAGATTATTAAGGGGACCATAGTCCTTCTTTCCTGGCCAGTGTGTTGGAGCCAGATTTTATCCTCAGCCGCTAGCTTCGTCTCTGTGACTTAGAGTCAGTGCTGGTAACATAGTAGACTCACTCTCCCATATTCTGGGGTGGGGTGGGGGAGGGAGGGAGGAAGGGAGGGAGCGAGAGGGAGAGGGAAGGGGGAGAGAGAGAAAGAGAGAGAGAACATTTAAAGTGGTCTTCCAGCCAGGCCAGGCAGTGGAGGCTCACACCTTTAATCCCAGCACTAGGGAGGCAGAGGCAGGAGGATCTCTGTGAGTTCGAGGCCAGGGAACTCAAAGGGGCTGAGTGATACTGTGTTGAAGGACAAGCTGAAGCTCATAGTAGTAACCTCAGGTAGCCCGTCCATGTCCAGAGAAGTGGCTGAGGCAGCTCTGTGGGGATTCTGGTGTCGCAGAGAAACCTGGTTGTCCCTATCCTTAGGCATATTACACAAATCCATATTGTCAGTTGCTGTGTGGGAGGATGAGGCTGGAGGATTCCTGAAGGCCAGTCTCAACAGCATGGCTAGACCCCTCACGCAAAAGTGCAGTTCAGAGAGTGAAGACTGGGAATATGAACGGCTTGCTGTCTCCATTCTCATGACTTCAACTGTGGGATAGGTGGATTGCTTTTTCCTATTGTGGATTCTGATTTTTCAGCCTGCTTACCAATTGAGCCCCCATCAGACAGGAGAATGCAGAGTATCAATTTCAGTGTTCTCTGCGCTCATTCCTCTAGCCCATCACCTGCTACTTCCCCTGAATCCTTGGTTGCCAGAATGCCAGCCTTCCCTCTCTGTGTCCCTCCCTCCCTTCTTCCCTCCCTCCCTCCCTCCCTCCCTCCCTCCCTCCCTCCTTACCAACTCTCTTCTTCCCTTCATTCTTTCCTTCTCTTTTGTTTTTTTTTTTTTTGAGGCAGGGTCTCACCATAGCTCAGGGTGACCTCTAACTACGGAGAGTGGGGTGACCTTGAATCTTACTTCTGGCTCCCAAGTGCTGGGATTAAAGGCGTTTGCCACCCTCTCCTGCTTGTGTGGGTTTTACATTTCCGTTTGTGTTGCAGCCTGTAGGTCTGGTTGGTATTGCATTACCCAGTCCTCCTCTGCAGATGGAGAGTTAATTCACATAAATCCTGACAGCATGCCAATCTGTTGATTGGATTTCCATAGAAGAAGAGTCCACGAGTAACAGTGCTTAAATAAGGATGTGTACAGTTGAAAAATGAACCTAGGTCTCTTAAGTAATTTCCATTTTGATGCCTTGATTATTAAAAGATGTGCTTTCTAAGGATGTGGTCATGTTTATTGTTCATCTCCAAGATTTTTCTGAGGCTCCGCTTGAATGTTAAAATTGTTCAAAATCAACTAAAAGAGAAGATACATAGGATGAGATATTTTACTGATTCTGGCACATCCCAGATAAGAAGTGCCGTTTAGAACTCTTTATCCACGAAGAGGACCATATTGTGTTTCTAGACTGATTGTGGAGCTCCTGGGAGCCATCCACCCACCCCTGCCATGTGCACCGCCCCTCACGTGTCCTCTGCAGGCATGCTGGCTGCCTCTGCTGTCTGCATCCCTTGTAGCCTACCACTCGCTTCTGTGGAAGACTGTGTGTGTGTGTGTGTGTGTGTGTGTGTGTGTGTGCTTGCATGTGCCTTGGCTAACTCTGCAGTTGCTTTACCACCATCATGGCTGGTCTCTGTCGTATCTATCACCTCAGTCTGGCCTGCAGTTGCTTCTCCATCAGCCCTCCACTTCCTCCTTCTCCCGCTGTTGCCCATGTTCTGTGCTTTGGAAAACCCCACCAGAGCTTTCAGGTCCTTCCCAGCCTCTCTCTTGAACCTCTGTGATGCTCAGGCTCTGCCCTTCTCCGTGCTACTCCAGGCTGTGTGGAGCAGGGTTTCAGGCTGCGCTGTGTCCCGACAGCTGTATTTTGAGTGAAAACACAGAGACAGGTTGTGCTGGGTGGGTTTTTTTGTTTTGATGTGTTTTATGCTTTCATCAGATTAGCCCGTAGGCAGACCGGTGCGGTATTTTCTTGATTAATGATTGATGTGGGAGGGCCCATCCTGCTGTGGTGGGTGCCACCCCCGGGCAGGTGGTTCTGGGTAGTACGAGGAAACAGGCTGAGCAACCCATGCGGATCAAGTACGTATCATCCTTGGTGGTTTCTGTTTCGGTTTCCCCCTCCACGGTCCTGCTCTGCTTGACTTTCTCCTTGGTTTCCCTGATTGATGAACTATGCATAGAATGTGTAAGCCAAATAACTCCTTTCCCCGAAGTTGTCTTTGGTCATGGTCACTATCATGGCACTAGAAAGCAAGTTAGTACACAGAATGGCTGTGCGTGTTGTTTGTATAAATAAACAACCTCTGCTTTCCCAGTGTGAACCATAAGGGCACAGACATAAATGAGTTACCCACTTAAGTAACAAGTCCCACCAATGAACTTAGCAGTGTAGGTCGGGATCACAGAGGAACGTGGGCATGACACAGCCATGTAGGAACTACCTATGAACTTTCGAGCACACTAGACCAGTGAAAGGTACAACTGTTTCACCTGCAAGCAAAAGAGACACAGTATACTTTGGAACAAGGTGACACCCGCTGACCATCAGGTGCCCGTGTTGTGGGATGGGGTGGACAGGTGACAATTTCCCAACTGTCCCCAAGGTGTGTAGCTTAGCACAGACCTCCCTTGCTAATAACCTCAGTCCACTGGAACTTGCCTTGCCTTGTCTGTCCTGCAGCTCATTTGCCTCTACATAGCTTGCCATGAAGGGCTCTGTGAGTCTCCAGCAACATCCTGATCAGACTTGTGAATATCTCTTCTACCCACCACAGGGATTCTCTTTACGTCTCTGTTGGTTCTGCAACCTACATGGCATGGGTTACTTGGCTCTAGACTTTTTTTTTTTTGATCATATCCCACATAATCCAATCTGATGTTGAATGCAATATGTAGGCAAAGCTGTCTTTGAACTCATGATGTTTAAGTGGGATTATAGGTAATGACTGGCCTGGCTGTAGAATTTCCACTAGCAAATTTATAATTTTGATACAGTTCCCTTCAAAAGTCAGTGCATAGGTTGAATATAAATGTCATGTACTAGCTCACTTTATACCTGTGCTAATAAGTGAAGTACTCAGCCATAAAGCACTTATATTGGAGTATGATATCATAAGGCTTAGAGAATAAAACCCATATTGTCCTTTTGTGCTTAACAGTGTCAGTGTACTGCCGTACTTCCTTATTGTAATTTATCTCTTTGTAAGTTAATTATTGCCTTGCCGCACCTTGCCTGTATTAATTCAGATGTTAGTGGTTCAGTTTTCAGGTGTTTGTGTTTGTATATATGTATTCAGTAATATGTGTGTACTGTTTCTGAACTCTTAGACTTCATTTCTCCTTTCTGCCTACCTGCTATGTTCCCGCTTTGCCCCTTGCCTGCCTACTGGGCTGGTGTTCAAACCCAGTCTATGCATGCTAGGCAAGCACCCTGCTGTTTTCTTTCTTTGTACATTTTTGGCTTATTATGTCAATCACAGTGATTGATCCCATGTCTTCTGACCTGTTGACCCACCCCTGCTAGAACATGAGCATGCTAGAGGAACAATGAGATCTAGACCAAGACTTGAAAAGTGGATGGAGTCAATGGAGTCAGCACACAATGGTGTGACCAGCCAGCATCCTCTGAGAGCTCATGTCCGCGGGGGCCCTGGTGGCTGCTGAACTGTATGGAGTTGTTCTCGGAGAAGTGGTAGAGAGAAAGCCCAGTGTACTGGGTGATTATGGCAGCTGTGGGCCAGAGCCGGCTCAAGTGCCCTGAATGAGGCCAGCCACAAATGGGGACAGCCCAGTGAATGATTCCTTTGTCACCAGGTGAAATCAAGTCCTAGAAAGTATCCCTAACAAAGGGTGCTGCTCTGCCAGAGTGGACAGAGCGCTGTGGAGAGTGTTTGAAAGCTTTCGTTCAGTGGCTGAAGTTTCGGCTCAGTAAAGATAGATGTGCCAATACAGGATTGGTAGGGAAAGGCGGGGGCTGCCTATTATAGCTGCAGATATGTAATATTTAAAGTGTCGTTGGACCCTGGGTGGCTGTCTTGGACCAGTGTTCTAGGGGATTGCTGTCCTCACAGAGATGGAAGCAGCTTGGAGCTTGTGCTGCAGGGTGTCCTAATCGTTCTTACATATTAGCTTGTAGCTATTCCTACCCACCTGTCCGTGTGTGTGTGTGTGTGTGTGTGTGTGTGTGTGTGTGCGTGCGTGCACGTGAGCATGTGTGTGTGTTCATGCAGAAGTCAATGCTGAGATGTCTTTCTCAATCTCTACCTTATTTTTGAGGTAGAGTCTCTGAACCGGGAGCTTGCTGTTTCGCTGAGATTGGCTGGCCCATGAGCCCCAGGCATCCGGTTCCCCTTCCCCTCCATTGCTGGGATTGTGCATGCTTGCTCTTTCTACGTGAGCGCTGGAGATCAGAACTCACTTTCTCATTCTTGTGCTGTAGCACTTGGCTGACTAAGCCATCTCCGGTCCCCTTTCTGTTTCCTCACTGGTTTGATGAGGAAAATCTACATGTGGTCACAGTTTTCCATTTTGTCCTTACCTTTGGGCAAATCTTAACTGCCTTATTTAATTGATAGAATAAGAACATTTCATTTCTCTGAAAGTTCTTGGTGCTCTTCTAAAGAGTGGGCCCCAGACAACATTAGCATGTAATTTCACTAACGAGTTCTGTCTGTGATAGAATTTCACCAGTGTTTCCCGCGGCTGTGCAGCTTTTGTCTACTGAACATTAAAGCGATCAGCATGTATGGTTTATATGTGGAAAGATGACCCCGATTCATTACCGAGGACTTGGCCAGTGTTATTCCTCCCTCGGTAGCTCCCTAAAGGAAATATTGTATTTTGATGGAATTTACATATTCCACGAATGAAAAGAAACTTGTGGGATTCACTTCTTGTGATCTCCCTCCTTTGCCACATTATACTTTTCTTACCAGTGGAAAAAAGAAGACCCCGGCAAACTGAAGGGGAAAAAGAAGCAGTTGTCACCGGTGCCATGAGCTCACTCAGTAGGACAGCTGCTGATGCAGGTATGCGTCTGTGCTTGAAGCTTTGGGCTTGAATCCCAGCCATACTCTGTGCAGCCTAGGGCCAGGCTTCAATGCCTTGTTAAACTTCAATGTTCTTGTAATTGGGCATTTTCTAATGATTAAAGAGTTCATGAGTAGAGAACAAAGCCTTGTGTGAGCAAGGTAAATCCTGGAGAGGTTTTGTCTTTTGGACAGTTTTATGTAGCTCAGGCTGGCTTCAAACTCTCCACATAGCTGAGAATGACTTTGAACTCCTGATCCTCTTGCTTTATCTCCTCAGTACTGGTATTCCAGGCATGGGCCACTGTGCCCCGTGTTGTGTGGTACAACTTTGTTCATGCTAAGCCAGCGCTCTCCTACACCGCAGCCCGGGAGTGATGATTTCAGTAACATAGAACTGAATATAGATGCCAGCATCCAGGCTCCGGGCTCGTCCTGCCTGTCAAACCCTAACTGTCAACACCATTGTCTGGTTGGTCTTCATTACTGTTCCCACCTTACAGACACATGGCTCTTATTTTCAAGATTGCTTTCTCCTTAGTCCTGCCATAGTCAGACAATTTCAAATCTTCCCCTCCGTCTTTTACGGGGTCTTGCTATGTAGCCCAAGCTGACCTTTAACTTGTGATTTCCCAGTAGCCACACCTCAGCATGCTGACTCAGATTGTTTTCAGTGTAGGATGAACAAAGCAGAAATTTGAGCATCCTTGTCCGAGCCTCTCCCGAGTTAACCCAGCTGCACAGACCTTCCTTAGGAGGGTGCGGCTTAATTCTGAAACCGCATGGTGAGGCAGTAAGGAGTTCTTGTTCCACCAATAGTCAGTTTCCATGAAATGGTCCCCCTTCAGAGTGCTGCTTAATGTCCTGTGAAAAGATAGCTGGGTTTTCATTGTTGTTTATTTCTGAGGCAAAGCCCCATGCAGTGCTGATGGCCCTCCAAGCTGCTATATAGCTGAGGATGACTTTGAACCTGTGACCTGACTCTTACCTCCCAAGTACTGGAGTTACAGATGTGCATCATGAGGCTTGAAAATTACTGTGTTTATTTGTTTGTTTGTTTTTTTTTTTTTTTTTTTTTTTGAGACAGGGTTTCTCTGTGTAGCCCTACCTGCTCTGGAACTTGCTTTGTAGACCAGACTGGCCTTGAACTCACAAGAGATCCACCTGCCTCTACCCCCTAAGTGTTGTGATTAAAAGCATGAGCCACCATCACTCAGCCAGAGATTGCTGGTTTTTAAACACATGTTTATAATGTAATACTATGAACATAGGATATTCACTGTCTGCTGACTTTCAGCTTGTCGGGATTTATAGACTAAAACTCACCTGATTAGAAATGTACTACTTTTGGCTATGGGCATCTCTTGATTAGGGTTAATTCTTAATGAAGCCAAGGACTTGTAGGCCAGTTGGTGCATCAAACTGACAATGTGTCTTTGAAATGTCACTATTGATCACAGAGGCATTGATTACAATAGTCAAGGGACTGGATGGATCGTCTGAAGACCTGCGACCACCCACACTGTAAGGAGAGAACGATTACCTATCTGCATTGTCAGATAGTGTTGGGGTTGTGTCGCCAGTAGAGCCAACCTCAAATGAGTCCCGTGGAGACCACTGGGGATGGTGTTGAGGAGCCTGGGCATCAGTGAGACGATGGCTCAGCAGGTGAAGGCAATTGCCTCCGAGCCTACCAACCTGAGTTCAGTCCTCAGAGTTCACTTGGTGGAAGGAGAGAACCAACTGCTGCAAGTTATCCTCCGACCTCTGCGCAGTGTGCTTGTGCACACATACAAGCACAAATCGCTAACTGTAACACTAAACATTAAAAAGAATGTGGATAAGCATTGCTAAGTGACAGAACCTCAGAGTTTCGGAAAATCTTAGATATCTGAATTCTGATTTTGGGCTTAGATGCTTCATTGACAAAAGATAAGGGGGGTGGTATTCAGAGGGACTTGACAATGGCAGTTCTCAACTGGATTTAGATCTGAAAAACACCTCTGTAGGAGATGGAAGCCTGGTCCCGGAGCCCTCGATAACAGCAGCAAAAGTGTGCACACTGTTGCTAAGTGCTGCTGTTGAATGTTCTGCTCCTTGTTTGACAAAAACTTGATGCCGCTTGTTCTGCCATCATTGCCATGTTACAGAGGGGAAAACCAAGGAGCCGAGTTGTTAGATATTTGATACAGCTACTTAAGTAGCTGAGCTGGAGTTTAAATTGAGGTCATCTGCTTCCAGAAAGATCTGAGACTTGCAGAAGGTGAGTAAAGGTGATATTAATAGGAATCAATACTTATTGCTATCGATAAATATATATTTATATAACAATATATTATATTAATATTGCCTTTACTCATCATACATATGTGTGTATGTATGTGTATAAATATAAACATATATGGAAGTTTTTGGAGTTTGGTGTTGTGACAAATACTTGGAATCCCATGATTCTGGAGACCAAAGCCGAAAGATGCTAAGTTCAAAGCCAGCCTTTGATGTGTAGATACTATCTCAAAAAAGCAAACCAAACCAAAACAAAGCAAAAAGAACAACAAAAAGGAAAAACAACCCACTAAACCAAACAAATTAGAAGAAATACCTACTATGTTAAAAATAAATATTTGAGAAGTAATAAAGATTTAGTTTTACCGAATGAATTTATTTTTCAACAAGGTCTTGCTATGTAGCCCAGGATGGCCTCAAATGGCTAGGAATTCTTGTGTGTGTTATCACACCCAGTTTTTATTTCATGCTAGGGTTCAAACCCAGGGCTTTATATTTGCCTGGGCAAGCAGTCTAGCCAGTGAACTATACTCCCTACTCCTAATTTAGGGATCTTAGTAGGATTTCGGGGACCTGCGGATACTTTGGATAAAAGTCTATGGGCCAGCTTAGTGGAAGAACACTGGCCTGCAAACATGAGGGCCTGGGTTTAATCCCTGACACCAGAAAACAAGCAAACACAAAGAACATTTGGGCTATTGATTGTTTGACCATTACTGTGATCTCTAAGGAAGGACAGAGTGATGTTAATCCAGAAGTGGAAGATGAATGACCATGTTCTAGCTGGGGAAAAGACTGGGAAGCCTTGCCCCCGCCCCCCTTCCAGCATGCCTTTTTTCTTTTCTTACACTCTTCAAGCTTACCCCATAGAAACCTGTAGGATTCTGCAGGTTCCCTTATTAGCTAGTGAGTGGCCCATGCTTGGGAGACTTCCATATTTACTGATTAAGGTCACTGCAGTTCCTTCTGAGGAAGCAATTTGTATCTATAAGAAACTGGACCAGACACTTATCTGGCTGTTTGGTTTTCCATTTGGGACAAGGTCATTTAAATCTCATTTCGAGAAGGAGAAAGTCAAGTTGAGAGAGGCTGGAGCCACTCTCCCAAGGCCACTTAGCTGTCATGTGACTTAAACAAGCCAGCTATTCCCCTGTCTCTGTTCTTTTCTGCTGCTCCAGCAGGCTGGGAGTGGGGCCTTGCATTCAGATCCAGATCTGCCGTAGCTCCCGTAACTCTCAGTATTTTACTACTGAAGATAAAGGCTGAACAAACTGTGAGAACTAAATACATGTTCTTTCTCCTTTCTAGTTGGGCTTGAAGTCTTTCTTTAATCTATGTAGTTTTAAAAAAGTTGTTTTTGATTGTTTTGAGACAATCTCAATGTGTGATTCGGGCTGGCCTTGAACTCAGGACCTCATTGCTTCAGCCTCCTGAGTGCTGCACTGAGAGGCATGTACCATCATGGCCAAGGGGTTTCCCTTGTGGCTCTGTGACTTTATCAGGGCATTCCTTAAAGTTCTTTAGCTGTAGAGATGATGGTCTAAGGCACAGGAAAGAGTCAGGGAATTGCAGAGCCATTTCCAGCTCTAAAAATTTGGATTCCATTCTTTTGAAAAAGATGCTCCTCACTTTCTTAGTGTCCCAGCTGTGAGAGCAGTTTCTGTTGCCGTGGCAACCACACTCCAGTAGTCCTATCAGGAAATACGATGCGTCTATCTGTCTAATCTTGCTTTTCAGTCCTGAAATGAGGATGCCGTTTCCTTCGAAGAGTCCTGTGAAGTACATGGTCTGTAACAATCCTCCTCATTCTGACGTCTTAGGATCTGCAGCAGAGAGCATCTTGGGAGGATTTATTCAACTCGGACATTACCATTTTCCACATGTACCCGTACAGCTGAGCATGGCTTGAGAAAAGCACACATTATTTTAAAAGGGTCTCATTCTATAGGATGGCCTCCCTCCCCCCTCTGCAGCTGAAGAGGACCTTGAACAACACATTCCTCATGCTTCTGCCTTTACCTCCCGGGCAGCAGATCAGAGTCACACGCCGCCACGCCCAGTTTCCTCCTGCCACATTGATTGCTGCCCTCTGACAGCGGGCACACAGTACTGAGCAGACCCAAGATGCTGCCTATTAATCGTACCACACCTTGCCTGTCCATTCTCTTTGACAACTGTGCCCGCGTTGTCCTTGTTCTGCAGATGTCCACAGGCTTCGTTCTTTCAGCTGGTTCCCTTTTCAGCAAGAAGCAAAGACAACCAGAAGACAGCTTCTGTCCTCCGCAGCTGCCCATGTAGCCATTCCCTAGCCCCTGCCCCACCTCTCTCCACTCATCCTCCTTATTCCACCCCGGGTGCTCACCAACCTCAGCGCTGCACTCCAGTCTGTCTCCACCCCTGCATGTTTCCTCAAGGACACTGAGGCTTACAAGCTTCCTGCCCTTTCCTCTGTCATCAGTTTTGAGTGAAGTCCCCCTGGCACACATGTTACTATTTCCCTTCATTCAATTAAAGCTTCTTCTCTAGATTCTGATTTCCTCTTGCCTCTGGCCGGTTTCTTTTTATCCTTTATGGCCATAGACGTTTTCATCCTCTTCAAATGGACCATTTGAACAGCTTGACCGTGTTCACTGTCTGGTGTCTCCTTTTCCATGCTCTCCTGAGCATGGCACTGAGGTTCAGACCCTGCACACACTCCTCTCCGCCTTAGTCAGGACTCCAGGAGTGTTTCTTTGCTGAAGTCCCTGGTCAGGTCAGGTCCCTGCCTGCTCTTACTCTGAATCCACTGAAGCTCATTTCCTCCTCCATAATCGCTCTTCCCTGGGCTCTCTGGACAATATCCCTGGCTGTTCTTTTCCCATAGGCTGCTCTTTAGCCTCCTTTTCTGGTTCCTCATCTGTTTAGCCTCTAAATGGAGTGCCTCTGGCTGCACAGTCCATGAACTTATCTACAGTAACACTTGTCTATAGAAACATGTCTGCAGGATGGGGTTTCTATCTGCAGCCCCCACCCCTTTGCAGGCTCCTTTATCCAGTCACTAGCTGGGCCTCCAATGGGTCCTTCAGTCATAGTGGGTGTTTCAGATATAGCTTGTCCAGGAGGGAAGCTAGTCTGCTAATGCCTAGGATGATCCTGCTTTGGCTGGCAGCCCACACTGTCTCTTCAGAGAAGCCATTGTTGCATTCTTGATGTGTTGTTCTCGTACACCCTTCCAGCAGATGCTTTAGCGTCTCTTTAAAGTCCATCCAGTTTCTCCACCCATACGGCTGTCACCCAGGCCATTCTTCATTTGTTTATCTGTGCATTAATGATGTGTCCTTTAGCTGGCCTTTCTGTCGCCTGCTTGATCGTCCTCAGTCATCAGGTGGACATAGATTGTAGCTGGCACCTCCTACCTCACCCATAGTAAAAGCCGATATCACTGCGACCTGCAAGGATAGTATGCGGTTTACCCTCTGACATTTGGACACTTCTTGCTCATCCCCCTCCCTCCCCAGTTGCAGGGCTGCTGTGACATCAGAGCTTTCCCAGTGGCTCTACTCTCTGCCTAGCATCTCCTGCTGTTTCCTGCTGGATAGATCTAGGTAGCTCCCTAATTTCTTCAGGCCTTTCCTCAGCCATCTCTTTAAAAACTGTATTGTGTGTGTCTCTGTTGCACATATGGTATATGTCTGTGTGCAGGTACATGTGTGTCGTGGCCCTCATGTAGAGGTCAGAGAACGAGTTTATAGGGTTGTTTCCTTCCCTCCATGTTGGGTTCTAGGGCTTAAAGGTTGTCAGACTTGCATGGCAAGTGCCCTCACCCTCTGAGCTGTTGGGTAGCCCTCAAATGTTCCCTTTCAGTGAGGACTTTCTCACTGCCCATCTCATCCTCTTTCTATTCATCTTAAGATCTTAACCCTTAGTGTTTTCCAGAGCCTAGCAGTGTATATTCTATTTGTCTCATTCCTTGTCTCCTTGTCCACTAAACTAGTCCACAAGGCCAGGGACCTCAGTTTAGCCCAGTACCCATTCCCAGGCTTTAAATCTGGACATTCTTTTGCCTTAAATTCCTTGTAAATTGGCCAGAAAGTATTTCTAAAGCTCATTATCAGTCTGAAGTTTTCTCTTAAACTGTTTTTACTCTCTCTGATTGAAGACCATCCTTCCAGTGTTGTCAGAATGGGACAGGGAGTTTTCTCCACACTTCCTGCTGTCTGGTTTCAGCAAGAGTGATCACAATGAACCTCTGTTCGGGACTGTGTTGGCTTATCAAAAAAACAATGAATCCAGGTGCCACCTCTGAATGTGATGATGCCAGGAGGCTGTGACTTCTTTATATATGCCATAGTGTCCCTTCTGAAGCTATGAATCCGACTGTGGTGCAGTTGGCCACCGCTTTTGTAGTCAGTTCCACCTCTCCTGTTTGGCCTGTGGTCAAGCCTGTGGTCTATTTTCTTGATTGATGATTAATGTGGAAGGGCTCATCTGTTTGTGGGTGGTGCTACTGACTGTTGGTGGTCCTGGGCGCTGTAAGAAAGCAGACTGAGATCCATGAAGGATTAAGACAGTAAGCAGTAACCCTCCCTGGATATTGTACTCCAAGCTATAAGACACAAACTTTTTTTCCCCCAGTTGTTTTGGGTCATGGTATTTTATTAAGCAATAGAAACCCTAACTAAGACACTTAGTTGTGTTTCGGCATGTCTGTCTTATCTAGTGGTCAAGAGAAATGAACTAGGAGACATACAGGTGCTGGTTTGAATTCCAGCTCAGACATCTGACCTCAGGTCAATCATTTTGATGTCTGTAAGCATCATTGTCTTCCCTCCCACAGGGACCCAGATGACTCATCCCATTGAGTGTATTAGCACATCCAAGTGGGGCTTGTCTGTGCACTGCTTCCGTGGCCTGGACCATTGCAATAAACTCACTAAGCCCTCCTGCTGATGGTCTTTGTTCTTGCAAACCTTCAGTGAAGAAATGTTTAAGAAAGCGTGGAACAATTGGGCTTCTACATAGAAACACGTGGGTTGGGCTCCCTATTGACCACACAGCAACTGCAGAGGGCAGGAGCTGGAGTGAGGATCTGTTCTTATCACTGAGAGAGACACCATGGAAAGGTGGACCTGCTCAGAGAATCTGGCTTTAGTCACACATACGATGGGTCTGAGGTCATGCTTAGGATATGACAAGACAATAGGTCATATGATAGGATCTGTGTCTGGACATCTGGCCTCTCTTCCTGTATAGTATTGATTATTATATAGCTTGTAATACTAATAGAAACTTTACTCTGGCTTGTGATCATGGTTATTGTTATATGTAGGCTGTGGTTACAGCTTTCCAGCAGGCGACTTTGACCGTTGATTATTCTCATTTGCTCCTCTCAGTGCCCCTGGGGTTAGATACTCAGATTCCCGTTATTCGGATGATGGAACTGAGGCACAGATTGTCAGTTAAGCTGCCTAGATCTCAGAGTGCAGCTGGGTCTGGAGCCTAGATCCACAGTCCTTTTCCAGTCTTCCTGTTTGTGTTTTCCTTCGGTCCTGTCACCCATGGAGCACAAACCCTCCTCTGAAGTGTCATTTCATTAGGGATACCAGGCTACATCATTGAGTGTTTTTTATCCCCGCCCCCCCAAACTGTTACTCTGGACTTTGACTATGTATTTTCTCCTTGACTGTTTCTTTCTTTCTTTCTTTCTTTCTTTCTTTCTTTCTTTCTTTCTTTCTTTCTTTCTTTCTTTCTTTCTTTCTTTTTTGGTTTTTCGAGACAGTGTTTCTCTGTGGCTTTGGAGCCTGTCCTGGAACTAGCTCTTGTAGACCAGGCTGGTCTCAAATTCACAGAGATCCGCCTGCCTCTGCCTCCCGGGTGCTGGGATTAAGGGCGTGCGCCACCATCGCCCGGCTTTCCTTGACTGTTTCTTATGCATAGGTTTTGGATTTATAAATTTTATTGTCAATTCTTGTAATGTAGGGACATTGTATATTTCTCTTAAATTTTCATAAATACTTAATTCAGTAGTGAGTAAGCACATCTAAATGGGTGAGTAAACCAGTTTCGTTAGTTCCATTTCCTCTGTATCGTAGCCCAGTGAGCTGGGGACTGGTCTAAGTGGTTTTCAGCTAGGACCAGCTTTGCTCTGCAGGGATCCTCTGTCCCATGGTGGGAGATAGTTTTAATTGTCACAGTGAGGTTCGGGATGCTAACTGCTGCTAAACATCGCATAGATGAAAGAATTATCTGCGGTGGGTGTGTTGACAGATGCGCCTAATCCTAGCCCTCTGGGAGCAGGAGGGTTGCTGAGAATGTCAGGCTAGCCTGGGCTATATATAGCAAGACCCTGCCTCAGCAGCCCTCTCCCACCCATTATCTCTGCACAGATGTCAATAGTGCTGAGCCTGAGGAATGGCCCGGCAGTGTTCACGTGACATCGGTCTCTAATTACATGTCAGTGCATTATCAGTAGCACTTGGCTTGCAACTTTCTCGAAAAAAGTTGCTCTCCCGAGGTAGCAGTTCTTTTCCTGTTTCAGTCTCTTCTGCCCACAGCAGGGGCTAGAGCCTAGAACTAAAAGTCTTGTGACCAAGTGGCCCTGGATGAGAAGATAAATGTCAGCATGCTCATGGGGTGGAAAAAAAAAAAGAGTTTCTGGTTTCCTTGTATTTGAAGTGAAAGCGTTCTTAACTGCCATGCCAGAGACTTAGTGGGGCATGACCTCAGTCCATCATCCTCTAATGATGTTTGCCCGGCCATTTCTAGAGAACAGTTGCAGCTGAGGGCGTGGAGGCATCCTCACATCGGGAAATGCCAGAGCATGTGGATTGCTGCTCACTTAGGACTTCACCTTCGTGGCTCTTTTCACCCAAATCTTACGAAAGTCACTGGAGAACCACCCTCATAAAGCTGGCAAGTTTGCTGACATACATTCTCCTCCAGATATTCTAGAACGGTCTGCATCCTATGATTTAACACCTTCTCCTTGGACATCTCCCACAGCCGAGACTCTCAGGTAGGGTCCTGTGCAAATGAGTCACCTCCGGAACTGCCATCAGGGATATCCTATGTGCTTCTGATTTATCTTGTGAACAAATGGCACAGAGCTGCCTCTCACTGTCCTCCTTGACTCACGGTGCCTGGAACTGCTTTCTTACCGCATTTGCCTCCGTCAAGTCTGTTTTCTGAGAAGTGCCTCACGCCTCTCAGAGCAAGTGCTAGACACCTGTTCTCTGAACTCTGTACCTGACTACAGTGCATAGCCCAGGCTGGCCTCACACTCTCTGTTGTAGCTGAGGACAGCCCTGAACATCTGACCCTTCTTCCTCCACCTCTAAATGCGAAGGTGACCGAATCATGGAGTGACTGGTGCTTTCCACCATGCCCTGTTTATGCAGAGCTGAGGATCAAGTCCCAGTGTCATATTTTCTAGGCAAGCATTGTCCTGAGTTATATCTCAAGTGTAGCATTACCCCCTCGCCGCCCCACCTTAAATGCCCCCTGTGCTTGGGCAGAGCATCAAGGCACTGGGAATGCGAGGTGTGGGATGTTCTTTACCTGATAATGAACTGGAAGCAGAGATGGAGAAAGGAGAGGCCGAGACCCATCTCCAGGGCCCTACTTCCTGTAGCTAAGCACTTCCTCCTAAGTTTCCAGAACATTCCAAGGTAGTGCCACCAGGTGGGGACCAAGCCTTCAACACATACTTTGTCTTTAAGCCACAGTGCTATTCTGGCTATTACTTTACTTTTTGTTGTGTTAGTTATCAAATCTGTGGTTTCATGCATGTAAAGCGGTCTGTCAGCAAGCACACAGGGACATATCCATGCAGAGTCTAGAGGACAACCTCAGATGTCTTTCCTCAGGAGCCTATTGTTCTTGACGCAGCTTGGAATTCACCTGGAGCTGGCCAAGGAGAATAGATTGGCTTGAGAGGTTTCCCCACGCTCCCATTCCACTCCGTCTCTGGCTTCCTAGAGTTGGGATTACCAACACACCATGTCTGGCATTTTATGTGGGTCTAAAAGAGTCAAACTCAGGTTGTTATACTTGCATGACGGGTATTTTACCAAATGAATTATTTCCCAGGGCTCCTTTTAACTATCTTTAGGTTCACAACCCAACAGTATTAGTATGTTCCCATTGCTGGACCATAGACCCAAATGTTCCCATCTTGTCTTTAGAATACATCTTATGGCTGGGCAGGGTGACCCGTGTCTTTGTAATTGTCTTGCCTGCTTCTTGTGTCTCCTGTACAAAGTAATTCTTCCCACTTAGCACAAGAACTAGGTTCCTTGGTGAACTTTCCTCCTTCTAGCCCTGTGGGCCAGCTGGGCAGTGAGTTTGCTCTAGTAGATTGTAGCCCATGCAGGCTCATTAGGTGGGCTTTAGAGTAGAGGTGAATTTAATACCCATCTGGAGGGACGATGGACTCTTGGTTGCCAGGGGGTTAACTTCATCAGGCAACAACTGAAAGTGTCCTCTCCATCTTATACCAGGTCTCAGGCTGTAGCCACATGCCAAGGTGTTGTTCCTAGCATCCATGCTTCCCTCCCACCCCCATCCTCCCCCATGACAGTTCCCAGTCTGATCACCCTGGCACCCATGCTCTTATCGCAAGGGAGCTGAACCCAGTTGTCAGGCTCTGTCTAGTTTTGAGGTAATTGAGCTTCAGATGCTATTTGAGAGGTTTCTTCAGCCTTGAATTCATCAGGGGGTCATCAGCAGGTTTGCTATGCTGGCAAACTTTGGGGAAGGGTACTTTCTGCTCAAGCTTTAGTAAGTGGTGTGGTACTGGGAAAGCGAGCTTCTTCCTGGGTCTTCTGATGATGGCCTTGTCTTTATCTCTAAGATTTTTGTCTTTTACTCCCCCTCCCCCTGCTTTTTCATTTCAATAGTGACAGTCTTTCATTATGTAGCCCTGGCTGACCTAGAACTCTGAGTAGACCAGGCTGGCCTGGAATTCATAGAGCTCTGCCTGCCTCTGCCACTTGAGCGATGGGACTAACAGGTGTGCACCACCACGCCTGCCTGGCTACTTACTTTGCAGCTGGTTTGTGACTCTCACTGCCTAGTTGCTGTTTCAGTGGGTTTTCTAGGGGTGGGGTAGACATCTTGTCCTAAGAGCGCTTTATTATTTTTGTGGTAGCCTAAAATATTAGAGTCAGTTTCTTGGATTTTTCTCAAGGGATCTCTCACATTTAGCATAAAATAGATTAGGTTGGATAATTGGGATTTCCCAGGAGGGGCTAGCGGTGGTGAGATTGCTCATGTTTTATAACCAGAAGAACACCAAACACAGAAGCTAGAACAAAAAGTGCATGTTAGTGGTGTTACTGTTTTACCTAAGGGAAAGCTTTTAAAAGTTGTTTATAGCCCACAGTGACTCAAGGGCAAGTTCCCTGGTTTAGGGGGCTGATGATGCAAGAGTTTTATTGCCTTTAATGGGATGGGATGCTTTGTGACAAATAGTTGATAATTAAGTAAAGGCGTGGCCATTTCTGATGGAATGTTTCTAGTTGCTTTATATTTCCAGGCGAGGCCCCCCTCAGCGTTTGGAATCCTCTCTCTGAGCCTTTTCAGTCTAACTGAGCTGGCTGTAAGGCTCTGGTTCGACAGCACAGGCTGACATATTTTTTTTTCCCCTGCACTTGCCCATATAAGGAGTTCCATAGAAGGACCTTATGTACGGCAGAGGTAAAGTCTGGTTGTCAGCTTGGTTGGCCTCACAGTGGGCCTAGGGCGTCTGATAGTGTTTCCCGAGGAGATTAACTGAGGAGGGAAGACACATCCTGACTGTGGCTAGGGTCTCAGGCAAAGGGGAAGCCTCTTCAGTGCTATTATAGGACTCTGTGCCCTGGCCTGTGGACATTTGAGCAGAAGTCTCACGCTCCTCCTACCTTGCCTCCCCTGCCTGATGGATGCCCTCAAACCAGGAGCCCAAACAAACCTTCCTTCCTGTCACAGGAGGCCTTGTAATTGTCACATCAGACAGTAGACAGCAAGTGGCATTGGGAGGTGAGAGGAGGTTTTGTCTGCCTTGTCTTTTGTCACCTACCAGGTGAGGCTGCTAGATAAAGGCCTCAGACAACCAGGCCCAACACTGTGGGCTTCACCTTGCTTCTGTGAGCTGGTACTAGCACACTGGCCAGAAATGAAAGCCCAAGGAGGTTGCCAGCAGACACACTTTGAGCCCTGAGGTGGTTGAAAGGGCACCAGCTTCCCAGGCTCACACCCCACTTGCTGATGAGAGGTCCAAAGTCAGACACCTTAGCCTATAAACTGGCCCAAGGCTCAAAGCCACACACAAAGGTACTTAGCAAGGGAAGATCTGCCTAGCCCCTAGCTCCTTCCGGCTTCCTGGCTTGTGTGCTTGGAATTTGAGAGGAGGAACTCTGAGGAGCCAGCTGCAAAAAATTCAAGGAGGAATCTTTTCCCGTGGGTCCCTCATGTGGCAGGGGGTAGGGGCAGGGCAAGAGGCTGACTTGGGGCCATTTTTCTGATTTCTGAATCTGGGTGTGGTGCTTCCTTTAGGAGTAGAGTTGTTCAGTTTAGTTGTTTGTATTTCCTACTGTGCAAATAGAAGGTTTTCCCAAGTCTGGCTAAATGGCTTAGTCATTTAATAAAAACGAAAGTGCTTTTTCTACAGTGGGGGAAAGTTGAAAAGGTTTGACTTGATTTATTAGAACTTAGCCTTGTTGGCCTAAGTGGACAATGGTGGAACTTCTGCTGATGCTTGGCCACATCTGTCGCCTTTGCAGGTGTGGCTTGTCCAGATGGAGACTGCTAGGAGGACCTCGTTCTAAGAGATGGAGGCGGGAGGATCATAACAGTGTTGGGGTCAGCCTGGACTACATGAATGACCCTGTCTAAAAGCAACTGATTCTCTCTCTCTCTCTCTCTCTCTCTCTCTCTCTCTCTCTCTCTCTCTCTCTCTCACACACACACACACACACACACACACACACACACACACACACACAGGGACAGAGGGAAGGAGAGAAAGAAGGCCACTTTCTGCTTTCCTGAGGGGTGGGGGCAGACCTTTGAACACAGCAGCCATTGTTCCCACCCACGAACTCACTGGCTCTCTTGGCGCATGGGAGTTTGCAGTCCTGTTAATAGAACTGTGGGTTAGGAAGGAAGACACCTGGACTTTGGTTTGCAAGGGAATTTTGGATGGTCTCTGCAAATGACCAGGAAGGGAAGGAAGGGAAGAAGGAAGGAACTCTGTAAGGGAGAGGAATCCTGCAGAGGAAGGAGTGGGAAGGGAAACATTCTCCAAAGGTTCAGCGGGTAGGTGTTCACTTTCCTACTGACCTTTGCAGGTGTGGAGACTCAGGTCCTCTCCATAATACACAGGTTCGCTACCCTGAGCTGCAGCCCTGCCCTCTGTTGCAGAGCTGGGCCCAATGGGGTGGGGATGGTGGGAAGGACCAGCAGTGTGGGATGTGGGGAAATAAGAACAAAGTCTAAAGATACATTCATAAAATGCCGTAATGAAACACATTACTTTGTATGCTAACTAAAAGAAATTAATTAAAAATATGAAAGAAGAGATCAGAAATTTCTAGCCCTAAGCACAGAAGTTGCACTCAGCTTCAAAGGAAGTTGAGCTTTAGCAGATCCGTCATTCACCATTTGTGCCTGTTATTATAGCACACAAATATTGCCTGTCAGTACTTGACATGTGTTACATATTTTAGGATTTAATAAGGCCTGAGAAGCCAGGGCAAGAGGGGGTATTTCATGACTACATTTTTGTGTGTGTATTTTGAGGCAAGTAGGCCTCAAACTTGACATTTGACCAAGGCTTCCCTTAAATTTCTGATCCTCCTGGTACCACGTCCCAGATGTTTCCAGGGTCATAGCATGTACCACCACGCCTGGCCTGATTGCGTCTTCTCTTAATCATAGAACACTTTGCCTTTCTGTGGGCAAGATGGTATTAAGAGCTGACCATCTATTTCACACTAGGGGTTTGCTGGTTAGTGACAGACAATGGAGTCAGTCTGGAATTTGTATGAAATAGAGATCCACTTTCCTGTCTAATGGAGATTTCATAGATTTTTCCAGCTTCAGGCTTCAGAGTGTAGATACCTTTCTGTTTTGGATATGCAGATAGTTGTCTGTTAAATTTGTTGAGATTTGTCCTGATTGGCTGTTCCTAGAATTAGTCCTAATAAATGATTCTTGAGTCTACAAAGTAACTCAACATGGGTGGAGAAAATGTTTTTGCTGGGGTGCTTACTTGTTTTTCTTGATTGTACATTTGTCATTGTAAGCCCACAAGAGAAGGTGGAGACCCTGAACTAAAAATCTTTTAGTTGCTGTGTGCCAGAGAAAGAAGGGATTGGCATGAGGGTGGGGATGAAGAAGAAGGGCACTCTCTTACTACTTTGCCAGCTCGCCTGAGGTTTGTGTGGGGATGTGTGACATCTCTACAAAAAAGCTAGTCCTCGGTTTGCTTCACCTGCTTGCAGAGCCGGGGTGCTGCGGAAGTCTTAAGGTAAAAGTGAATTCAATTTCTGTTTGAAAGCTGTTTTGCTTTCAAACATGGAAACTCTTGCCTAAGGGTGTGTTCGGGCGACTGGGTGGAGCGGTCCGTGGCTAGACCTGGCTATGCTCCAGGGATTGAGATCTCCTTTCTCCCTTCCAAAATTCTAGCCTTGGGAGCACTTGCTTGGATGCCCATAGGTTTGAGGCGATCTTTTGAACAAGTTAGTTTGTAGAAAGAGAGAGATGGACTGGGGAAAGTCAGTAGACACTTATTTAAATTGGCGTTGCCAGAGGATGTGTGCAAGACTTTAAAGACCTCTGATCCTTTATTTTGGGAGACTTTAGGGAATCACAGTGTCACAGAGAACACTTGGACAAATGCTTCTCCAAGTCATAAAGTCTATTTTTCCCCTTTTCCTGAGACTCTTTCACGTTGGTGTCCGTGTTTGTCGTTCATACAGAAAGCCTTTGCCACTGTGGCTATCTATCGTACATGTGAGTTTCTTTATCAGTTACGTAAGGACCCTTTGTATTTCCCCTGGGCATTAGCAAGGTCCTGAAGAGCATCTGGCTAACATCCTGAAGGGCATCTGGCTAGAATCTTGTTAGTGGGAAGTAAGAACTAGCAGCTTGTTTCGTGGGTGAGAGGAAAACTTGACCAGTATACCAAGAATCCACGCCCAGCACTTTTTTAAGGTGATGAGATTTTATAAAACACTGATTTGAGGTAATTGTAGGCTGAACACAGCTGCCAGAAATAGTACAGTGACCTGAGTACTTCTCATTTCTTCCAAAGAGCGGCACATTTGTGGTGACTGGTTTCTATGTCGACTTGATGGGATTAGAAACACCCAGAGCTTTAGTGAGGTCCACCTTTGGGTGTGTCTATGAATTTCCAGGGAGGTTTAATTCAGGAGGGAAGAGGCGTCCTAAATGTGAGCGGAATCATCCCATCCAGATAGAGTAAAAAAGGAGAAAGCCATGCAAAATCAAGATGTCATTTTTTTTTTAAATTTTGCATGCAAATGGATGGAAATAGAAAACACTATCCTGAGTGAGATAACCCAGACCCAAAAATACAAATATGGTATGTACTCATTAGTTAATTCTAGCTATAAACAAAGGACATTGAGCCTACAGTTTGTGATCCTAGGAAAGCTAAGTAATAAGGTGAACCCAAAGAAAAACATATATAGATCTTCCTGGAAATTGGAAGCAGACAAGATTGCCAGGCAAAAGTTGGGAGCATGGGGGTGGGGTGGTTTGGGAGGAAGGGGAGAGGGGAAGAGGGAAGAGAGAAGGGGAGGGTTGGGGAGAGCTTGGGGGAGTGGGATGGTTGAGATGGAGGAAGGACGGATATGGGAGCAGGGCAGAAGATACCTTAATTAAAAGAGCCATTTTGGGGTTGGTAAGAGGCTTGGCTCTAGAGGGGTTCCGAGGGGTTCCCAGGTATCCACAGGGATGTCCCCAGGTAGGACCCTGGGCAGTGGAGGAGAGGATTCCTGAACTGGCCTTGCCCCATAGTCAGACTGATCTTGAATATCACCATAGAACCTCCGTCTGGTGACAGATAGAGATAAAGGCAGAGACCCACATTGGAACACTGGACTGAGCTCCCAAGGTCCAGTTGAAGAGCAGAAGGAGGGAGAATATGACCAAGGAAGTCAGGATCGTGAGGGGTTGGTCCACCCACTGAGACAGTGTGCCTGATCTAATGGGAGCTCACCAAAGCCAGCTGAACTGGGACTAAATGAGCATGGGATCAAATGGGACCCTCTGAATGTGGCTGACAATTGGAACAGAGTGAGAAGCCAATGATAATGGCACTGGGATTTGTCTCTACTGCATGTACTGGCTTTTTGGGATCCTAGTCTATTTGGATGCATACCTTCCTAAGCCTGGATGGAGGGGGGAGGGCTTTGGACTTCCCACAGGGCATGGTACCCTGCTCTCCCTTAGGACTGGAGGGGGTGGGGGAGAGGGTGAGTGGGAGAGTGGGAGGAAAATGGGAGGAGGGGGAGGAAGTGGAAATTTTGAATGATATTATTTATAAAGCAATAAAAAAAAAAAAGAAAGCCAGACCAGCTTCTCAGTAAGACCCAGACCCGATCAAACTGCAGGTCACCCCACCTTCCCCTTGCGAAAGGGGCTGTATCGCCTGAGCAGGGAGTCAAAATAAACCCTTTCCTTCTTCAGGTGCTTCTCCTCGGGTATTTGGTTTCAGTAAGGGGAAAGTAACCAGTGTGGTGTCACAGAACAACACAAGTGTGCACTGAGGAAATTTACATGGATGTTGTCATTGACCTGTCTGTAGATACCATAGGTTTATCGTGTATTCTGATATGTGTTTAGCTCTGTACAATTTTATCACGAGAAACTCTGTAGTTCCCATGTCAAACTACAGAACAGTCCCATCACTAGGACCCTGAGGTATCCTTTTATAACCATAATTTCTTCCCTCCCTTTCCAGCCCCAGCCCCTAACAACCACTAATTCTCCATGCCTATAATTTTATCCTTTCAGGCAGATTCTATAAATGGATCATATGGTGTACATCTTTCTAAGTTCAGCTTTTTAATAGGCTGGCTATTTGAATCTCTTATCCCACCCTTTGCAGTAGTTCCACAAAGAGATAAATTCCCTTCCATCCCTGAGGCAGTGAAGTCCGACCTTTCGTGGGTCAGGAAGCCAGGAGGAGTCCAGCTGCACCTGACCCTCAGCCTTGCTGCTCTTGCAGAAGAATTGGGTTCAGCTAGCAGTAGCCACATGACTGCTCACACAACCCCTTCTAACTCTGGTTCCTGGAATCTGATGTCATCTTCCTCTCTGAAGCTTCCAAGAGTGAATGGGGCGCACACAAACTTGCAACACACATGCAAAATCAGGAAAATGTAGCAAAAGGTAGGTAGTTAGTGGCTACGCCTTCTTCCAGGACACAGGCGAACCACCCAGTTGCTACATAGCAGCTTAGTACAGGCATACTCAGAACACACTTCTAGCAGTGACTTCCCCAGTGGAAGATGATTGGCTTTGGGGAGCACTTTGGGATGTTGAGCGAATTAACCAGCAGGTCTGGGTTCTTGCATGCAAACTATCCTAGAAGTGTTTAGACTTCTGCCAAGCTGAAGCACACGTTTGGTGTTTGCACAGCCTCCCATGTAATTACACATATTAGCATGTTTGCTGGGCTACACAGTCTTCAATGTTGCAATGAGTATTTTCACATGTTGGCTGCTGCTGTGTAAACTGGTTTCTCTTGTGCCTTGCGAAGGAAAATTGTGCCATTCTCATTGGGAGGGTGTAGCCTGGTTCTGCGAGGGAAGCAGACTTGATTTCAATTTCTCTGCCTCTGAGTGTTTTTGTGGGTACTCAGAAGGGAAAATTAAACAAGTGTTGCCATAGGGATACTTTACCTAACATATGCTCCATCTACAGAGCACAGTGTGGCCTTTGAGAAAGTCAGGCCTGGTAGGGTAGGTGCTTGCTGAGCTGGCAAAGGCCTGGTCTCTTTGAGGTTGTGGTGAGGAACAGGAAGGGCAGTCATGTGTAGCTGGGAAAACTCTCCTAAGGGAGGGCTCTCCCTGCCCAGGATCCCAGATCTCAGAAGCTGTTTATGGTGTAACTGTGTATGACTTTCCTGTTAGTGGGTAATTTGGAGTCAAGGCCTGAAGAAGGAAGAATCAAAGGAGATTATTATTGCAACAAGGAAGGAATTAATATTTGGGGACCGTTCACATTTTAGTAACTCACACTTTCATCTCCTGTATTGGTACCCCACTCTCTATGTCAGCTGGGGAAGAAGTTCAGAGTTCAATCATTTGATATGGCCTGATGCTCCCTAGAGCCACAAGAAGACTGTCTTTGTTCCTTGGGAGTACTGTTAAACTTAACTAATAGAGGTCAGGCATGGACAGTTTCTGAGCATGATCCTTAGCTGCTCCTTTCCTAAGGGAAATAAGCTGAGTTCCCTAAAGCACCGTGCACGTTGACCATTTCTTGAAATAATTTCCATTTTCCTGCCCTGGAAAAGCAGGCAATTGCAAAGAGGTTGAGAAAGAATTACAAAGTCATTGGATTAAATTAGCTCAATATATCACTTTTAGAACTCATGAAACAGGCAGGCAATGCCGCTCAACAAACACCCCATACATACGGATGAGCGTTTTCAGGTGAAAATTAGGGCAGACAGTCAACACAAGGGGACGGGACAGAAATAGCACTGTAGTCTCAGGTAAGGCCACCTGTAGGATGACAGCAGATAACTAGTGACCCACGGTGGCCTGACAGTTCTAGAATTTTCCTATGGAAATGTTTAAATCTGACACACTTTACTTTCGTGTCCTTTCTTTTCACATTTCAGAAATGGTTGAAATACCTAGATATGGATATAGATATGGATTTTTCCTCCCCCCCTTTTTTGGTGGAGTCAGGCTGGCCTTGAACTTGTGGTTCACTACGACCTCCTGGTCCTCCATCCTCCTCCTCCCAAGTGCTGAGATTTCAGATGTGCACCACTGCAGCCAGTTGGGTGTAGAGTTAAGGAGAATTTTACATCTCTATGATGGTGCTGAATATACTTTAATATGACAATTGGCTTAGTGTCTCTTGCCCTACATGCATTTTTTTTAATCAAAACATTTATTTGGGCAAAATACGTCTTATTGCCTAATGTAATACACAGAATGATAGAATTGCTGATTCATAGTGAAGAATTATCATTTAATAAAGTGATTGTTAGGAAAGTTTTGGACCCCCCCCCCCCCCAGGTTTAGCAAGGCATAGTCTATATGACTCTATGTCTGTGATTTTTGATCAAATTTAAAACTAGTCTTTTGGTTATTTGCCTGTATGTCATGTATCTAGCAAAACTGGGGTTGAACCCCAGGACCTCATTCATTCCAGGCAAATACTTTACCAGTATGCCTTGCCCCAGCTCCATCTGGCCTTTTCCAGGACTACACGAGAGGCTGAAGTTAAATAATGGTAGGTCTATCTTGGGTCCTGTGCTGGGGGTGGGGTCCAGGAAGGGAACACAGAATGAGTAGGTTTCACCTTGCAGTCTGCTCAGTGCCGTAGATAGATCCCATTAGAGAAAGGCCCAGGAGCCATGGCTCCTGTTTGGTTGTCAACCCATCATCCATTGAGTTTGCTTACTTATAGTTGACAAACACACTGTATTTTGATTTTGTTTTCCCCCAAGGTATTTCAGAAATTACCATAGCTGCTTCTCATGGAGTCAGTTTGTACACGTCTTTGAGGCTCTGTGTAAGTGTGATTAAGCACCACAGTTGCCTCCCCGCATCCCTTTCTGCCTGTCTGCCCCCTCTCCTGCCCCTGTACTTTACTATGCATTGAGAAGTCTCTAACAAGTCCTGGACTTTCTGCCCTACAGGGAGGGCTGGGCCTTTGGGTCACAGTAGCTTCTTTCATTAGCAGAGCCCAGCTAGTGAGGGGACTACCTGTGGGTGGACCCCTGCTCTCTGAAGTGCCAGAGTTACTTGGGTGTGCATGTTCTTCTTTGGCTTGGAAACATTGGCAGGGAGGCTGAAAGGTCCTTTGTGTGACCCACAGTAGCTTGCCCTTGTACCCATCCCTGAGTTGTAAAAGCTCAGAACCTTGCTGGAAGCCTGCAGCAGGAAGTTTTGTCCCTGAATGGGACCCAGGCTGGAACTGTGGATACCTCTGCTTCCCAAGAAGGCAGCAGAGCATCCAGGGTCCTGGCTGTGTTTCTGCCTTCTGCTCTGCTGAGCTACTTTTTTTGACACCTTCTTAAAGGTGTATCTGGCTTTGCCTCAGCGTCCCCCAGCACGCTGTTACAGTGAACACAGAAGCACACCAGGATCCCACTTCCTTCCAAGGGTATTAGAAGCCAGGAATATAAGCACAGGAATTAAGCATGAAAACTAGCTCACTAAGGGGCCCTCTTCATGCTTGACAGCGAGTACTTGTATTTCCCACCCAGGAACTCTGCAGCTTCTGTCCCCTTCCCCCAGCCGTCTGCAGTTGGAGGCAGGAGGAGGAAGGGGAAAGAGAGAAAGTGATCTGGGGTGTCCCAGCTTCTGTTGGAAAGAGCTTTATAATGCAAATAAGCCTGCAGTTGACTGGGCTTTCCCTAACAGTTGTTTATTTTTGAGACTGTGTTGTTGTCAACTCTAACTACGGGGATGGCTTCACTAGTAAAAGAAGATGAGCAGGAAATAATTGTGAGCTGTCTGCATGGCATGGTCGCTTGTTGGATGGAAAGAACAGGAGCTTTTTAAAATTCATTTATTTATTCATCTACCTATCTGTCTGTCTGTCTGTCTATCTATCTATCTATCTATCTATCTATCTATCTATCTATCTATCTATCTATCTACCTACCTACCTACCTACCTACCTACCTACCTATCTTTGTACCGCCTTGCCAGAGTTTCCTAGGCCATGCATTTGTGTGGCTTGCAGAATGCTGTGGGGCCTTGCTGCTGTGCTTGTGCCTCCCTGGTAACTTGTGTAAGCCTGATGTGATGATGCATCTTGTAATCACAGCACTAGGGAGGCTGAGGCAGAAGGATTCCCACAAGTTTGAGGCCAACCTGGGCCGTAGAGCACAACCGTGTCTTAAAAAAAAAGCATTAAAGCCGGGCGGTGGTGGCGCACGCCTTTAATCCCAGCACTCGGGAGGCAGAGGCAGGCGGATCTCTGTGAGATCGAGACCAGCCTGGTCTACAGAGCTAGTTCCAGGACAGGCTCCAAAGCCACAGAGAAACCCTGTCTCGAAAAACCAAAAAAAAAAAAAAAAAAAAAAAAGCATTAAAGAATTAGGAAATGGAAGAATTCAAGGAAGATAGGGAAGATAGTATAATCAGATGTTTGGTCTGCTTTTGTTCACTTAGTTGGTATTACTATCTGCTTTCAGGGCAAGGTAGAATGTTTGATATTGGCCTAAGACTAAAACAGACCCTAGTGGGAAACCTGGTTCAGCCACTTTTAGAAAGACCTCTATCAAATTTAACATTCCCAGCAATAAACGTGGACAGTGATGATCCCGCCTGCCCCTAGGACCGTTCTTACTGTTAGGATAATGTATGTGGTAATTGTCTAAGGATTCTTATTGTTAGTGTTACTGACTTGGGGAACCAAAAGCGCAAAAGGAGTGAGTCCTGCCTTTTGGTAGCTCTCAGCCCCCAAAACTATAAGTCACATGATCACGAGAGGGTAGGGGAGTGTTCACTTTCTGTGGTGTGGCTGAGGAACCTTCTGGAGGCATTGGGATTAAGGCTGTCACACTATCCATGGCCTAGGAGCACCAGCAGTTTCTTTGTGAATGGCCCATATGCAGTAGTGTGATTGTGATGTCTGGGATGTTGGAAAAGACCTTGAAGGATATAAGGCTTTTGGATAGGTGGAAGGTGGGTGGCGCTTGGCTGGGTGGGACTGGACTAGGTCCTGCAGAGCACACGAGGTCTCCAGTGGTGGGAGAGACTTTGGCATTGGAGCAGGTAGTGCCTGTCTTCATGGCCTGGCTTCTTTGTTATCCCTGCCAGCTGGTGGAAGGAGCATTCTGTTGACCAGCACAGGTCAGTTGAAGTGTGACGCTCTCCTCTTGTTTCCATGGAGACACTTTTGCTTAGGATCAGGTTGGCCTTGTTTCCCAGAAGGCGCCCTCCTGATTGCCTTTCCGGTTTGGTTCTGTCACTTTCCTGAGCATGTAGGGTCCATTTGTGTAAACATTGTGTCACTCGGCATCTGAAGCTGTGGAGGTCTGTGTGGCCTTGTGCCCCATTTCTGGTTTACGCCATGCCCTCTTTGTGGAGGCAAGGCCATGGCCTGAGACCAGGGCAGCCTTGTCTTCCTGGGTGGGAATTATAGGAGTATGGCAGCAGGCCTTGCCCAGCATTTTGCAGTTTCCATTACTTTCCTTACCTACTTAGGAATTTAATCTTAATTCTGCTGCAGGTTCTGGAGGGTCCGTCTAGGGCCTCAAGGTTTTAAGTATCTCTGGGCATATTGGTAGATTTCCATTGTGAAGTTCTAAGTAAAACTGTAAGGATCAGCAGAAAAGCCCAGATTTGGTTGTCACGTAAAATTACCTCCAGTCAGTAGCTCCTTCAAGTTGTTTACAGTAAACATTTCTGGTCCATGCACACACGGGGGGGGGGGGGGGGGGGGGGGGGGCTCAGCAGGTAAAGGCCTTTGCTGTCAGTCTGTGACTGAAGTTCCCTGATTTCACATGGTGGGAGGAGAGGTTCAGGACAGTTGTCCTTTGACTTGATACACGTGCCATGGCATGCACTCGCTCTCTGTCTCTGTCTCTGTCTCTGTCTCTCTCTCTCTCTCTCTCTCTCTCACACACACACACACACACACACACACACACACACAGAGAAATAAAAAGGTACACAGTAGTTTTACTAACTGTTCAGTATTTACATGATGCCCTGAAACAGAGATCTCAAACGTTTTTTTTATTTATTTATTAAAGATTTCTGCCTCCTCCCCGCCACCGCCTCCCATTTCCCTCCCCCTCCCCCATCAAGTCCCCCTCCCTCATCAGCTCGAAGAGCAATCAGGGTTCCCTGACCTGTGGGAAGTCCAAGGACCACCCACCTCCATCCAGGTCTAGTAAGGTGAGCATCCAAACTGCCTAGGCTCCCCCCAAAGCCAGTACGTGCAGTAGGATCAAAAACCCATTGCCATTGTTCTTGAGTTCTCAGTAGTCCTCATTGTCCGCTATGTTCAGTGAGTCCGGTAATTCGCGATCCTAGAGAAGCTAAATAAGAAGGTGAATCCAAGACAAACATTTAGGCATCCTCCTGAATATTAACCTTCATCAGGCGATGACAGGAGACGGAGACAGAGACCCACATTTGAGCACCGGACTGAAATCTCAAGGTCCAAATCAGGAGCAGAAGGAGAGAGAGCACGAGCAAGGAACTCAGGACGGCGAGGGGTGCACCCACACACTGAGACAATGGGGATGTTCTATCGGGAACTCACCAAGGCCAGCTGGCCTGGGTCTGAAAAGGCATGGCAAACGTTTTTTAATAGAGAAACAGAGAGCAAATATTGAGTCAGCCGGTTCTGTGGCGCAGACCTGGGCCTGCTGTCAAGTGTGTGCTCTTGACACCTCTGCTCCAGGCAGTGCACACTGGTCGCTTTGTGGTGAAGTTTGCTTTGCTGTAAATGGGCCAGGTTTGGGTCTCTGAAGTGTCTACTGTCCCCTACTCCAAAGGAAAGACACTTTGTCAGTGAGAGAAAACAAACTGAAATTAAAATGGGATGAGCCACACAATTTAAAGATAATTCCACAAAGGAGAAACTCAGTTGTTGTTTTTTTTTACTCTTGCTGTGGTGTGCTTTATTCATGGTTTTATTTCCAATGGCTTTTGTAACACATGGTCCTCCAGGAACGGAGGTGCACGCCTCTAATTTCAGCACGTAGTAAGTAGAGGCAGAAGGATCAGAAGTTCAAGGCCTTCCTGGGATGTAAGAGATCTCGTAACAAAGGAACGTCAACAACAACAAAATAAACGAACTTACTCCAAAAAAAGAAAGTTGTGCTCCAAAACCACAGAGAAACCCTGTCTCGAAAAACCAAAAAAAAAAAAAAGGTGTGTTTAGTTATCAGTGATTACCTGTGGTTCAAATGGAGAAAAAGGTGTGTTTAGTTATCAGTGATTACCTGTGGTTCAAATGGAGAAAAAGGTGTGTTTAGTTATTAGTGATTATCTGTGGTTCAAATGGAGAATGCCAGAAGTAACTACAGACATCCGTAATTTAAAATCGTACGTCACTCTGCACAGAGTGACAAAACTTGGTTATTTTCCTCCTTTCCCTTCTCTCTCTGCCATCCCCTCCTTTTTTTGAGACATGAGAGGTTCCCATCTATCTCAGGCTGATTTGTGTGTTTGTTGTGTAGCTGAGGGATGGATGACCTTGTACTGTGACCCCACACCCCCTGGGTGCTGGAATTTCAGGCCTGTGCCCCTGGACACCCTTTTCCTCTGCCCAGTCGTCACTCAGCAGCCTCTTGGTGCTCAGTGTTGTGGTTGCTGCACTCAAGTGGCTTAGCTTTTTCTTGATTAAAAGGCCCTAGAGCCTGGGGAGTGAATTTGGGCAGTTGTACTATAGCTTATTGATAAATCTAATGCATTTAATTATTGGTGCTAAACTTGCTATCTTTCTAAGTGAAATGTTGCTGCAGGCGTGAAGGAAAGGCAGAAGCAGCGTGGGCATGTCTATACCCAGCTGCAGGAGTCTCCTGGGGTTTGTTCCCTCTAGATAATTGGGACTGCTATTGCCTCAATTAAAGTGGATAGTTAACAGTGGTTTGGGAATAAACCCTAAATATCATTGTCTGTAGTTTTTCTTGTTTTCCTACCATTCAACTAGAGGTCCACCTTCGCGCCCCCCCCCCCCCCCCCATTTTTAAAATCTGGAATTTGTTTATGGGCTGTCTTCTTCCCACCAGACTTTGGGAATTTACAAGTTGCTTAAGTCACAAAGGATTCCTTTAGGGGAGAAGCCGGCTGGACTTTATCCTCATTCCAGCCAGATGTGGGCTCTTGCTTTTTGACCACATCAAACATAGGGCCTAGGGCACCAGGAACCCTGTGTTGCAAGAGGAACTTGCCCTTTTCCTCAGTCTACTGCGAATATGTTTGGGAAAGTGGTTTTGTTTTGCTTTGTTTTTTCCTTTTTCCGTTTTTTTTTTCTTTCTGTGTGTAGTGTAGAGAAAGTCTGGAAGCATTTACAAGCAGTGAAAATATTTTAATAACTTAGCTGTCAAAATTCCCAGTCTCGATGATTCAAGCGATTGTTTTCCTGCCCTTTAGAGTTTTCACTTAGTTCATGCCTTGAATTTCTCTAAGTTCAAATTATAAATAACCTGTACCTGGCTGCAGAGGACTTTGCCCTTGAGTGGGTTCAAAATAATGGCCCCTTTGTATCTAAAGGCCCCTCCTGAGTGTCCTTCTGTGTGTCTGTCCTCTGTCTAGCAACCCGTGTGTGTATGCGGGGTGTGTGTGTGTGTGTGTGTGTGTCTGTCTGTCTGTCTAACAACTCCTTTCCTATCTTTCTTTGTATGTCTATCCCTCAGCCCTTCCGGCCCTTTCAAATTGGGTGTGTCTGTCTGTTTCTGTTTATACCACTTCTGGCAGCACCAAATATTCCAGCACCTCCCCCTCCCGCCACTCCCAATCTGTTTTAATTCTCAGATACAGAAAGGAGCCAGGCTTGGAGTGTGCACTCTTTGCCACCCCAGCACTTGGGAGATGGAGCTAGGAGGATCATAAGCCACAGCTATGTACCCATTTCCTAATTCTTTAAGCCTTCCACCCACCGTGAGCTAGCAGGAGTTAGTGCAGTCCTGCAGCGTATGGGCTCAGAGCCACAGCTAAATAGTCCTGGCTTCCTATCCTTTAGTCCAACGGGCTATAAAGTTGGAGTTCCTACGGACGCCTGTTTGGGTTCCATATGGTTGGAATGGCTTACAGAATGGTCACACATTTCTTCTTCTTTTACTGGGTCTTAGAACGGCTATGATTTGGGGTCAGTCCTCTTGAAGAGCAGCATGCCGCTTCCGTGCCTTCTCTAGATGCCTCGCCCTCTCAGCACCCCTGTACTCACCAAAGGAGCATCTGAACCCCATAATTTGGAACTTGTAAAGTGGACCCAATGTGGGTGTCCTGGCACCCGCCTTTAACCCCCTGTGCTCGAGAGGCAAAGGCAGGTGAATTCGAGGCCAGCCTGGTCTACATAGTTCCAGGACAGCTAAAGCTACATCGAGAGACCCTGTCTCCAAAAGAAGAAAAAGTAAACGAAGAGGGCCCATTATGGTCAATTAATCATTGGCCAGTGGTGAGCCACCCAGTTTCCTTTCTCACACAGGAGGTTGAGGTGGGGATGCTGAAAATTCCCCTTCGAAGCACTCTGCCATCTACTGGTTTTAAATCCTGAACCTGTCTAAGCATTTATAACAAGCTCTCCTTGGCCTAAACTTAGGTGTTATTGAAAGGGGCATAGTATGAGAAAAGGCAAAACAAATCACTTTTTATTCCTGTTGCCCAGGAGCTCCCAATGGTTTTAGAAGCTCTCTGCAGGGACCTTCGGCTGAAGACCAAATGCCCATTCTATCACAGCACTGTGGGGAGGTTGGGGGTGTGGGGGAAGCACTGGGGAGGAAGGAGGAAGGCTCTAAGGTGCTCTCGGGTGTGGAATTGGACCTTCGGATCTCAAGCAGTACAAAATGCTCGGCACCATGGGTGACTTGGTGAGGCTTTAGGAGCCCTGAGGACTCTCCCATGTGAACGGTAGGATCAGGGTAGTGAGCAGAGGAAGGAGCCTTGATGACTAACAAGTGCAAAGGAAGAGACAGAAAGATGATGCAGTAGCTTCAAGGCAGGAAGGGCCCTTGGGAAAGGCTTCAGCAAAAACGTAAGCTATTTATTTTTCCCCCTCATTTTCCTCACAGCTATGGAAAGTTCACTGAGTCAGTGAAGTGCTTTGAGGTGAGACATAAAAATAAAATTCTTTTCTTACAAATATGGTTTGTAAGATATGCCAATGATAAAAACATGATAAGGATGTTTACATCCTTATATACATTATATTTTTATATATAGTTGTAGCTATAAAAATATAATGGCATTGCTGGGCTGTGGTGGCACAGGCCTTTAATCCCAGTGCTCAAGAGGTAGAGGCAGGTATATCTCAGTGAGGTCTAGGCCAGCCTGGTCTACAAGAGCTAGTTCTAGGACAGGCTCCAAAGCTACAAAGAAACCCTGTCTTGAAAAACCAAAAATAAACAAACAAAAATGGCAGTCACTTGTGTGTTATAGTATAAAAACAAAGGAAAGATCATTTCTGTTTCACTTACACAGTGGCTTGTCCAAGGCTGGAGTGATGGCTCAGAGTTTAAGAGCCCTTGCTAACAACCAAAGTGTGATTGTCAGCACCCACATGGCAGCTCACTACTGTCTTTAGCTCTCTCTCTCTTGCTCATGCGCGCGCGTGCGCGCATACACACACACACACACACACACACACACACACACACACACACACACACACACCTACCTGCAGGCAAAACTTGTATAGATACAACAGAGCAAAGCAAAAATCGGGGACAATCGAGTGTGTCCAGAACTTCCCTGCTGGGAGTAAGGTTAGGACTCAGTTGCAGCTTTGAGTATGCCCTGAAAATTCTAAGAAAAAATGTAAACCTTGATAAATGTAGAAAAAGAGCAAAATCACCGCTTTTTCTGAAGTTTCCTAGAAAAATAAAATATATTTCAAGGGCACAAATGATTTCCCTTAGAGGGCATCTCTAAGGAAGCTCATCTTCAACGCCGAGTGTCCAGCAGAGTGCCTCGTGCACAGCAGATCCCTGACGCCCGCTTACTGAGAGTGGGGACACGGCGGTGTAGCTACCAGAAAATCACCAATGTCTGCTTTCTCTTTCCTTAAGTTTCAATGGTACAGTACAAGGTAAATGGGCTCCCTTATAAAATTTTCATAAACATGTCATCATACTTTGTGCTAACTCATCTGCTCCCCATTGCTCTCCCCAGACATGATTTTAACTTTTTACATATGTGCATGTATGTGTGTGTACCACATGTGCGTACGTATCTGTGGAAGTTGGAGAAAGGCAGCCAATCCATTGAAACTTGACGGACAGATGGCTTAAGCCACCCAACATGGGTGCTGAGACCCAAACACCAGTCTTCTGGAAGAGCAGCAAGTGCTTTAACTTCTGAACCATCTCTTTTGTCCCAATCTTTGCTTTAAAAAAGAAGGATTGGAGAGGCTGAGGAGATTAGACCTACAAAGAGAAGAAATAAATGGACTGGATTTCTTAACAAATGCCTACCACTGTTATTGGTGATGGAAGTTTATTCTCAGCAGGTGTGACAGTCACCCTGGGCAGGGAGCTGAGGTAGTAGCTAAGTATCCTAGCATTCTCTGCTTCAGGGGCAAGGTCTGAAGGCAGGTCCACCAACAAAAATAGCTTTAGCCATTGCTAAGGAAAACAAATGGGGACCGTGTAGTGCCTTGCATGCATGGCAGTTCCGCCTAGTGGCCTGGGGAGAGGACTAGCTTAAGACATCCTATCTGTCACCCAAGGGACATCCTAGCCCAGCTCTTCTGAGTAGAAGAGATAACTGTCAGCTGGGGTATATGATGGGACCCAGCGACTCCTACAAGGGCTCCACGGATGCTCTGGTTTGTGTCTTCATGGCAGTTGTCCTCTTTGCACTGGCGTTGTGTATTGTCATGGGGAACAGGGAGCATCAACCTGGCCAAGAGCAGACAGAGGTGCTTTGGCTGATCTGGGCTGTGCTAGAGCAGGAGTAAAGGGTGCCTCTCCACCACATCAGTGTTCCGTACTACAGACAATGTGCCAAGTGAACAGCAAGGAGCACTCCAGACCGTGTCTCCAATGGAGCAGTGAGGAACACTCAGGCCATGTCCAGTAGAGCAGTGAGGAGCACTCAGGCCATGTCCAGTAGAACAGCGAGGAGCACTCAGGCTGTGTCTCCAGTAGAGCAGTGAGGAGCACTCAGGCTGTGTCTCCAGTAGAGCAGTGAGGAGCACTCAGGCTGTGTCTCCAGTAGAGCAGTGAGGAGCACTCAGGCTGTGTCTCCAGTAGAGCAGTGAGGAGCACTCAGGCCATGTCCAGTAGAGCAGTGAGGAGCACTCAGGCCGTGTCCAGTAGAACAGTGAGGAGCACTCAGGCTGTCTCCGTAGAGCAGTGAGGAGCACTCAGGCTGTCTCCGTAGAGCAGTGAGGAGCACTCAGGCCGTGTCCAGTGGAGCAGTGAGGAGCACTCAGGCTGTGTCTGCAGTAGAACAGTGAGGAGCACTCAGGCCGTGTCCAGTGGAGCAGTGAGGAGCACTCAGGCTATGTTCAGTAGAGTAGTGAGGAGCACTCAGGCCGTGTCCAGTAGAGCAGTGAGGAGCACTCAGGCCGTGTCCAGTGGAGCAGCGAGGAGCACTCAGGCTATGTTCAGTAGAGTAGTGAGGAGCACTCAGGCCATGTCTCCAGTAGAGCAGTGAGGAGCACTCAGGCCGTGTCCAGTGGAGCAGTGAGGAGCACTCAGGCTATGTTCAGTAGAGTAGTGAGGAACACTCAGTCCGTGTCCAGTAGAGCAGTGAGGAGCATGCAGGCCGTGTCCAGTGGAGCAGTGAGGAGCACTCAGGCCGTGTCCAGTGGAGCAGTGAAAAGCACTCAGGCTGTGTCTAGTGGAGCAGTGAGGAGCACTCAGGCTGTGTCTGCAGTAGAGCAGTGAGGAGCACTCAGGCCGTGTCCAGTGGAGCAGTGAGGAGCACTCAGGCCGTGTCCAGTGGAGCAGTGAGGAGCACTCAGGCCGTGTCCAGTGGAGCAGTGAAAAGCACTCAGGCTGTGTCTAGTGGAGCAGTGAGGAGCACTCAGGCTGTGTCTGCAGTAGAGCAGTGAGGAGCACTCAGGCCGTGTCCAGTGGAGCAGTGAGGAGCACTCAGGCCGTGTCCAGTGGAGCAGTGAGGAGCACTCAGGCTGTGTCTGCAGTAGAGCAGTGAGGAGCACTCAGGCTGTGTCTGCAGTAGAGCAGTGAGAAGCACTCAGGCCGTGTCTAGTGGAGCAGTGAGGAGCACTCAGGCCGTGCCCAGTGGAGCAGTGAGGAGCACTCAGGCTGTGTCTGCAGTAGAACAGTGAGGAACACTCCAGGCTGTGTCCAGTAGAGCAGTGAGGAGCACTCCAGGCTGTGTCCAGTAGAGCAATGAGGAACATTGGCCTTTATTTTTCAGAAACCTTTTGAAATTGAATGTCAAAATCAGAAACTGAGCTTCGGGCTCACTTTCCTAGTTGGTCTCATTCAAGGGAGACTTGGTAGTTCAATGGCATGAGTATTTGTATTTAGGAAGACTTCCTATGGGCACCATGGGCACTTTTTTGTTTATCTTGTTTGGTTAAGGTTATTTAATTTTATAGTATCACACCTGTGTGTCTGTGCACTGCCTGGGTGCAGTGCCTGTAGAGGCCAGAAGGGGGTGACAGATCCCCTATAACTGGAGGTGCCTATGGTTGTTAGCTGCTGAGTAGGTGCTGGGAACAAACTCTGGTCCTCTGTAAGAGCAGCAGCTATTCATAAACTGCTCAGTCATTTCTCTAGTCCTGGGTTGTCGATTTTACGGATGAAATAACCAGGTTATAATGCGGAACCTAATTACCTTAATTATTCATCCCTAAATTGAACTTAGTACTCATTGTGTTCTGAGTACTTGGGACTATATGTTTACATGCACCAATAAAAGAGAATTAGCCATATTTATGTATTTGGCTAATACTCAATGAGTTTCAGAGCTTACTGGGTTTGGTTATGACAGACTCATTGATCCATGCTGTTTTCTTGAGGAATGAACTGATGTGTGACTGTTAGATCTGGGCTTTTAGATTAGAGGACTTGATGTGGTGGATGGTCCCCTCCACGGTGCAGATTAGTAGGGCTTTGACATCTGCTCTTGAATTTTCTAGGACAGATTCTTGGGGCCTGTAGATTATTCTGGGCCTTAAAGCCTATTTACCGTTCATGAGTACTTCTGTCTAGTCATGGGGACCAAGGGGAGATGTGTTTCAGGCTGACTGGATGCTTTTTGGCAGGTTTGATAATTCAGGCAATGCAATTAATCTTGACTTATTAAAACGAGGCTGCAGATGGTCTCTGGGTTGCCCCTGTGTTTGGCTCTTGCTTTCTTGCCAGTGTGGTTGATGCTCCCTTTGAGTGTGTCAGGCAGGTGTGAGTCCACAAGCATAGAAGAGTGCAATTCACCTTGGAAATCTGGTGTGGGCAGTAGCCTAGTGATCAGCACATTTAATTACACCGCCAATCACAGTAATCATTTGCAATATCAAAATACTTACTCTGGTGCAAATTAAGAACACAACTTTTTATTTTGATATCTACAGTGTAGTATCTGTTATTGAACTTGTTAACGTAATTTAGGAGTCAGAAATGACAACTGGAAATAACTGTCCCAGCACCCACTTCCTGGATTGATATAAGACAAGCATAAGGCACAGCCCATATTAAATGCTGTGTGAACCTTGCTCATTATTACTGATTTATTTTTTTAACAATCTGTCAGAATTTGCATGAAATTTGCAGGTAACAGGTAGGAATCCTCCTGCAGCATGTCTCTGAGTGTCTAGAAGGACATTGCAGGTTTATATTATTCTATTATCCAATTTTAAGTGTTTGGGTTTAGGAGAGTGTGAAATGCTTCTGGGTGTGAGTCTACGTTTGAAAACAAATACTGGTTATGGTGGGTGTGGTGACATATGTCTATGATCACAGCAGCTTAGGAAAAGGAGGAAGGATTTTCCCAAGTTTGAGGTTAGTGCGTTGCAGACCAGATAGTAGTACACGGTAAGACTGTGTCCCAAGACAAATGAGCAAATAAACGAAAGAAAAGTATTAGCTATGAACTGTGGACAGGGTGGATTTAATGGTTGGACCATGCCTTTGCTTCTAGTCTCTAGAACAGTAATTCTGAGAAGTCTTTGCAGAGATGTAAGAGTTGACAGCAGAATCTCCTGAACACAGAATCTGTTGAACATCGTGGACAGAGTTCCTATTTCACAACACATGAAACATTATGCTGGGTGTAATGGATCACACCAGTCATCTAAAAATGAGGGAGGCTGAGGCTGGAGATTGCTGTGATTTCGAGGACATGTTGATTTTGAAATTTTGTATGGGAATATGAGGGAGAGAAAGAGGGAGGGAGGAAGGAAAGGAGAGAGAAAAAGAGAGAAGATGAGAACAAATGGGAAGATATTCAGAAGGAAGGACTTTGAACAGATGGGCAGGTGGGTGTCAGAGGCTTCCTTTTGAGGTCCCTGGTGAGCCTCAAAACTTGTCAGAACCTGTGTTTGCCTGCAGATGAGGTGCTGGGTATTTGAGGCCCTTTTGATGGAGAAACATTTTGTTTTTCCAAAGTTGAGTTTGAACTCATGTATGTAGGGAAAGTGCTCTGCGCCTTGGTAAATCCCCAGACCTGGATGAGGCATTTTTTTGAGAGTCAGAAGTGTGTACAAATCACATTACAGGTAATGCTTTTGTTTCCTCTACAATTCTGAGGCTGTAAACTCGGAGAGCACGGAAAAGCTGCTTCTGGTGGTGTCTGTCTGAATTGAATTAGCAGAGCACCCTTGCTAGAAATGAAGACTTCGAGTTATCCTAACATTTTATCTACCTAGCAATGACCACTTCATGGGATTAGTTTCCACTCAGTATGCTATGAGCTCCCTTCTCCCACCACCCTGCACACCCCATATCCATGCTTGCACTCCCAACACTACCCAGATGCTTCCTCATGTTGGGATCTCATGCCACTGGGCTTCTCTGACTGGGAACCAGTCTGCCTTGCAGCTACATGCAAGAATTCAGCGACTGTCAACCGGAAAAGGCATTATCTCTGTGGAACCTTGTCAGACTGATTTTCTCTTCCTCGTTCCGTATACCAGGGTGCTGTATGCCAACTATTGACACAGCCTTTATATGTTACATTAGGTATTGTAAGTGAGCCAGAGATGGTTTAGTATGCAGGAGGATATGCACAGTTTATATGCAAATGACATCCACTCAGTGTAGAGAGCTTAAACATTCAGCATCGTGGATTCGGTATCCCCAAGGTGTCCTAAAATAAATCCCTCGGGATATGCAGGGGCAACATCTGAAATGTCAGCAGTTTTATTTCAAGGGATACTGAGCTGACTTCAAAGGGACCCGTTCTTCAGTTTCTCCCTAAACGTTTAGAAATTACAGAGCTGTCTGTCATATGTTTTTATAACTGCAAATCCTCTTTCTATCACAAATCCCCCTGCAAAATGATAGTTGTTTGAGGTTTTAGTGGAATTGGAAGCCGTTTATCAAATCTTTTCTTCACAGTTCACATTCTAAAATGGAATAATCAAAGGAGTTGAATTACTACCCCCATTTTTTTTAGACACTGGGGAAAACAAGTCCCCATGGACAAGAAGGCAGTTAACTCTTTCTCCATGCAGCGATTGGAGCCTAGGAGGGTGTGGAAGCTGATGCTGCTAGGGGCCACAGCAAGGAGGAGCCGGTCCTGTGATAATTACAACAGGAATGTGGTTACTGCAGGACACACTTAAAGCGTTAGGAATTAGCAAGCAGACCCTGGATTTCTATGCAGAAATATTCTCGATGTGGTGGGAGCCAGCTGAGTTATATTGTCAGGAAATAGTTCCCTTATAAACAGGCGGCTGGCTTATAGCACGTAGGCTCTTCTGGTGGCAGCTGCCTCTTTCAACAGAGGACAAACCTAGGCCTGGTAGGGGAGGCCTATGACCCCAAGAGTTTGAAGACTGAGGCAGGAGGATTGTTGAGATTGAGGTCAGCGGAACACGACCCCATGTAAAAGCAAATAAACTGAACAACTTTAGAATACTGCAAAGGTGGAACAGTGCACAAAAGAACTTCCTAGATGTCCTGCCATGGGTCGTTGGTACAGGACATCTCACTGCCCAGTTACTCATTGATATCATGTTCTCCTGCACTGAAATGCTGGCTTTGTTTATCAGGGCTACTGACGGCTTTGGCTTTGGTAACACTTTTTTTTTCTCTTTTTTTAAAGAAATCCAAGTTAAAGAACTATTTTTAGCAGCCCTCAGGGTGGCCATGCTCGGATCAGAGTTGTCAGTATTTAGGGTTGTTTACCTGAAAGATGTGTCTTCTACCAAAAGGGATACTATCAGGCAGCTGGCAATTTTGTTTTTAATTTTCTTTTCATGTTCCAAAAATGTAAATCAACTTTAATTTATTTATATGTAATATTTGTAATACATAAATTGAGATTCTGCCAAAATGTAGTGATATTTCATTTGTATTTTAATAAATAAAACTTAGCTGAAGATCAGAGAGTAAAACAGCCAACTGGTTAGCCATACAGACCATACAGTGGTGACACACACTTCTAATCCCAGTAGCCACACTAGTAGCCATAGTGATGCACACCTTTAATCCCAGCACCAGAGAGTCATATAAGACAGGAGGAGACATGCCTCAGCAGTCTTGTTCTGAGGATTTGTGGAGGCAGAATCGTCATTTTGGTCTGAGCCAGTGGCTGGTTACTTTGTTTGTCTGATCTTCATGTTGAACCCCAATATCTGTCTGTGGGTTTGTATTATTCATGCCTCCTGCAGGGCTTTCCTATGCTTCCTAAGGCAAGCCTGCAAACTTTTCCTATTGGAGAGCTGTTCTCCAGGTCACGCAAAGAACTGATGTGTTGTCTACAGGGTTTCTTCCCAGGAAAAACTAAAATCAATTCCTCTGAGCTGGAGTTGAATCTCCTGGCTCATTTCTTCCTCCCCAGCACTGGACTGACAGGAACATACTACCGCTCCAGGCTCTGCACGGTCTCTCCCGCCCCCTCATCTTTTCCCTTTCCCTTTTCTTTATTCTTCCCCTTTCCCCTTTAGTTATAACTTTATAAGCCACACTGTAAACATATCAAATAGTAGAATTAAAACATATTTTCAAAGGCCTTATTGTATCAGAGAATTATGGAGGTGGATGAGTCTTTACTAGAGGCAGAACCGTCTTGAGGGAATCAGCAGAGAGCATACTTTAGTGCTAAAGTGGTTGTAGTACATCCTTCCTGGTAGGTCACCTTAGTCTCCACTCTCAGTATTAGGGATGAACGCAGGTCCTTGGGCATGCCAGGTGGGTGCTCTGCAGCTGAGTGACACCCCAATCTGCTTGTTAACACCCTGCTTCATCAGGATGGTTTTTGTTCATTTGTTTCTTTGTTTGTTTTTTGAGACAGGGTTTCTCTGTGTAACCTTGGTTGTCCCAGAACTCACTCTGTAGACCAGGCTGGTTCCAAACTCACAGAGATCCACCTGCATCTGCCTCTCAAGCGCTGGGATTAAAGTCGCGCACCACCATACCCAATAAGTAAAGTTCTTACTCTGAATGCACAGATTGTCTGAGACACAGGTGTGCTGGAGAAGACCTGGTTGACTTTGCATACATAAGAGACTGGGTACAAAGGACAGTGGACATTTTGTTACTGGTGCATGGCTAGGCAGAGATGAGTTTTTCTCTCTGGTGGCCAGGCCAGTATCTTCATGACAGAAAGTCATTTACCTTCAGATGCCCTGGCTCTGGATGATGGACACTTTTCACGAGCGACCTATCAGGTAGAGGAAGATAGCATCAGCACTGTGGAGGAGGGGGGGCGTGGAAGCGAGAATAGTAAGGCCACAGGGAGTGAACCGCTCAGATAAAGTATGCTTGCAGACAAGCTTGGTGAAGGATAGAGCGTCCTTTCTACTCAGCCATGTGCCTTACACAGCTGAGTCTATTGCTGTCGAGGCTCTGCAGTGAAAGCCTTCATATGAGCCCTCCTTTAATGCTCGCTGCACTCCTGTGTGGATTTATAGATATGGGGAGGAGGTGTGAGGGCCAGCCATGCAGCTAGTGAAGAGTGAGGCAGGCCCAGACATGCCTGTCCTGGGAGTTTTGAGCCATCCACCCGCAGTTATGCCTGTGGAGATGACCTGACTTGCAGAATTCGTGTGGTGTGTCTGGGCAGCGCCAGGTGTGACCACAGTAGCTATTGCTTTGTCTCCAGATCTATCGTCACCCCAGAACTTCCACGGGATGGGACGTATGCTGCTTTAGCACAGTGTGGTGCATTCCAGCTCACCTAGCATCATCAGGGAAGGAGTAGGAAGGCCCAGGAGGGAGAGTTCATCCCGGGGCTCCCCTATACCAGTTCTGGGGCCTGAGCTTCTCTTAGGTCGACATGAGCCTTCCTGGATGCCTTTCCCCCCATGTATGTCTGGAAGATTAGAACTGCAGTCAGTTTTCCCACTATGGAGGTTTCCCATGGAATGAGGGTGACATTTCTTAGTATGGAGATGGAATTTTGACTTAACCCCTTTCGTTCTAAATAAATAACTTCACCTCCCCTACCTCCCCCTTCCTTCCCCAGGATTAGTACTGGAAAATTTTGGATGGATTCACCATCCTCTCTATCTATTAAATCAAAGTCATATATACTGTAAGCTCAGGCTATCCCAAAACTAAACTATATAGTTCAGTCTAGCCTAGGACTCACTGTATTCTTCCCGCTTCAGCCTTCTCAATGATTCCACACCCGCCTTAATAACAGGGTCTCCGAAGGAGACTAAGCCCAGAGCCTCAGATACGCTAGGCAAGTGTTCTCCCACTTTCCTACATTCCCTGTCAGATTCCTCTTAGTTCTCTTAACAATGCCTGAGCTGGGAAATTAGTAAAACTGTGCTATAAAGCAGTAGGAATAGTGGCCATCAAAATAATCAGCCAAGTGACGTCCTGACAGCGTTTCCTATTTGGTGGGTAATCTGTAACACAGAAAACCTGCAGCTGAGAAAGGTGTTTCAGTGTCGAAGCTTCACCCCTCACCAGCAGCTTCGCTGTCCTTAGAAACACCTGTAAAGTCACGGCTCAGATCTGACATTTGGCATTATGCCAAGATGGGGACAACTTGAACGTCTGCTCAATCAGCCTGGCTTTGGTGCACTGCAGAGGCTGGGCTAGATAAACAAGGAGTCAGCCTCAGTTTCCCCCTCCAAAAAAAAAAAAAACCCAAAATGTTATTAATTGGCTCGCAATGATTTTGGCTCAGACTTAGGATATAGTTCTAGTCTGTCTCAGTGTGTAATATGCTTGGTGTAGTTGAGCTCATTTCCCAGGAACTGACTCCTAGATGATGTGATTGCTATTAACTTCTAAATTTATTATAGCGTGTGTTCACATTCATATACTCATGTGTTGGAGCATGCATGTAGAGGTCAGAGGGCAACTATGGGACTCTGCTCCCCTTAGGACTTGGTTCTCGCATTCCACCATGGATCCTGGAGATTTAACTCCGGGTGTCAGGCTTGTATGAGAAGTGCTTTTACCCACTGAACCATCCCACCAGCCCAATTTTAAATTAATTTAATGGCTTATACTTTTTCTTCTTAATAACCTATCTGGGTTCTGATTTAATTATTTTGTTTAGTAATTTATTTGATGATTTCAGTTTTTTCACAGTGAGGGAAATTCCTTATTTTCTACCTCTGTGGAGATGCTGATTGTACAGCAACTACAAGCACAGTGGACTAAAGCGAGGGTAGTCAGCATTTAGTGGCTCATACAAGATATAGCATCATGCCTTAGTGGTGTGTAAGGCAGGGACTCGGTTTGCCCATGAAGGGAGGAATGTGGTTTTCGGCCACTGATTTCAAAGATGACTCTAAACTTAATTGAACTGCCCGCCCTGTTTATCTCTGGGCTATGCAAGTCAGTGCTGCCAGAGGGGTGAGCCTGTGAGGTTCAAAGGCAAGGGTGGGGACAGCTCATTCTCCAGCTGTCAGGCTAAAGATTATTCTGTTCAGTGAATCTCCTAGGATTCGGCAGGGGAACAAATGAACTCTGGTAATACCAATAGGCACCTCACTAATGCGGCCCCTGCCTTGTTACCTAATCCTCTGCACTTGTTTATGTATCAGGCATCTTAGCAGACCTCAGGGCCATCGCTGAGATTCGTGGAAGCTTCAAAAGTCCAACCTAAAGGACAAACAGAACAACTGTATTTATTGAGCAGTTGGCATTTTGAGTCCTGGCTGCCAGTTGCCTTTGAACTAGGAGACTAAAGACTTGTATGTAGTTTTCTTTGACTCATTTTGAAGTAATTTTCCTTTTCTGGTTAAGCTGAGGATACACTGTGACGCCAAGCACTGTTAATCTTCCTCTGCCTGGAATCTTTGAAAGTGAAAAATGCTGAGACCGATACAGCCCTGTCATTCACTGTGATCTCGGAGGGGAAATGAGATACTGACGCTCTGAGGGGCGTTGAACTTAGGGCCTGGAAGGCTCTTCAGTCTTTATTTTCATGTACCACTTAAGATGGTAGCATGGAATCCAGACCAGGGAAGGAATCTCATTTGAACGAATTGTCCGAGTGAAGGATGGCCTGTAATATAGTAGAGTTGTGTAAACACAGGAAAAGTGCATCTTAAACCACTTATGTGCAAAACAGGAGACTTCTATGATGATAAAATAGAACGTGTCCTTTAGAGCTTATGATTTTTTTTTTTTTTGCTTATTCTAGTTTTGTTTTGTTGCTGTGACAAATTCCAGTGCCAAAAGCAACTTGGAGGGGAAATAATGGGTCTATTTCCGCTTACAGACCCATTCTCAAGAGAAGTCAGGGCAGAAAACATGGAGGAATTCGGCTTGCTGGCTCACTCACAGGTTTATGCTCAGTTGCCAGCCTGATGAAGACAACTACTCAGCTGTGATTCTTTCTGTGTGATCCTAGGATGTCAAGTTGATAGTTAATGCTAAGTAGGACCTTTGGAAAGTAGCTCATGAATGTCTGCTGGAATTTTTTTTCTAGAGGTATATGCTCTAATAGGGTAGCTATTGGCCACAAGGCCCCGTGTTAATTTCACAGAAAGTAAATAAAATCCTTAGTCACTCTAGTCACCTTGCAAATACTTATATACCTGCTGCATCTACATGTGGCCCGTGGCATATGTGTCAAGACATTCACAAATAGAACACTGGTGGAAAGTCCTGTGAGAGCAGTGTCTTAGAAGAGTGCAGAGTGGAGCCGGGCGGTGGTGGCGCACGCCTTTAATCCCAGCACTCTGGAGGCAGAGGCAGGTGGATCTCTGTGAGTTCGAGGCCAGCCTGGTCTACAAAGGGAGTTCCAGGACAGGCTCCAAAACCACAGAGAAACCCTGTCTCGAAAAACCAAAAAAAAAAAAAAAAAAAAAAAAAAAAGAGTGCAGAGTGTAAAAAGATAGCCTTACCCTGCTCCTCCTCACAGTTACTCTTTAGAATTAGGACGCCTGGTTTTATATTATTTTGAAATGATGAAGGGCCAGGATGGGGGTTGGGCATCATTCTCTTGATAGAAAAATCCATTCTTCTTTATTGAGAATAAGCATGCCACTGTTCTCCTAAAGTTTCAGGAGGATACTTGAAAAACCCTGGAATGAGTTCTTGACTTTTATTAAACAAATTTTTATTATATTTGCTTATTTATTTGTGTGAATGTATGTATGTGCGTGCATGTATATAGGTGCATGGGTGGGGGTCAGAGGGCAACTTGGTTCTTTTACCATGTGGGCTGCAGAGATCAAACTAGGGTCATTAGGCTTGGTGACAAGTGATGTTACTACCTGAGCCATCTTGTTGGACCAGTTTGTTTTAAGTTGCACCTTTTCTATAAAGATTTCCTTGCCTTGCTAGGCATGGTGGCTCCTAGTCCTAATTCTAGAATTTAGGGACCTGAGGCAAGAAGGACCTTGTCTGCTTGAGCCAGCCTCAACTACAGGCTTGGGCCACTGATACCCATGTGGGGTCTCACCAACCTGGCATCATCTGTGTCCATCCCCCATACTACGAGGCCTCCTCCTCTCTGTTTTTCTGTCTCCATCTCATTCTCCCTCCTCCCTCCCTCTTCTCACTATGTAGGTCAGCTGGCCCGAAACTTGTTATGTTGTTATGTGGCAATTCTCATGCCTTGGCTGACTGAGATTCTAGGATTACAGGTGTGCCATCATTGCCAGCACTATTTTCTTCAATACTGTGTTTTTCTCCATTTTTTTTTTTTTTTACTTATTACTATCAGGGACCCATGTCTTATTTGCCTATAATGTGCCTCCACTCCAGAACATAAGCCACTAGGAGGCAGAGCTTGCATCTTTTACTCTTTAGTGTCTAGCACCATGCAGCCACAGAGGAATTATTTTTTGAATGAGTAAACTATTTACTTAAATATTTAATAATGACTTTGATAGTATTTCATCATGGCCCCAAAAAAGAAAATGGAATAGATCAAGTGTACCTAAGTGAATGTTTTGTTTTTAGTCTCCCTGCTTTGTGGGGTAAGGCGAGAGGATTTTAGAAGTCTGATCCCCCTCTTTCTTATTCCCAAGTTCTGGGGTTACAGAAGTGTTCCACTACTCCTGCTATAAAAGGGAATCTGTTATTTTGGAAACAAAGGTTCCTATGAATTTAAATTCGTTATTTGCAAGAGAAAAGCACAAGCCTTCTCCTGGTAAGGAGATCCCCAGGCAGAAGGCTGCATTTGCATACAGGGCAGTTACTCTGGTTTTAGGCTGTCTTCTGTCTGCCTATGCTGGGGACCTAAGTTCCCATCCTTCTCTCTTAATGTCTCCACAAGAAGTGAGCACACTCAGGACTTCTGGGGTTGAATGTGGTGAGACGGAGAGGGGCACCACTGGGGACTTGGAGGTAGAGGCTGTGGGAGAAGGATCCACCCTGCAGTTTGCTGTGTTGGAAGTTAGTGATTTGTAACTGGAGGCCAGTTTCCCACCATAGGAAGTAATGGATGCCAGGCTGAGCATCTGGGCTGCTGCCAACACAGAGGGGACACCTTTGGGAGGGGTTGGGGGCATTAAAGAAGGAGGAATTATTTACCTTTTGCTGCTCCCCACTCAGAAAGGGGGAAGAGGCATGGGTAGGGTAGGCAGAGACCTTGCTAAGGGCAGAGTTGGTGCAGAAGGCCCGCAGCTTCATGTTTTCCCATTGAATTTGTGAACAGTTTGATTTCAAAAGCTCTGCCCATTTAGCAGGATTCTTAGTGGCCGTGAGAGAGGATTAATGAATTCTTTGTTCCCTGAGCTTCTTTACATAGCTGCAGTCCGAGGGAGAAAAATTATTTCATTTTTTAAAAAGATACTCCCGCCCCCCCCCCCCTCCCAGTATGCCTTTCCACAATCCTAGCTCTCTTGGTGGTTTTGAAATGGAGTTTCTCTGTGTAGTTCTGGTTGACCTGGGCTTTACCGCATAGCCCGGGATGCTCTCATACTTGATGTTCTTTCTGCTTCTATGTCTTTGAGTGCAAACAGGCCCGGTTTTGTGCCCTGGTTTTGAAAAGATGGCTTCTGTAGTATTTAAGTTATCTACTAATTGTCACTAAAATAATACATGTTAATTTTTATATTTCCTATAAAATCTTTCTTTTTGGGATCCTGACACAGCTGCCATACATCATTTACTTCCGTGCACAGACATCTAAAAGCCTTTATTAAAGTGGGTTTCCCTGAAGCCTCATCTGTTGCTGGGAAGGACAGCCTAGCCTCCGGGCAGCGCAGAGGACTACAACTGCTCAGTATTCTCTGAACACAGTAGGCAATAGGCAGATAGCAGTGCTTGACACCCCCATGTCTCTGCTAGGTTCCGTTCCTTGTTCCTCTTCTTTTGACAAGTAGATGTGTTTGAAGAGGGTGGAGGTAAGCTGGAAACAGCAGATTTTCTGGACTTTTCCTTATGGAGTGTGATTATGAACCCAGAAAGATATATTAGTTTCATGATAGGTGGTGGATGATGTCAGACAGAACTCCGATTCTATAATTAGATTCACAGGGGCTGGAGAGATGGCTCAGTGATTGAGGGCATGTCTGCTCTTCCAGAAGACACAAGTTAATTCTCAGACCCACATGGCAGCTCACAACTGTCTGCAAGCTCCAGGGATCTGACCTCCACTGGCACTGGACACCCCAGACATACATTCAGGCCAAATACTCGTATACATGTAATATAAAAATAATCAGGGGCTGGAGAGATGGCTCAGAGGTTAAGAGCACTGCCTGCTCTTCCAAAGGTCCTGAGTTCAATTCCCAGCAACCACATGGTGGCTCATAACCATCTGTAATGAGGTCTGGTGCCCTCTTCTGGCCTTCAGGCACAACGCAGAAAGAATATTGTATACATAATAAATAAATAAATAAATAAATAAATAAATAAATAAATAAATAAATAAATATTTTAAAAAAATAATCAGGCTCACAAATACAGCAACTTTTCCCCTTCTAAAATCTAGAGGTTTTGCTACTGGGAATAAGGCAAGGAAGGAAGGTGAGTGTTTATGAGGCAGAGTTGCAAGCAGGCTGTGTGCCAGGTACCATGGGAGCACCGAGTGAGGAGGACACAGTCATCTTTTGCTCCCGCATACCCTATGGTTTGGTAAGGGTGGCAGATATGACATATGCAATCCCAGCAGTTCAAGTTGTTCTTGGAAAGTAGTATGGGAGCCTATAACAGGAAGACGTGAGTCTCTGCTTTAGAGGTGTGCTTTAGGTCAGAATGGGGAAGAGCGGTGGCATGGGCAAGCAGTTTGGAAGGGTGAGCATTTAAAAGCAGGGTGTTATGTAGTAAACCTGTAACTTCCATGCTCTGGAAGCTAAGGTTGGGATGGCTGGAGCTGAGGAACTCAAGACCAACATAGGCAACATAAGGTTGATCAAGAGAAGTTTCAGCTGAGTTGTGAGAGAGAAGCCAATTTTGGATACCAGAGTCATGATTTTGTACCTAGACCTCAGACTGATTTACAAACCTGTTTTGAGTAGTTGCTTTAAAAGGGGGGGAAGAAGCTGAAGGAGGCCTGTAAGAACTGGACAGTGTGTGTGGATAGCACTCTGCGGAAGGGAAGCCATATTTTCTTTATGACTTGGGAATCCTGTGAAGGTCTGCAAGATGTCCCAAGCTCTTGGCATGGCATAACCATACTCCCATTCCTAGAGGAGGAAGCAGAGGAGGAGGCAGAGAGTAGGATGCCTGAATTAGCAATCCTCAAGGTAGCCGAGGAGATGGCTGACAACTGAACAGTCACCTCTTGTCTTTGAAGCTGTAGGATTGAGCCCAAGCACCATGACAAGTAAACAGAAAGGCAATCATAGAGGTGGGCAGTTTGAAGGAATAACCAGCCCAGGCCAGGGTGTGGTGGGATGGTTAAGAACACTTTGTGTTCAAATCCTGTGTCAGCCTCACTGTGGTGTGCAGTGTGGCCCTTGGTTCTCCAATCAAGAAAGCAGGGCACAGAGATACAGCTTCCTAGAGCCCAAGGCTTGTGAGGTGCTGTAGTGAGTCAGAATTCACTGTAGGGCAATTCATCTTCAGGAAGTAGTAGTCTACGTGAATGGAGGCCTCATTCTTCCCGATGACAGAAATGGGACTGTGTAGGAAGAATGGAGCTGGGTTTTGGTTCCACGTGTGAAGTCAGCTGGAAGTATTTTGGAAAGCACCCCCACTGCGTCCATCCTCCCACTTGCTCTACAGGCCACGTCAAAGACACGTTAGGAGTGGAGAGAATGCTGGGAGAGTTTGAGAGTGGTTAGGGAGCCAGTGAGTGGGCGTTACCAGGAGATTTTAGCTTGGTCTGGATTCCACCCTATCATTCGTTGTTGCCGGCCGCTACCATCCCCTTCTCTCTCCTTGTTTCTCTTTCTGGAATTAGTGCACAGTCTCCCTCCTCTGCCTCTATTTTATGATACTATTAAGTAGAGTCTGGCCCTTGTGCTTTGTGCCGCCTGCACTCCTGCAAAGTGGGAGACTGTTTTGTAACTTTGCTCTGAAGAAGGGAAGAGAATACATATTTGTTTTCATTTGAGGATTCCAATATGACAGAAGGGAAGAACGGAGGAAGGGTTCCTGTGCTTCCTTAGGCTGGCCAGGATGCACACGCAGGCCGTTAAGTTGAAATTACGTAAGCTGATGGGTGAGGGTCCATGTGGCGTTGGAAGGACAGCAAAGACCAATGGCACTTCACATTCCTTTTCCAGCTGTTAGCTGTCATCATCATTCCTTTTGTCTGAGGACACGCTCTCCCAGAGTGTGCATTGCTCACAGTCGCTGGCAGTAACTGCCACTCTCTCTGTCTTTTGGAGTGAGCACGGCATGCCCCCTGTCGGGCACACAGAATGGAGGGCTCTTGCACTGGCTTTTGGATCTGGAGAGGGGTGTACGACGGGGGCATGAGGACGGTTGATCCAGCTGGAAGGACTCCTCTACAGTCTTGCTTCTGTCTGGAGATTTGGAAGGTCCTGGCAGGCATGGATAGAGATGCTGCCATGTGCGGGCAAGTGCCTCCTCATGAAGCTCCTATATGAACCCTCTGACCTGGGTCTAGAGCTTAACCATTGCCTTACGTCACCCTGGGCCTGAAAGGTCCCATTCTAGTGCCTGTGGTCACAATGCCTCTATTTATTTATGTATTTGTTTGTTTTTTATGTGTGCATTCTGTGTGTGTGTGTGTGTGTGTGTGTGTGTGTGTATCCATGGAGTTCAGAAGCAAGGTAGCTGGTGAGGGGGGTGGTTCTCAGGAAAATTTAACTTGGTCTGGATTTCTGTCTGTCATTCATTGCTGCTGTTCATTTGTGTCAGATCATATAGGGTAGAGATGTTTGTGAGCCACCTGATGTGAGTGCTGAGAGCTGGACTTGGCCCTTTGGAAAGACTGCAAGTGCTCTTAACTTCCGAGGCCTCCCGCCAGCCCTAAGACACTTTAAAAGAAGGCCTGTTTCCGACTCTGCTTCACTACTAGGGCACTGCAATGAAAACTATGGTGCTACTTTCTCCTCTGTCTTTAAAAAATGTCATTAAAAATTTATGTACTAGATTACAGAATTTGGTATCACCTGGTATTTTACAAAGAGGATCTAAGGTGTAATTGCATTAAGAACTGACTGGACACGGTAGTTCACGCCTGTAATCTGAGTTCTCAATCGGCCGGGATAGGACAATTGTGGCAGTTTGAGGCCAGCCTCGTATACACAGTGAATTCTAAGCCAGACAGTGTTACATAGAGAGAGCCTGTCTGTTAAAATAAACAGAAAGCATCCAGCATTGATATTGTTTTGAAGCAGACACATGTTCACCTGTGGGGAAAGGTTCAGTCGGTTTGTGTCCGTCATGCTTGACTTCTTCAGCTTGCAGTAATGGGATAGCAGGAAGAACGGAGCGATTATGTCTGACAAGCCGTGTGTAAACATTCCATTTCTGTGTAAGCAGAAATAACCAGGCGGGAAGAAAGGATTTGCACAGGTGTCAGAGCACAAAGGCTTTGCTGGCACCAGGCCCCAGAATAGAAGCTGACCTCAGCGGGTTCTTGTCCCCTTCTGCAGGACCAGGGACCTGGAGTGACATCCTTTTAGCAAACCTTTACCACCAGGGGCCTGCTATTCCTAGAAGTCCACATACACCAAAGGTAGGGGAGCCCAGAGAGGGCCTATGCATTGGGCTCAGAATCTTGGACTGTCATTTAGAAACTTTATTTATTCACTCATTCACTTCAGTCATTTGTGAATTACAGGAGCTCACAGAGCAGCCCAGACGGGACATGTTCTCATGGCCCTCCTTTTCCTAAGTACTGAAATTACAGGCAAATTCCCTCTCTCTCCCACTCCTCTCAATTAAGCTGATATAATTAGTTTATTTTTAAAATAAGATTTCTATGTTATATGATTGTGTGTCTGAGTACACGTATGTGTTTTGTGTATGTACTGCCTGTGTAGGCCAGAAGAGGGCATTGGATCCCCCTGGAACTGGAGGTAAAGGCAGTTGTGAGCTCTCCTGTGTGGGTGCCGAGATAGCTCAGTAGTTAAGAGCACTTGCTGCTCTTCCAGAGACATTAAATTAAACCTTATTCGCAATTGGGTCACCCATCTATCTTATTCACTCAGACTAAATCTAGATGCCTCTCCTCACAGTTTCATTGTATTATGGTCAGACTATAAAGTCAATTATAATCTATAAACAGGCAATGTGATATGTCCCATATGCCAGAATTCCTTTCAGCACTTTGTGTATTAGCTCATTTAACCCTCACAACTCTATGAAATACAGATACTATTTTGATATTCTTAATTAAATTTTTGTGTGTGCAGTATGTGCCTGTTTGTGTATGTGTGTGCGCGCGCGTGTGTGCGTGCGAGTGTGTCTTTCTCTGTGTGTGTACGCACATGTGGAGGCCACTAGTTGATGTTAGGTGTCTTCCTCAATTGCTGTCTACTGTACATATTGAGTCAGGGTCTCTCCCTTGAGCCCAGAGCTCACTTGTCCAGCTAGGGTACTTGTCAGTTTGTTCTATGGATCTCCCGTCTCCATCTTCTAAGCACTGGGATCACAGGTTGGCTGCTGTGCCTTCCTGGTATTGATCTCCATTCTCTATGCTTTTATTTTATGACAGAGACTTGACCCACTGAGTGACCTCCCCAGCCCTCATTTGTTTTTGTTTTCCATTATTTGTTTTGAGACAGGTTCTCACTATGTAGTGTAAACTGGAGGTTGGGATTATAAATTTGTGTCACCACACTGGGTTTATTGCTCTCAGTCACAAAGGTAGGCACTGAGGCACGGCAGAGGTTTAGTATTTGTCCCAATGTCATAGAAATAGTAAATACTGAAGCTGAAGTCACAGCCGGACACTGCTAGGCCCACACCCACATCAGATGTCGTGTGACTGTCTCTGGTTCCAGCTCCAGGGGACCTGGCACCCTCTCTTGGCCTCCTTGTGCACTTGAACTCATGTGTGCATACTCACCTGTGGATACACGAAAGTATACATAATTTATTTAATTTTTCAATGCCAGGAATACTATAATGAGCAAACTGCTATGGTTATATACCAATAAAACTGACCAGGCATGGTGGTGCACTGCGCCTTTAATCCCAGCACTTGGGAGGCAGAGGCAGGCAGATCTCTGTGAGTTTGAGGCCTGCCTGGTTTACCAAGCAAGTTCTAGGACAACCAGGGCTGATGCTTGCCTTTCAGTGAATCTCAGATGAAATTCATTAAGACTGTGGGATGAGAGCATCCACTCTGTTGCGTGCTCACTAAGCTTCTGTGGAAGAAGGAGTCTTATGGGAAGGCTGGAGGGCAGTGATGGCTTTGCTCATGGTAATGAGGGCCCCTTGGCTAAGTGTATGTACGCTCTCCATACCCCACTCCCCTTGTTTCTTATAGTCTTACTGAGGTTCTTACTCAGTAGCTCAAGTCAGGGAGTCACAGTGATCCTTCTGCCTCAGTCCCCCAAGTGTGATTACAGGTGTGAGTTATCATGTTACTGTTCCTCATTGTTTTTTTAAAACTTCTGCAAGAAAATTCTTCTTCAAGGCCAAAATGTGTATTGACAGAAAATTTCAGCTTAGGGCCTGCCTTAGTATCTTTGTGGGTTTTGTTTTGTTGAGCGAATCTGAGGAAGTGGACCTTGTGGACCTTACCCTGGGGACCTAAAGAAAGATTGATGAGGAAAGCTTGTGTTCAGCAAGTGCGTGCTAGGTGCTGGAGCGTACCCCCACCCCCACCCCTAACAATTATTTCCTCATCACGGTCCTGTGGGTGACTGTTCCTGCTTGAGTGTCTCTTGTTTCAGGAGTCTCATTTCCTCCCTTGAGGATGTCTGTAGCCTCTCATCTGCGGGAGGTGTCAGCTTTGTGGAAGAAAGTGGGAGAACCAGAATTCCAATCCAAGTTTTTTTGAGACTCAAATCCAATCACGCAGGTTGACCTGGGTTCCCGAGAAGATCCTCAGTGCCAGCATTGGAAATGTCCTCAGAAAGGAGGAGGTTTGACCGTGATGGAGGTCATGGTCCATGAGGAGGTTTTGGTTTGAAAATGAAGAATCTCTCATAGGCTCTTGTAGTCGGAAAGCTTGGTCCCCATCTGGCCGTGCTGTTAGGGAAGGTTGTGGAACTTAGGATGTGGAGCCTCATTGCCTGGGTTATTGCAGGGGGCTTGCTCTGTTTTCTAGCTGCTCTCTGCTTCCCATCTATGGACATAGTGCCACCAACTAGTCACCGCATACTCCTCCCATAGTGTCTTCTCTGCCTCGAGGGACTGTAGCATCTGGAACTGTAATCCCAACTATCCCTTCTCCCTTAAATTGCTTCTTGTGAGGTGTGTGGTCACACCAAGGTGCAGGGTTACTCTAGCATATCTCCCCAGGAGCATGATCCTGGCTGTTCCTATGTAGTTAGAATCCATACCTGTGCTTGCAAATCCTCTGGGGCTACACCTTGGGACAGTTTGGAAATGCATGGATGGGCCTTTCCAGCATGCCTGGAGCCTCATTTATTGACTCAGTTTGTGCTATTAAAGGGAGATGTATGATTCAGAACGGTGGTACCTGTAGCGTTCAGTCTTACAATATGACCCACTGTGCTCTCAGATGCTGAAAGATCTGTCTACTTCACTTCTGCTCCCTTACACATTTTCTTAGTATCGCTACATGGCTCTGGAGACTGGAGCTGGCTCTCAGAAAGTAGAACCAGTAGAAGAAAGTTTTTATGGCTTGTCTGTCTCCCTTCAAATCCTGGGCTTCCTCATGGATGCATCTCTTCTCAAACAACTTCTTTTGAACTGTGTTCAAACTTCAAAAGGATGCTATGTATTTACACAAATACTTGTAAAGATAGGAAGTCAGCACACCGGGCCACAGACTGTGAGCCTGTACAGTCCCAGGGTGAAGGCAGAATGATCATTATAAAATGAATGTCTCCCTGTGGCCAAGAGATGGCCCTTACTCAAATGGGAATGTCTGGTTTTGTTTTTTCTTTTCCATCTCTTTTGTGTTTAAGTGACTATTACTACTTAATGCCCAACCCAAGACCTCCAGAAATACCTTGTGATAGCATCTGTGGAAGGGGTGTGGCGGGAGAGGATGCACACAGTTCGGTCAGCCTTGGTGGCTGGCGGAGGGAGGTGTTTATCCCCAAGTGTAGCCACAGGGTAGGAAGGGGAGCAGTGCCATATGCTGCCCTATTCCAGTTGCTGAAGTGTGTGTTCTGAGATTCGTTTTTAAGACTTATTAATTAGATGAACACAGGGGACCTTGTAAAGCGCTTAATTACCTGTGGCTCACTGTATAATGATGTCCAAAGGCTGTCTTCGGTTTTATTCGTGTTTTGTTCACAGTTCTCTGCGACTGTGTTGCAGATGAAATTCCGTCCTGGAATGCAGTGTTTCTTCTGTGATTGGTGTTTGTTGTTTTGTTTTGTTTTTTTCCCAAAGGCGTAAAGAAAACCCAGGATCTACAGTGATCTTTAGAGAAAGGGTTGGGGAAGAAAGGGCTGCAGCCAGTGTAGAAAGCAGAGGAAGGGAGAGGCTGGAGCAAATGGGAAGAGACCTGATGGGAATAGTGGCAGCAGTGGCAGAGAGGGGGTCTGAGGGGAAGAATGGGGGACAGTGAGGAGAGACGAAGGCTGAGACATATGTATCTAGACCCAGGCAGACAGCAGCGAGTGGTGACAGTGACCCGAGATGGAGGCAGGGAAGGCAATCTGCATCACCAATAGGAACTCAACCTTTTTCTTAGGGTACCACTCATCCTGCTGGCTGCTGATAACCTGTGTATCTATTTGCTTCATAAGGCTTTAATGTTCCGTGACTGGTTTGTGGTTCCATGTGTCCTGAAGAATCTGGCTCTTCAGGAAGGTTAGAATCTGGGGTGAGTAGCAGGAAGCACCCCGGAAGTGTAGCTAGAGCATCTGGGTCGGAACTCCAGCTCCACCATGTGCTGCTGTGCCTGCTGTGGGAATGTGGAAAGTTTGGTGGAGCGGAGCTGCTCATCACATGTCAGTGAGGAAGTAGAAAGGCAGGTGAAGGAGCCCACCAGGATGGCGTGGAAAGCCCATTCCTACTCCACAAGGTGGCTAATCTCTATCTGCCCCAGCCTCTTGTGCTTAAGGGAATAAAGATACTGTTTCCTCCCATAACGCTGACAACATTCAGACTGTTGAGTGTGTACAATAGGAACTGGCCCCTCAGAGCATCCAGGTAATAGTACCCTGGCTCTCTACACTTTGCATGCTTCCTGGTGACCAAGCAATAGTTACAGACGTGCTCCACCTGCTCTTAGGTTCTCTGCATCCTATGTTCTCTGCATCTTATGTTCATCTTGTGACCAGCAAATGCTGCCTGCACTTCCCTTGACATTTTTCTTGTATATTGCTTTGCTTCTTTACCTGACCCCTAAGAGCTGTGATTGACTTATAACATATCAAATCTTCAAAGATGATATCTTCCTCTGCCTACTTCTAAAGTCAAGCAGTGAAGGTTTTAGGCAAGAATGGCTCCTGTGCATAGCCCCCTTTTTTCTTTCTTAGTAGAGACTGACCAAGGGCCTAGTGCTGTGGTTCTCCACCTTCCTGATGCTGAGACCCTCTAATACAGTCCCTCATATTGTGGTGACCCTCTACTGTAAAATTATTTTTGTTGCTAGTTAAGAACTAATTTTACTACTGTTGTGAGTCATAATGTAAATATCTGAGATGCAGGACACCTGATATGCAACTTTTATGAAAGGGTTATTTGACCCCAAAGAGACTGAGATCTGTAGGTTGAGAAACATTGCTCTAGGGCATGCCAGCCAAGTGCTATACCTCTGAGTAGTATCACCCCAAGTCCTGATGTATAGCTTCTAAGATTCTATTCAAACCTCGGATTCCTAGGTTAGTACATAAGTCTCATTTGCTAAACAAGAATTTATTAACAAGGAAGTTCTTTGAAAAATGAAGGAAGGCAATTCTCCTGTCACTGCTCGCTGAGCTTTTATTTCTTTTTCTCTTTCAAATGCTCATGAGGCCAGTGGGGATCTCTGTGGTGTAGAGAGCCAAGTTAGATAATGGGTAGGCACCCTGCTCAAAGCCAGGCATCAGCTTCTTTGGATTCATGAGGGGTCCTCTGCATAGCAAGAGAGGCTTATAGACCCACAGGGTCCCATGGTGTCCAGCTGTCATTAGCTAATTATCAGGAAGATAATTATCTCCTGTCTATCTCAAGAAGCAAACTTGGGGGAGGTCTCTTGGAAACTAGCCTGAATTTTTTTGGCCCGTGTGTTTTATATGAGTGCTACCAGCTTAAGCCCTCATGGTGGGAACAGGAGGGCTTACACAGATGCCACTTATCCTTGGGGAAGTACGAGTGAGCAGGTACTTCACTAAGTTTGCTGTCCATGTAGCTGACTCAGGACACTATGCCACATAAATCATTTTCCAGTGTCTTTCCCGCTCAGCCACGGTGATCTAGTCTGCGGGCCAACTGCGTGACAAAGGTTCCTGGGTTACTTGTCCAAATAAGCCTTGATGCAGGCCTTCCTAGATTGGAACTGATTCTACAGCGCTAAGAAACTGTCCCTGGTCACTTACTCTACCTGCCAGAGTGGTAACTGAAGGTTTTAGGGTATCAATGTCATTCGGTGAGACCGAAGCCTGCCAGGCCCAGTTTACAGCACTGATACCAACATCTGCTTTTGTGTTGCAGGTGCTCACGTCATGCCGAGCCTTCCTCCTGTCAGCGCGCATCCCCACCAAGGTAAGCAGGGTTGAGTTCTCCTCCTGAGAGGGGCTGACAGGCACACTCAGTGCGGCACAGCCATATGCACACTCTTGCACACAGCCAGAGACACTCACGTGAAGGAGCGTCCCACCTTTGGCATTTCGATACGATGCTGTCATCTGCAGATGTGTAGAGGTGTCTTCCCAGCTGTTCTGGGATGCATTCTATGTGCAGGTTGGACAAGCCTGCTCTCATAAACATGCATTCCCAGATCCGTTACACAGATGTAGCATTTCGGCCCATATGTCTAGAGTTATCTTAGCATGCACGTTCTGTTTCATTCCTCTCCAGAATGTCCCTAGAGGTTGTCATGAAGGATGCTTTTCATTTCCTTTCAGCTCTCTGTGTAAGGACATGCCAAGAAAAATAGTGAGGCATTTTGTGTTCCCTGTCCCCAGGCTCTTCGTCCCAGCCATTTTTCTCCCTCGGTTGTGCGGTGTCAAGTCCCTTTCTTATTTGCTTCGGGCCAGCAGTGGCAGCTTTTTTCTGTAGGGAAATAGTCTTCTGATTCTAAAGGGTGCATTGCAGGGTTGTGAGAGCTTTGGCCCTCTCAGTCTCCTGTAAGAAACCACTCTACCCTCTCCTCTTCTTTCCTTCCCCCACCATTAACATCCTCTTCCTCTTCCCCCTCCCTTTCCACTTCTCTCCCTTTTTTTCTACCTCCCTTCTCTTCTTTCTTTCCCTTACCCCTCCCTTCACTCCTCCTTCCCTTACTTCTTCCCCTTTCTCTCCACCTTTTCCCTTGTCCTTTCCTTCCCCCTTCCTTTTCCTCAAGTTCTTACTCTGGCCCTTAGTCCCTGTGTACCCCAGGCTGACCTTGAACTCACAGCAATCCTCCTTTCTCAGCTTCCCAGGTGTAAGCTACACACTAAGTTCCCAGCTTACAAGCTTCTCTAAGGAAAGATACTTTAGGTTCTTTGATGCATAAAGTGATACATGTTTACTGTGTTCTAAACAAATTAGTTACTATGGCAATGAGATTGGACTAAACTCTCATACCTGAGGCAGAGCTGGTGTGGTATTACGCTCCAGTAATCTTGGGTTCTAGGCCAGCCTGGGCTACGTAACAAACCTGAAACGAGAAAGGGGCAGGGGTGGGGAGGTGAGATGGAAGGGTAGGTGTACAAGCACCTTCAGGCAGGCAGTGTGTAATAAAGTAAATGCTGACTTATTGCAGAAGGAGTTATTTTGGACTTGAGAAAAAGAGCTTGCCCTGATGAAGGGAAGGCTCCAAAGTTGAATGTGTTGGATTTTGCACATGATTCTAGAACTAGGGTGGTAGAGGCAGGAGGTTCAGGAATTGAAGGTCATCCTCAACTATATAATGAATTAATTCCAGGCTAACCTGGGCTATATGGTGGGTTCAAGGTCAACCTGGGCAATAGGAGAGCTACTCTCTGGGAAAGATAAAAAGAAGGCTCCTGGGTGCTATTTGGGTAAACATGTGAGCTATCCCAAATGTATAGACATATGCCCACAATTGAGTCATGTATCTCAGATCACTCATGAAGAAATTGCTAGGCAGTGTGACACACACCTGTAGGTTCAGTGTTTGGGGGAGTTGGAGACAGGAGGATTGCTGTCAATTCAAGGCACTCCTGGGCTCTACAGTGAGTACCAGCCAGCCTAAAAAAGAATGAGAGAGGAAGGGTGAGCAGGGGAAAGGGTTTATGTGGTGTTGGGGGTTGAACCCAGGGCCTTATGCATTTTAGGCAACCATTCTGCCGACTGAGTTACATCCCAGCCCTGCCTTAAGCATGTCTAATAATAATCCAAAGCTCTGACTCATCCCAGGCTCGGCCAGTCATCCTTTATTGAATGTTGGTCTCTTTCCACCCCTTGTTGGCTCATCAAACAGTTATTCTGCCAGGACTACCTGCCACCTCACCAGGCTCCCCTGGTTCTGTTAGCCCAGTGAAAGCCCTCATTGGGGACAATGTACCTTTTTAATTATGGTCCAGCATCAGCCAGACAAATTGACAAAAGTGGCCGAGTCCCACCTGGTGACTCATACCAGCGCAATGTTCATGGCTGTGCACCGCCCCCCCTGCCTCTATTGGATGTGATGACTGCTGAGGGTCCATGGAGGTGCTCCTCATGTGAGCAGTTATGGCAGAAGTTTAGATGGTAGACCTTCTCCATGGCAACCGAATATGAGTATACAAGGAGGGAGTGCCTGTGAGATAGTGGAGGCCAGTGGAAGTGAATTATTGAGAAAATCGATGCCTTGAGGTTCACACAGAGGTGGCGTAAGAAGCATAATCTAGAACATGCCTGTGCTTACCTACAAAGCAGGTGCCTTCAAATGCTCTTTTTTTTTCTTTTCTCTTCTTCTTTTTTTTTTTTAAGTTTTTGAGAAAGGGTCTCATGTAGCCCACTCTGCCTCTGCCTCCCAGATGCTGTGATGGCAAGCATGTAATACCATGCCTGATTCACGTAGTGTTGGGAATCAAACTCAGTGCTTTGTGCATACGAGGCAAGTACTCTACCAGCTGAGCCAACATCCTCCGCCCAAGTTCTCGTTTTTCAAAAGGGATTTTAACTGGAAACTGCCTCGCCTGTTAGGCTTGACTCAAATAATAGCTCTGGCATTGTTAAAAAAAAAAAGAGTGGACAATCACTCTCTTTTTATTTATTTGTTATTTATTTATTTATTGTTGCTTGTTATTTTTAAGTAATAGTGGTAGACAAGTACGCGATTTTAGGGCACTTTTTTTTTTTTGCTGTACTTTAAAGAATTTAACAGAGATGTAGATCTTGGTAGTCTTGGATAAAAATGTTGCTGTAATTGAAGGTTTCAAAATTTGGGCCTCCAAGGGTGCATGTAGCCCATAGAGGAGAACACTCTCATTCCTCAATGAGTTTCCAGTGTGGCACCTAGTAGGCTGCTCAGAAGTCTCAACTGACTGAATGCGAAAGAACGAATCCATTTATTCATTCTCATATACCACCCCGTCCAATGAAGTCTTGCTATGTAGCCCAGCTAGCCCTGAACTCATGGTGATCCTCCTGCCTTAGGCTCCTGAGTTCTGGAATCACAGACCTCAGCCACCACACAAAGTTCTTTGAGTCAAGCTCCAGACATCACTGTGCCTCTGGGGTTTCACTTTGGATCTTCTGCTTTAATATTTTGTCCTACTTGTGTACCTTGGCACAACCTGCCAGCAGGGGGCAGAGTTCAGTCCCTGTGGGTTGATTCTACACTTGTTTCTTAAGTGGGACAGCCGGCCTTCTATATCCATTGGTTTCACATCTGTGGATTCCATTTATACGAACCCAAAATCTGTGCTTCCCTTTAGACATTTTCTCCTCATTCTGCCCCAGGCAACACAACACTTCTGTTTACACTGCACTGCCTTGTGTAGGAGCTGTAAAGATGACCTTAAATATTTGGGAGGATGTGTGTATGTGCACAGTGTGCCCTGGTACAAGAGACTTGAACATCTGTAGATTGTGGTGTCTTTGGGCATCCCTAGAATCCCCCAGGGGTACCAAAGGATGCACACGTGTTTCTAGATTTAATGTGGTGTGGCGAACACACATTGCCTAGTCATTTCCCTCTGTCTTCCAGTCTCATATCCTGTATGTTTGGTGTGAGATGAGGGTCTGCACACCTAGGAGAAAAGTTAGTGATGAAAGATAGATCTGGGAGTGTGCTGCACAGTCTGGAGAATATGTAGGGTAGGAAGAGCTGATGGTGATCATGGGAGAAGAAATGAAGGGGCACTTTTTAATTCATTGAAAAGAGGTAGCTGAGTGGTGAGGGTGTTAGTCTGGTTTGCCCATGCTGGCTTTGGTGCCTCGCATCATAAAATAAAAATAAATGAATAATTAAAATATAAACAAAATACTATATGAATACTTGGCGAAAGAGTAGCTTTGTCAACTATGTACGTGCTATTAAACATAGTTTAAAATTCATAAGTATATATTCATTCAAATACATCTAAATAGGAATTTTGTGGATTTTGGGAGAAGAAGGTGATGTTAGTGAGTAACTAGAGTGCCACACAAAGAGGAACGTGATGTCTAGAAGAAAGGACTAGTCCATAGGGACTGAGGTTTTCCAAAGGAACTTTGTGGAGGAAAGGGGGGATGTGCGTGTGGTTGCTTGGTGTCCTGCAGGCATTTGCCAGTTTACACACATGGAGTAGACCGAGCCTGGATGAAGTGTAGAAGTCAAGGGTGCCGCCTCCTCCCCTCTGTTTGGGAGGTGGGTAATGCCTCTTTTGATAGGATGAATCCCAGCTCTGTTACTATGGACAGAGGTATCAAGCAGCCTGTCTTCAGAAGGCGCACAAGCCTTACTTAGCCTTGGGATAGCTCTGATTATAGCATGTTTTGAACCTCAAATGATATGTTTTTAAGCCCTCATTATAGGTCTCTTCTCCCCCTCCCCTCTCATTACAGCTCGAGTTAACCTTCAGCTATCTGGAGATTCATGGAGTCATCTGCCACAAGCCAACTCAAGTAAGTATGAGCTCTAGGAGTCTGCCATTGTGAGGTTACTTAAATGAAGATGTCCTGAGACAGAACAGAAAAGCAAGTGAAGAATAGGAATTTTCAAAAGGAGAGACCTGCAGAGGCTGTGCGTGGGAGGGGTCAGGAGCTCATTCTGTTAAGAAAACTGGTAACCGAGAACCAAGCAACTCCTTGCCAGCTGCTGCTGTGCACACAACTTGTCCATTTGGCATGCTGTTTGACGGGTACTAACATCAATGCTTCATAACTTTTATAAAGTACTATGTAAAATACCTCCCACCCCAGAGGAGTAGCCTCAAGTTCTCAGCAAATCCTCCTGCCTCAGCCCCCTAAGTATGGGGATCACAGGTATGAACCCTGTGCCTAGCTTTATGAAAGTCTTTCTTGGAAGGAAGTGATAAGTGATTTCTTTTGGGTGTTCCAAAGCTGATTAAAAATAGTTTCGTTTTAGCTATAAGTTGTTGCAGTGAAGTGCAAAATTCGATAACTATTGATATATATATATATATATATATATATATATCTCCACGAAACCGTTAGTACAACCAGGATACCGATTATATTCATCTCATTCATCCCCTCCCCATCTGCAGTCTCTTACAGGCACCTGCTTTCTGTCACTGTAGGGCGGGGGGGTCACACTTTATAGCATTTCATATGGATGGAATCACATAGTTTACAGTCTTGGCCTTCCTTATTTAGTTAATGAACTGTTTCCAGGTGAACTTATTGCATGTCTCAGTGGCTCTTTCCTTCATGTTGCTGAGTGGTGTGCCGCCTCACGGATGTGTCAGTTTGTCTGCCCTTGCCCTGGTGCTGGAGAGTATGTTGTTCCCAGTTTTGGCTGTATCAGGAGCAGCTGCTCCTTTGGATATGGATGTGGGGGGTCCCTGCAAGCATCATGACCAACAGGGAAATGATGTGGGTGAAGTAAGAATGAAACTCAGTTCAGCCCAACTTGGTTGGTGCTGGGCCAAGCTTCGGGAGTCTAACACCAACTCATTTATTTATTTTAGCTATATTTAAGCAGAGCACAATTTTGGAAAACTTTTCTGGTGACAATTAATTTAGTTCCATGTGTACAACAAAGCTTAGGAGATGTTTAAGTTGAAACTGTTTAAAGATGGGTTCTGTTGACTCAGAAACAATGCTCAAGATAAGGGTCTAGGGAGAATGACTGAAGTAAATGTAATGCCTGTGGGAGTCAGGATAGGACTGGCTCTAAGATGCCATAGAAGTTACCTAGGGTGTTATAAAGGACGTGTGATATCTCTCTTAAGGGTGGTTTTATGGACTAAGAAACAATGTTCAAGACTTAGGGTAGGGGGGAAAGTCTGGGATAAGCAAACATAATATTCTGGGGGAGACAGGTATAGCCCAGCCTACAGATAGCAGAGAATCACCAGGCTGTAAACTATGCCCTTTCCCAGCCTTCTGGGTGGAAGACAGGTAAACATCTTCCTTTGAAGAGATAAGCCTGTGTTGTTAAGGTTCCTGACTTCTCCATCGTTATCTCTGCCCACAAGAACTGCTTTCTCTCTACACGCATGCTTTCATTTGCTGTGGACGCTTGTCTTAGCAGAGTGGCGGGGTCCTGTGGTAGGCATGTTTGTTCAGCATTGAGTACTGTCAACCTGCCCTCCAGGAAGGTGGTGCAAAATGTTTTAGTTTGTCATCAATAGTGTGCTAGAGATACAGTTCTTTTTTATATTCCTGAACATAGGTAAGGTGCTTTTTTAAAAAACAATTTTTAAAGAAATTTTAACAGGTATATAGTCCCCCCTCCCTTCTGAATTTAAAAACAATGTTCTGTATAGAAATAGTTGACTTTGACATTTTGATCTTCCTGGGGTTTTTTTTTTGTTTTTGTTTTTTCACCTTGTTTTCCTCACCTGGTACAACCAGAATTTCTGACAGATTTTATTGTTTCTGTAGAGGTGCTGCCATCATTTGTGTGAATATGCATAGCTTTTCTTTTGCTTGCCTTACTCCAATGGGGAGGGTACTCCTGGATTTTATCTGTTCCTACACATCTTGCTGATAGATTAAGAATTCGGTACACTGACTTCTTTTTACCTAGGATGTTTCCCAGAGTTATTCTGCAGTCATCTACTTGTAGAAAGATGGAGTGCTTCTCTGTGAAAGAGCAGGCTTACCTGCCATATCCCGTGAAAACAGGAGACCACACTGACACAGTGCTCCCTCTATTGTGTGAGTGCAGGCATCTGTCTGAATCTCTCCACGTCACTCTGGGGGGACATTGGGCTCTGGGGAGTTTATTAGGGTGCCCATGGCTCTTTGTGATGCCATTCATTAACTATGTGAACAAGGAGCTTCCTGGCTCCAGCCAGCATCTGTGGAACACTGGCTCCCAGGCAGGGTAGTACCAAGTTTTAGACCTTGGTAGTACCCTAGCCAGCACCTCCAGCATGATGCTGATCAGATGTTACTGTCTCAGGCTCGTCTCTAAGGGAGATTCATTCTTTCACCATCAAGTATGGCATTGCTATAGATTTGTTCCATAAATGATTGTTGCCTAGTTCAGGACATTCCTTTCTATTCCTAGTTGAGCTTTTATCAGGACTGCAATTGAATTTTGTCCTATGTTTTTCTTTATTTCCTGAGATTGATGTGTTTCTTCCCTTGTCTTCCATGAAGAATTATATTTATTTGTGGATATTAAGTTTTTAATTCCTAGGACAATCCCCATGAGTCAAAACATGTTACCTTTTTATAAATTATGAATTATATTTAAAATAAATTAATTTTTGATTTTATATTCTGTTTATCTTGTTATATCACCTCATAGGTATACCCATTTTTATCATTTATTTCATTTTCTTCATGTATATATTTTTATCCTATTAAATTACATTTAAATTTTTCCCAATATTATCTATTATCCCTTCATGTTATAATATATATTTATATATCTCCCTTATTATATATATATATATTCCATATGTTAAACCTTGGGAAGGAGTTTTTGCGCTGCTGTTTAAGATGCTAGTTTGTTGTTTTTCTTTTTTCTTTTCTTCCTCTAAGATATTAGCATAGTCGTGGAGTTAGCATATGAACTAGGAAGAAATCTCTGCTCTGTATCTCTCTTCTTAGAAGAGCAGTGCTAACATTACTTCTTCCTTAGACCTTTGGCAGTTGTCTATGTTTTGAGGCAGCATCCCCATCCTCCAACTGGCTCATAGTATCCACTTGTGATGTCTGTAGAAATCATTCCTGATAAAGATAATTTGCCGACCTTTTTCTCTTTGTGCTTATTTTGTAAGACATTTTATTTTATCGACCATCTCAAACACTTGTTTTCTGGTTGAATTGCTTTTCTGTTACATTGGTTCTTTCTCTGAGCTTTATTTTTATAGCTGATTGTTTTACCTCTTAAAAGCATATGTGTGTTTAGGTTGCTGGTGATGCTCTTCAAAAGAAACTGTCAAAGCTGTCATTTACGACAGCTGAGATTACATACAAATCCCTGGAAGTTTTCCATAGTGCAGCTGAGAGCGATATTTTATCGTTCTCCAGAAAATATATTTTGCACAAGAAAAACTCACAGCAACATATGTTTGCCCAAATGGCCAAGTCTATGTTGGAGTGAGTCATCACTCCTAAGTGATGCATGGCTCTAGCACTCTAGGCTGGCCTCTCTATTGAGGAAGGTCTGTTTATGAGTCAGGCTCTGGATGGGAGCAGTGGGGACTAGTGAATGTTACTGTCAAATTTATATCGAGAGTGTGATTTGACTGTGGTATTTGCTTGTGAAAAAGATGTTGGCACAGCAAGAAGTCTCCCCTGTGACTGCAGGAGTTGACCATTCTGTAACCTGTAGTCTTGTCTCCTCTGTATGCCAACCACTTAGAAGAACTGGGTAGGCAGCTGTCTGCTTCAGCCACGGAGATGGTTTGATTGTTTTAAATCTACACACTTCGGTTATCTGTGTTCTGAAGACTGAGACTCCGTAACCCATGTAACCCCAAGAGAGGATCAATAACTTAAGAGCCTCACATCCTTTGAGTCTCTAGTTTATGTGAAGTCTGAGGATGAGGACATCCGCCAGTTACATACAATCTAACCATCTTTTGAGAGAGAGAGAGAGAGAGAGAGAGAGGATACAGATGGTCATATATTCAGATGCCTCCTAGAGGCATGAAGAGCACATCATAACATCTTATCCCCTCAACCTGGAGTCACCAGTGGTGCTTGAAGTGGGTGCTGGAAACTGAATCTGGGGCCTATGGAAGAGTGGCGGTGCTCTCAACCCGGTAGTTCTGAACCTTCCTGATGCTGCTCACCTTTAATACAGCTGGGGTGACCCCCAACCATAACATGATTTTCATTGTTACTTCATAACTGTAAGTTTGCTGCTGCTAAAAATCATAATGTAAATATCTGTGTTTTCTGATGATCTTAGGCTACCTTTGTGAAAGGGTTGGTTGAGTCTCAAAGGGGTAATGAATTCTTGCTAACATTCTGGGGTTATTAAACTTTTGTCGTTGTTATTTTTACCATTTGTGTGGTTCATCAGTTCAGGTAAAATGCTTGGGGTGGAATATGGTGCCTTGTATATGAATGAGTGAGTGGTCAGTATGTTCCTGAATTAGTAATGTTTGCCTTAACTATTGCTCTTTTCCTTTGTGGAAATCTGGGATGTGAAATCTCATTTTAAAGTTTTGATGATGTCACTACACCTTTGGTGCTCATGGTACATGGTATAGTACACCTCTATACTATGGAATTTTATATTTTCATCTGCAATTCAAGACTTGCTATTATTATTGTTATTATCATTATTAGTTTTCAAACTAAAATTTTGCTCTATCATAGAGTGGCTCAAGAAAGCCAACCTCTGCTTGTTTCTATTAGAGGAAGCAAAATCACCACATAAGTTTATCGACTGTGGTTTACTAAAAAAAAAAATGTTGGCTATATTTGGGCCCAGTAGATCAGGTCTGTAGTCTGAGCCTCTAGATGCTGAGGCAGGAGGATGCCAAATTCAAGACCTGCCAACACTACAGAATAAGTTGAAGTTGAGCCCAAGCAATCTAGTGACTCTATCTCAAGATGGGAAGGAGAAAAAACAAGAGGAGGACCCGCTTGTTTTTCCTGGCCACCCGGATAGCTTAGACCAGAAATAATAACACAGAAGCTGTATTAATTAAATCACTGCTTGAACCATTAGCTCTAGCTTCTTATTGGTTAACTCTTATATTAATTTAACCCATTTCTATTAATTTGTGTATTGCCATGTGGCAATGGCTTACCGGCAAAGTTTTGGCATGTCTGACTCTGGCAGCTCCATGAAAGCAACACATAGACAGAAGGACCTCCCACACCAGAAAAAAAAAATAGAGGATGTAGCTCAACCCATAGAATGCTTTAGTTGGGTTCTGTGATCAGGAGTAGAGATGGCGGCTTGTAATCTCTGGTGATTTTAACCAAGGCCCTGGAAATCAAACCTAGGACCATATGCACACTAGGCAAGCACATTCCAAATTACTGTTTTAAATTGGAATAGAGGTTATGAGTTCTACCCTGTGAGGTGTTTGAACATTCTGTTTCTGCTCAGCCTGGAACAGAAGGAAGCCAGCATGTGACAGACAGCTCTTTTTGTTGAGGCCATGATGTGTTGGGTGGCCCCACCTTGGTGGCTTTGTTGTAGACTTTACATTATGCAGAGGTGTTGACATCTCCAGCTGGGCTTTGTGAGCACCTTCATGTCAGGTTGCATTTGAAGGCTCATTTCTTCCCCCACCTGTTGCCCTTTCTCTTCCCTGCCATCCTATTCAGTCCTGTATAATTAGGATGATTATGTGTGAAGATCAAGTGGAATTAGAATAGGCTAATTATGAATCACTTGTGCCCAGACTGTGAACTGAATAGAAGCGAGGAACGTGAAAGGCCCTGCACAGATGAATGTCATCACCCAGGGCTGGGGGCAGGGTGTCAAGCAGAGACACACAGTGGCCTCCCACATCATCTGGCTTTAGAAAAGATTGTCTACCTGAGAAGCAAAGGAGCCCACTGTGTGGAAGCAGCACTCCGACTTAGCCTCTTCCCAGACAGACACAGTGGAATCTGGCAGGAAACAGCTACAGAGCTTCCCTGGGTGTTGGGCTGCTGCCTTGTCCTGGGGTCACTATGTCTAGCTCTTGGACCACGGAGCTCAGGACAGTTTGGGACTTAGCCTAGAGCATTCTGTCATGTCCTTCCTCCCAACACTCCCGCTTCCACTTCCCTCTCTCCTATTCTTTGTTTCCTTGTGGTCTTTCCTTCTCTTTCCTTCCCCTTCCTTTTTTCTCCCTCCCTCCCTCCCTCCCTCCCTCCCTCCCTCCCTCCCTCCCTCCCTCCCTCCCTCCCTCCCTCCCTCCCTTTCTCTCCTCTTTTTATCTTCCCCTGACGCCCCCCCCCCCCACTACTACCTCTTTCTTGACAGTGTCTTATTATTGTAGATCAATTAGATCTGAAACTTAGTGTATAGTTCAGGCTGGCTTCAAACCCATGGTGATCCTCCTGCTTTGGCCTCCCATGTTTTTGGTGTTTATATTATGATTATGGGTCTCAGGTTAACGTCTGCTACCAGTTTTTTGAAGAATGTGTTGAGAGTTAAAATGAAGACTCTCTTCCCTCCTTGCTAGGTGGCACCAGGTGCTATACCTCTGCAGTTTCTGTAGAAAAATTTCATTACACTGTTAGGCTCACCAACTGAATCTCATCCTTTCAGCATATTTTCCATTCCTTTTCTCCTTAACAAGAATACATTGCTTCAGATTATTCTTATTTTCAATTTGGCCCATTTTATGGGAATCACCCTGGATAATTGTACATGGAATTTGGTTTGCTTTTTATACACAGTTAAGTGACAACAGGAGCAAATGCTGAGGATGTTAGCATACTGCAGTGCTACCAAAGGACTTCATTGCGCATGGTTACTTAGAGCAGTGGTCATTGACCTTCCTAACACTGAGACCCTTTAATACAGTTCCTCCTGTTGTGGTGACCTGCAACCACAAAATTATTTTCTTGCTACTTCATAACTGGGATTTTGCTACTGTTATAAATCATAATCTAAATATCTGAGATGTACGACATCTGATATTAGAAGTTAATATCAATATTGACATTGACCCTTTGGAGGTCGCAACTCACAGGTTGACAACCACTGACTTTGAGGGTTAAGAAAATGTCATCTTTTAGGAAAGTGACCAGTGACTGTTTCTTGTGGAATGGTCTCGTCATCAGCAAGCTGACTGTTTTGTGGCTCAATCTCTTCTTTTAAGGTGGATTTTAGCTTATTTTCAGGACCACGTGAGGAATACATTCCAGCTCTTTCTGGAGTCTCCAGCCCGTGCTGCCATGAAGCCTAGCATAAGATTTTGTTACCTTACTGTTTCAGTGTTTTCCCTTGCAGGACTCTCTGCTTAGACAGGTTGGTCTTTTAATAAGACCTTGAATTTTCCTTTGCTCCTAATAAAAAAGATTATTAACTTTTATTTAAGTGTTTTATAAGATTTCTTATCTTAAAACACAAGTTTCAAAAGAACGAAAAAGAAGCAACAAATGGATGACGTCATATCCAAGAACTGAGCTACCACAAGCTTAGGTAGATTTTTCTCCAAGATAGGATCAGGCCAGGATGTGTGGGATGTGGTCAAGTCACCAGGAAGGTCTATTCCAACCAGTATAGACTTTGAGATCCTGATTCAGTTCCCTGATCACATCCATAGTCAAGAGCAGAGAAGAAACAGATGGATCCTTGCTTGCTTATTCTCAACTCTGTTTCTCTATTCCTACACTGTCCAGGAATGGGACCACACACAGTAGGCTGCCTCTTTTCACATCAGTTAACAATCAAGACCATCCACCACAAACATCTCAAAACCCAACCTGGCCCACACAAATCCTTAGGAAGACTCTTCCCTGGTGATTCGAGGCTGTGTCAAATTGATAATTAAAAGTGACTACCACAGATATCTAGGCTCGTTCTATTTCCTGGCTGTTATGAATATCCCAGCCATAAACATGGATGTGTAAGTGTGTGGTATGTTGACCAAGCATCTTTTAGGTGTATTCCCAAGGGTGACTTAGTTGTATCACACGGTGGTTATGGTTTTGGTTTCTGAAAACCCTAGGACCCTCTGTAGTGGCTGAGCCAGTTAATAGTCCCACCCATTGAAATGCTTCTTACATACATCACTTTATAACCTTACTAAAGAGGGGAGAAGTTGGGCTCCTGGTTAAGTGTGCTGCTTGTTCTTGCAGATGGTTGTGGAAACTGAGAAGTGTAGCATGTCCATGAAGATGGAGTCACCGGAGGACGTGAGTGATGTGCTGGCTCACATAGGCACCTGCTTGCGGAAGCTGTTCCCAGGCCTCTCCCCACTGTAAGTCCTGCAGAGGAGCAAAAACGTTGTTCTTTATCAAACTCACAAATGGGAAAATATTCTCCTCTTGTCTTTGTACCTTTATCGCTTTCTTTCTCAGATTACTTAGAACACCACCAGCAGCAGGAGCAGCACCACCACCATCAGCATCAGCACCAGAACAACCATCACCTCCACCATCGTCACCTCCACCATCGTCATCACCTCCACCACCATCACCTCTCTACCACCCACACCCCCACTACCACAACCATCTCCTCCTCTATTACCTCCTCCTCTATTACCTCCTCCTCTGCCACCACCTCCTCCACTTCTACCACCTCTTCACCACTATCACCCCTACCCCCAGCCCAAGTACCATGGCTACCTCCTCCTCACCTCTTTCTCCACTACTACCCACACCTTCCATCTCCTCCACTACTACCACCTCCACCTCCTTCCTTTCCTCCTCCTTTACTACTTCATCTTCCTTTTCCTAAAACCTCTTTCTTTTCTTCTTTTTTTTTCTTCTAATTCCCTTTTTCTGGGTCAGGGAGGACAGAAAGGGGGTAGGGGCAGTTTTACTACATAGTCGCAGTCTGGTCCAGGGCTCTCAGCCATTCTTCAGCATCAGCCTGCAGGTGATGGAATTATAAGATGAGTCACCATGTCTGGGTTAGGGTAGTGGTTTAGCTAACAGTCCACATTGGGGGTGGGGTGTTGGAATGAGGTTTATAATGTACACAGAGGCTTCTGTCGGGAAACTCTCAGTTAAGACGCTTTCCTGACAGGAGGATGTGTCCCACCTATTGTGGGAAATCCCTTCCCTTGCCCTCTGAGCATGCTGAGGGGTGCTGGAGAGGCCGAAGCCTCATGCATATGTATGGGTGATTTGTGGTGGGTCTTTCCTGGAGGTGAGGAAAATTCTGACAACTTTTGCCCTTTTGGAACATGAAGGAAGGCAGGTCAGCCTTAGGAAAACAAATCATTTTATTTTCACAGCAAAGGGCTAAAGAGGGCATTGAGGTTAAGGACCCGTTCCATTGCTTTCTGCTGAGTGGACCTGCTTGTCTTTGCTATATCCTCTTTTATTCCCATCGCAGACATGCTAAGTGAGCATACTCAGGATAGCGGGTTGCTGAGATTACGGTGTGTGCCTAGTCTCCCGGTGATACAGGGGATGGGGAACTGGGGTTGTTCCCTATTCCCTGCCTGTAGGAGTTCAAGCCTTGAGTGTTTTTAAGGAAAGCACTTACTGAGGTCCAGTCCCATTGTGCGTGCTCTAAGAGGCCTGCAGGGTAGGCTGAGAGGTGAGGATGAGTCACAGCAGTGGTGGGAATTTCCTCTGGAGCGGTTTCCGGTCTCTTATCTTCCAGCCAGGTACTTGCTCTGTCCAAGTGAGCAGACAGTGACCAAAGGTGACCAAAGCAGGACTTTATTAACAAAAGGTTAGCAGATGAACAGAATAAGAAAACCAGGTGCCATGCAGGAATGCCACCTCCATGCAATAGTGTGTAGTAGGAGGCTGCTTGTTTGTCCCCAGCTACCTAGACCACAAAATAATCACTCAGAAACTAAGATATTTGCAATACAGTTTGGCCAATAGCTTAAGTGTATTTCTGGCTAACTCATATTCTAAACTAACCCATTTCCATTAATCATTATGGCCATTTGGCTGTGGCTTACCAGGTAAAGTTCCATCCAGCGTCTGTCACTGACAGGGCTACATGGCTTCTCTTGACCCCGCCTCCTTTCTCCCAGCATTTAGTTTAGTTTTCCCCAGCTAGCTCTGTTCTGCCCTGCTATATATAGGTCCAAAGAAGTTTTCTTATTCATTAACCAGTAAAAGCAACACATATACAGAAGGACTTCCCATACCAACAGTGAGAGATTGGAATTCTTGCTTTGCCACAGGATGCAAACCAAGGAATTGAGGCAAGTGGTAGGAGAGTTAGAGCCCCCACAGGCTGGGGGTGGCGTGGGGCTGGAGCTGCAGGTCTCACGGGGCCTGAAACAGTAGGGACCCAGCGGAAACTAATTCCTGCCTGCAGTCACAAGTTCAGTCTTGGTGGTTGAGTCAGGAATCAGTTACTCTGCTTGTAGCCAAAACAGAGGTTGAGGTAGGAACCAGTCACTCTGCCTGCAGCTGCAGGACTGGGAGGCCAAAGCAGCTGTAGCCCAAGGGGCAAGGAATCTGTCTCCGACAGGTCTGGAAGGCAGGAACAGCTTTCCTTCCCTTCAGGGAGCTGTGTTCTCAACCTGTGGAGCATATCAGATGTCTTTCATATCAGATAGTTACATTAGGGTTCATAACTGTAGCGACATTATAGTTATGAAGAAGCAAAAATAATTTTATGGTTGGGAGTTACCACCACATGAGGAACTGCATTAAAGGGTCACAGAATTAGGAAGGTTGAGAACCACTGAGCTATCTGAAGAGTTTAACCATTCAGAGCCTTTGAACCCTGTTTCATAAGCCCAGGTGCCCTGCCCTGCCCGTGTGTGTGTGTGTGTGTGTGTGTGTGTTTGCTTGTTTGTGCACGTGCATGCGTGTGGTGTGCACACCAAATTAGGTGTAGAATGAAACCAATTAGGGAAAAGCCATCAATCCTGGAAGAAGAGGGAGACATAGTCCTGCCAAAAGAGTTCCCAGTCAGGTGTGGCCCCGTTTCTTCCACAGTCATGGTAGGTTAGCAAGTACAAAGAAGGGGTGCCCTGGCATTGTCATGCCTGGACGTTTGAAACAGTGTCTAGTGGCTATGGCAGTGTTTCTGCCATGACTGTACAAAAGGGGCTGCTGCCATGATCGCTACCTAGTGGCGTTCTTCTGTCGTGGCTGGCTCCAACAGGTCATCTCTGGGGCTGCCCTGTCCTCAGTGTTGCAGGCTGTTAAAGCCAGCTGATTCCCAGCGCTGTTTGCGCCTGGGTTTTTTGGTCTGGTTTCTGTTCTTCCCGCTGGCTGCCACTCAGTAACAGTGGGGACTTCTGCTACCCCATCAACCTCAGAGACTGACCATGCTGGGAAAACGTGAGGGCGCAGTAGCTGAAACTTTCCCTTGATGTTCTGTTAGCCGCAAAGGGAGAGGGACAGCTGTACCCTGTCACCCTCTCAGTGAGGAGTCTTCTTTATCTTTTAGAGATCCCAACTCAGGTAAACTCCAGATTGGGTCCTTTGACACAGAAAAGAATTTCAGGACTAGTCTGGAGCAAAGTTAAAGGTGCTTTTAAAAAAGACTAAAGGTTCCAGGAAGGCTCCAAAGCTACACAGAGAAACCCTGTCTCAACCCCCACTCCCAGAAAAAAAAAGACCAAAGGTATATCCACCCAAGAGTGTGGGTGTGAGCTTCTTAGAAAGGAACGAAGGTTTATCAAAAATGATTTAAAACTGAAACAACATGTTTAAGTAGTGGTGCTGGGGTTTGAACTCAGATTCTCCTAGGTGCTAATCTACCTACCAGACTGATCTAAAGATTTAATATTTATTTATTTTTGGTTTTTCGAGACAGAATTTCTCTGTCTAGCTTTGGAGCCTGTCCTGGAACTCGCTCTGTAGACCAGGCTGGCCTCAAACTCACAGAGATTCACCTGCCTCTGCTTCCCGAGTGCTGGGATTAAAGGCCTGTGCCACCACTACCCGGCTTATTTACTCACTTATTTGTGTGTGAGTGTGCATGTGTGTAATCATGTGTGTGCCACAACATGTATTTAGAGAGCAGAGTACAACCTGTGGCTGTTGTTTCTTTTGTTCTACTATCAGGGGATATTACTAATTTAATTTTGGGTTTGGATTTATCTTTATTTTTTTCCTTCCAGAGAACATTTAGTACAGAATAATGTTTCCAGTGTAACTTTGTGTAATGCCCATTTGTAGCTAGGCAGCTTTGCTAAACCATTGGCTCCTTAGTTCCTGGCGTTCCCGTTTGTGACCTGCATTCTCTCCTCTAGTCTGCCTGGTGGGCATCTTCAGAGGGCTGTCCTCAGGCTGCACATGCTCAGTCTGCCCCAGAAGAACTGTTTCCCTTACCTTATAAAACCCACCCCATTGCTTTGCTGTTGATCATGGTCTCATGAGAAGGAAGTCATGAGTTAGTTACCAGACTCTTGATGTCATCTCAGTGAGTCTTGGCTGGGCCCTTTGTCTTCCTTTTTGTTTCCCTTGCCTCAGTTTAGACTGGGGCGCTTTCTCCACCGAAGTATCTCTGTAACTAGTCTCTTGACCTCTGCTTTTCAGTGCAAACAGCCCTCTATCCTGATAGCAGTTATCTTTGTAGAATTCAAGCAGTATCTGTGTCTTGCAGAACTGTCTGCTGACTCGCTGCCTGATAAAACCGAAATTGTATCTCTCGGCCCAGAAGAGAATTACTTTCCTACCACATGATCAGCCTATTTCAGAATACAGCAGATGCTTGCACTTCCATCTTTTTATGAACGTTCCTTCCTTGAGGAGCTCTGTTAGGTTTAACTGTGAACTCCCTCCACAGGCGCATGCGCACTGTCCAGATGACTCAGGAGGGAGCGTGTGGATATGCTCTTAGGGACATTTTCCTTTGGAGAACTACTAAACAGGGGGTGGCTTGAGGGCCCTGAGGGAGGCTAGAGAATGTTTGTCCATGTTGAGAGGGGGTGATATTAAATCACAGTGAGGCAATGGGTGGATGAGGGCAAGAAGAGAGAAAGAGAGCTGGGCTATGGTGGTGCACACCTTTAATCTCAGCACTCTCAAGGCAGAGGCTTGATCTCTGTGAGTTCGAGGCCAGACTGGTCTATAAAAGCTAGTTCCAGGACAGGCTCCAAAGCTATAGAGAAACCCTGTCTCGAAAAATAAAACAAACAAAAAAATCTTGTCTGTTTTCTATATTTCTATTACAAAATAATAGCAGGATGCTGGCTGTGTGATATGGTTTTGCCATGTGTCGTGATCCTTTCATGAGTGTGATGATTTGGGGATTGGCAGTTAAGGTTGGTGTATCACCAGTGTTCCTTAGTACTAAACAATTGGATACTGTGCATTTCTCTCTGAAGCCAAACACTGATAGAAATATGGAAAATACAGTCACTTTGGAGAAAAATGATCCAAGAGGAATTCATATTGAAAGGAGATATTCCCCTCACTTTCTTGAGTAGTAGGCAGCAAGTCATGTTCAGGTGACATCATTGAAACATGGACTGGAATTTATGAGACAGACCAGCAGCTAAAGCACTTGCTGCCAGGCGTGTTGATGGGTTCATTCTTAGAACCACATGGTAGAAGGAGGGAACCAATTTGCACAAATTTTCACTTGACCTCCACATGCTCATGTGGTACATGCATATGCACTCGGACGAACACACACACACACACACACACACACACACACACACACACACACTGAATCTTTCTCTGTCCCGCCAACCAGTTCCCAAATAATGACATGGAGAATTCTTATTAACATGAAAGCTCAGCTTATAGCTTAGGCTTGTTCCTAACTAGCTCTTCTAACTTAAATTAACCCGTATATTTATTAGACTATGTTCTCCCATGTGAATTTTACCTCTATCTCATTCTGTGTCTGACCATGCTTGCCTGGCTTCTTCACCTCTGTTATTCCCAGAGCCCTCTCTGTTCCTGAAAGTCCTTCCTGTCCCTCCTGCTTAGGTATTGGTCATTTAGCTCCTTATTAAACCAATCAGAAAGCACCTTGGCAAAGACATATCTTCACAATGTACGAAAAGATTATTCCACAACATGAACACCACCACCACTACCACCTCCACATTAAGTAAATAAGTGTTATAAGAGATGCTTAAATAGTGACTGTTGAAGGCAGCCACTACTTTGGATGCACACTGGCCTGGATTTTTAACTCAGTTCTTCTCCATGGGTTAAAATAATTCAGAGATATTTTCATGCCATCAGTTTACCGTGAGACATGTGTGAAGAGCTAGTATGTTCACTAGAGGGTTTTTCTCCCTTTTTGAGTCTCATGTAGTTTAACTATGCCCAAATCATCATTGGTTCATTACTAGAGCCAGTGAGGAGTCTAGGGCCCGAGCATATCACACCTGCTCTCCCAGCAAATGCTTTGTCTGGCTGAAGCTTCTGTTTGCATGTGTGTGAGTTGGGATGCACATTGCTGCTCTGTGCTGTCATTTAGCTGAAGGCAGAAAACATGTCACGGGATTTTCCTCTCACACATTTGAGAGGAAAATGCACAGGGCTAGAGCAGAAGCAGCCCTTCCAGCCTTCTGCAGGCTTGGCTCATTCTCTCCTATGGAAATACACGCACATGTTTTGCAAGGCTCCTTTGGCTCCTGACAGCTCAGCAGAGAAGGAAGGTGAGAAGTGTTGAAAAGCGGAGCTGCTAGGAAGAGCCCAGATGGACGCTTCTGCGGAGTGGCTCCCGGAGACTCCTATACCAGCTGCCTCTCCTCTCCCACTCTTCTCCTTCCCCCTGGGTATGAGCGCTCTATGCTGCTGCTTTTGAAGTAGAAGTCTCTGCTTTCCAAGTCTGCTTATTTTGTGCTTTTGTTGTTGTTGTTTTCTTCTGTATTCTTAGAGTCCTGTTGGCACAATCAGTTTTCTGTTATCGTAAAGCTCCTTAGTCCAAGCACGTTACAAGGAAAGAGGTTATTCAGCCTATACTGTTTTTAGAGAGTAAATTTCACTTTGAGCATCCCTATCTCTCTGACCTCTGATGAAGAGTAGGTTATATGGGGAGGGGACCAAAAAGAAAGCGAACAAAGAAAATCAGAAATAGAGGAAGCCTCATGCAGAAGGGGTGAAGCAGATGAGGTGGCTTTTTGTTAGTTAACCTTATCTGGAGAGATCCAGTGTTAATCTTGTCTTAAAATGTATTTTCCCTCTATGACTTCATTCCCTTCTACCCCACCAGCACCTCAGCATGCCATATTAGAGACACAAACTTGGGATGCACACTTAATGTAAACCACAGTGGCCATCTTTAAATTCATTTCACCGGCATCTGGCCGTTAATTTCTGCTTTACTTTTCTCTGCCTTTGCCTCTCCAAATCCCTGTCCCATCTGTTACTGGGAAAGCCTGCCCTGTAGTTCTATGGAGACAAAACATGAACTTTTATTTTTGTTTTTGGAGACAGGGTTTATCATGGAACTCGCTCTGTAGACCAGGCCAGCCTCTGCCTCGAGTTCAGGGATTAAAGGTGTGCACCACCACTGCCCAGTTTAGGTGCAGGAATTTTTATAGAGAAGTGTGATCCTGGATAAAGTCAGACAGACATCCTGCTCAGTATGTCGAAGTTGACTTAATTCTGCTGCTCAAGTCCTTGGGGCAGCTTCTGGAGGCTCTGCTATTTCTTCATGTGACATCTGGCTTCCCAGCTACGACATTGCCAGGAAATAATGATGTGCTAGAACGGTGCTATCAGATTAAAATGAAAATTTCCAAATCACTAGACTCTGTTACACTGCTTACTTGTGAATGCCCTTTTTTTAAACCCTGCCACACCCAAATTAAAAAGTTTTAGAGTAATAGTACTTAGTATAAATGTGTTTACATAAAATAAGAGAAAGTATAGCTGCAGATCTGGGGTGTTTATGTGGGTGCTGAAGAAGCTAAAGACCTTAGACAGCAGTCCAGTCTACCTGATTTCACCTTACGAATCAATGCTATGGACTGGCCGCAGTTTGTTTATGTGTAATGTTTTGGTGTGTTTTGTGTCATCTGTGGGAGTAGAACAGATTGCCCAGGCAGTGTGGAGGTTCAAGCAGATTCTATCTGGAATCCATCCATCGGAAATATGAACATAACTGGAATCATTTTCTTTGAGTTTGCAGAAAGTGGTTGAAATGGTTGAAGATGACCGAGAGGCCCTCCTAGAGCAGAATTCCCTTTAAATCCCCGGATAGGGCCAGGCAGGGAGCCAGTGGATAGTGACGCTTGCTGCCAAGGCTGAGGACACGAGTTCAATCCCTGCATCCCTTGATGGAAGGAGAGCACGGACTCCCTTAAGTTGTCCTTTGACCTCAACACACGCATTGTGGCATATGTACACATATTAATGCACACACAGAAATAAATGTAACAAAATCCCAAGAATAGAAGTATATAGTTGTTTACAGTTGTAGTCCTAACCCTGTAAAAGCTGAAGCAGAAGGTGGCTGAGAGTTCAAAGCTAGTCTGGGCGTTAGAGAGAGCCAAGACCAAACAAAGCTTGAGAAAAGGAAGAAAGAAAAAGCACCTGTTAAAGAGATGAAATTATGTTCCGCATTGTCAACATATAAGCTGTCTTAAGTTAGAGTTTCTATCGCTGATATGAAACACCATGGCCAAAAAGTAAGTTGGGGAAGAAATGGTTTATTGGGCTTACACTTCCACATCATTGACAGAAGTCATGACAGGAACTCAAACAGAACAGGAACCTGGAGGCCAGAGCAGGGGTGCTGTTTACTGGCTTGTTCCTCATGGCTTGCTCAGTCTGTTTTCTTATAGAATTCAGGACCACCAGCCCAGGGATGTCCCCATCTACAATGGGCTGGGCCCTCCCACATCAATCACTAACTAAGAAAAAGCACTACAGGTTTGCCTATAGCCTGATCTTGAGGCATTTTCTCAGTAGAGGTTTCCTCCTCTCAGATGACTCCAGCTTGTGTCAAGTTGATAAAACTAGCTAGCACATAGGTTGAACAACTGTAATCTGAAAATCCAAAATCTAAAGCTTCTGAGAAGCCATGTGATACCACAAGTTGAAACATGGCACCAAGAACTGTGCCTTTGTGTTGTATCTGTGTGTGTGTATCTGTGTGTGTGTATCTGTGTGTGTGTATCTGTGTGTGTGTATCTGTGTGTGTGTATCTGTGTGTGTGTATCTGTGTGTGTGTATCTGTGTGTGTGCTGATGGTGGCCAGAGGAGGATGTCAGTGTCCTGCTCTGTCTTTTTATGTCCTTTAGGATAGGGTCTCTCACTGAATCCAGAGTAATGCCAATGGCCAGCATCTCCACTCCAAACAGGCACATGCCTGTTAGAACCAGGTCTTCCCATGGGTGCTGGGGATTGAATTTAGGTCTTTGTGTTTGTACAGCAAGTGGTCTTACCCAATTAGCCATCTCTCCAATCCCACTTTACTATAAACCTTCTGGGCAAAAAATTATTTAAAAATAAACCTATTTCTGTTTCTGACTTTGGTGGCTCAAAGTTTCCATCCAGGTACCTGAGAAACAGGAGGCCGGTATTGCTAAGGATTCAAGGGCAACCTGGGCTATGTGGTGAGTTCTTGGTCAGACATAGTAAAATCTGCCTCAGAACTCCCCCACATAAGTAAATAAGGCTGTGGATACAGTGTATGTGACATTCAAGTTTGTATTACACACATGCAATATCCCCAACTCCAAAGCCTCTGAAACACTTGGCACCAGCGCCCCCGGCACAAGGCCCTGCCACACGTATATTCGTTTCACCAGGACACACTCAAGTGGTGTCATAGTTCCCAGTCACCAACAGCACCCCCCTTACACCCACCCCACCTGTGCACCTCTTTATACCCCAACATTGTGGTGCTGCCCCACACCTGGAGTATCTATTCCCATGGTGCGCGGGTTGCTAAGTCATCACTTGCGAAAGGCATAATTTTTGGTCCTTTTACTTTCTCTTCCTTGGAAGTTTTTGGGTTTGGGCTTTCTCTTTACTTTTCCTTTTTTATGTCTCTGTCTCTGAGAGAAATAAAGCTTCATGTAACGAAAGGTGGTGTTAGTTCACTTTATAGCAGAGAATAGCTTTGAATTCTTGATCCTACACCTTCTAAGTGCTAGGATTACGGGAGTACGCTAATACTCGTGGCCTTGGATTTTTGCCTTCTTTCTGGCCGCATGTTTGCACAGGTCTTGGTTCTCTCTCCCTTCCATTTCTCTGTGCATTTTAACCATCAGGTCCATAGTGCCCACCACTCCAGGAAGGCCTTGCTCATGCTCTTCCCTCCAGTCACTGCTGTTTCACTGACACGCTCACCTGGAAGGCTGATCCTTTTTCCATACACTTTTGGGCCCCAGAAGGTTCCAGGAGAAAATCCCCAGCTGTTCAGCTTGCTGACTCAGTGGTGGTGTGGTGGGGAGGGGATCGTGAGCTTCATTCTCAGCAGGAACTCTCTGTGGTCCTGTGACCTTCCTCCCTATTTCTCAAGCTACCCACTCCCTACTGCCCTGCCCTGTGAAGGTGAGTGTGTCCAGCACTTGACTGCCATTCTCTTCTCTGCATGGTTTCCTAGGGCACCTCACTGCCCTGACAATAAAATTCAGACTTCTTTAGTCTGACTGGCAGTACTCCCCAAGGACCAGGCCCTGCTTAGCACTGGGCCTCCTCTCCCTTTCTGCTGACTAGTTTGACTCTGGTGGCCTGAGCTTTCTTATGTAATAGGCACACCATCCCTTTAGGTGAGGCACTTTTTACCCCTAGCTGCAGCTCATTGCTTCTCCTTTCCTCACCCAAAGGTCTTTATGTCTTCCTTCAACTCTTAGCAGACATGTCCGAGGTGAGCATTCCTAACTGGAAAATTCAACATCTGACATGTTCTAAAATCTGAAGCCTTTTGAGTACGGCTAGAGCTCTGCCTGAAGCATTCCAGACATGTTTCTCCGCTGGGGTGTACCCTGAGGATGGTGTCTGCACTTCCGCAGTGGAGGGGCCATGCGGTGCTCTTCTCTGCTTACCCAGCACCTTGTGCTAACATGTCGCTGCAATAGTCGTGTCTCTCAGTACTGCCTTTCCACCTCCTCTTTGAGACAGGGTTTTATTATGTTACTATGTGGTGCCGCCTGGCCTGGCACTTGCTGTCTGGCCCAGCTCTGCTCTCACTTCCATCTTCCCTCCTGCCTTTGTTGCCCCAGTGCTGGATGTGGTGTGTACACTCTCACCTGCCTGCTTGTTCTTCTTGATAGAGTTTTAGCCCAGAGAATGTATTAGTAACCCTTCTGCTGCTGTGATAAAACACCATGACCCAGAACAGTCTGTAAAAGAGTTTGGATTCCAGAGGGAGAGTTCTCATGGCAGGGGAGGTATGGCAACAGGTTGCAGGAATAGGAAGCTGAGAGGTCAAATCCCTAACCCCCTGCAGAGGGAGAACCCTGGAAGTGGAGCAAGGTCACAAAGTCTCCAAGCTTACCCCTAGGGGTGTACTTCCCCAGACAGCGCAGCTAGCTGGGAACTGAGTTCTAAATACATTAACCCTGGAGGATGTTTCTCCTTTAAATCACAAGTGGCTGGGCATTGCCATGCATTCCTTGATTCCCAGCACTCAGAAGGTGGGCTGACTAATTTTAAGCCTACTTGGCACAAGCTATAAGTCATCAAACCTCAACTAAGAAAATGCCTCCCTAAAGCCAAGCTGCAGGCAAGCCTGTACAGCATCTTCTTAATTCATGGCCTCTGTATCAGCTTCTATCTCTTCTCCTGTTTGAGTTCCTGTCCGGACTCTTTTTAGTGATGAACTACAACGTGTGAGTGTAAGTCAGATAAACCCTTTCCTCCCCATGTTGCTTTGGACATGGTGTTTCATCATAGCCATAGTAACCCCAACTAAAGCAGGAGATAGAGGCCGACAGGTCTCTAAGTCCTAGGCCAGTCTGGTCAATGTCCTTAAGTTTCATAGTGTGTATGTGTACATATATATGCATATATATATATATATATATATATATATATTTCCCCATGGGTTTTGTTTACAACCTTCTTGGAAGTAGGTTCTAACACAGCATAGGCCTTTAGCCAATGTTTGCATGAATTCATAAGTTGCCCACTAAATGATGATGATGATGTGATCATGTTAACTGCAAGCTAACGTTTTAGAAATTCTGCAGTGTGACCGATGCTGTTCTCAGAAATGTGTTCATTTCTGTTCTCACAGCAACCCTGAGATATGAATCTCCCTATTTTATCACATCTGTGTCATGAATAATGATAGTCTGGGGAGGCAGGCTACAGTTTTGTTTTTTGTTAATTATGTGTTTGTGTGTCTGTGCGTGTATGTGTAGTGCTGCAGAGACCAGAAGAAAGGGTCGAATGTTCTGGAGCTGGAGTTATATAGGTGGCTGTGAGATGCCCAACAAGGGTGTTGGGAACTTGAGCCCTCTGTAACAGCAATATGAACTCTAAGCTGCTGAGCTATGCCAACAGGCCCGGGACTCATTTTCATTCACTATTTGAATAGGCACAAACTTGGTTAGATTTTGAGGAGGAAGAGAGATGAGAGAAGTAGGGTCCTGGCATGGCCTCAGATGGCCTATAGTCCCATGGCACAGGGCCTGCTACTACAACAGGAGATGATCCGTCTATTGATGAACGTTTGCACAGGGCACTATGGATTGACTTAGAGATTTGTACTTTAATTTTAAGAAGTGGGTCACAGTTATTTGATAGGAGTACAATATAAAAATCCATTAAATACAGCAGTTCTTATTTTTTTGTCTCACGTGTTCCATGCTGTCCTCAAATTCAGTATGTAGCTACAGATAACTCTGACATCCTCCTCACTCCACTTCTCATGTTTGGTATTACAGGTGTGTACAGTGACTTCTGGCTAATGTGGCACTGTGTATGGAACCCAGAGCATTTTGCAGGCTAGGCAAACCCTCTATCAACTAAGCCACACCCATTATCCCTAGCCCTAGAGCACTGTTGTCTAAGTATTGTAATAAAAATTTTTCATTAAAAAAACATGGAAAATAATTTTAATATCTGTATCTGCAAGAGGGAGCCAATCAAAGTAATTAATATGTTCCTGTACATTGCCATTTTCCTAGTGCCTACGTAATGGAATTATTTTGACCAGAATTTAGGTAACACCCATCTTTGTTTAAAACAAACAAAAAAGCGTAGTAAAATGTAAAAGTCTATATACTGTTCCAAAACCATGAGCTTTGAAATGTGTTGTTGGGGTTAACCTTTCAGGAGAATCCTGAAGAAAGTCTCCATGGAGCCATCTGAGCGCCTGGCCAGTCTCCAGGCCCTGTGGGACAGCCAGACCTTGGCTGAGCCAGGCCCCTGTGGTGAGCATGCATTTTAAACTAAAACATAAGGGGTTGGATGCCCGTCCCCCTGCCAGGAAGCTGAGTCTATTCCTGGTCTGCTACTGTAGAGTACAATTAGTTCAAGGTGTAATTAGCATGCACAGATTTTAGATTGGTGGACTGAAGTCTTATATTTAAGCCTGGCTGCAGCCTGCTGTGTATGCACTGCCGAGCTAGGGAGAATCCTTGCTGCTTCTTAGATGGGAAAGATAACCCGATTGCCAACAGCTGCCAGACTGAAGCTGTAAACTTGTGATGTGACAATTGTTTTACTGCAAACCTGTCAATATCAACATCTCTACTTCATGCTTCAGGTGGGTTTTCACAGATGTATGCCTGTGTGTGCGACTGGCTGGGATTTTCCTACAGGGAAGAAGTGCAGTGGGTAAGTAAGCCTGTACATCTGCATGCGCACATAACCCAACATACAGTATATTAGCATCGTTTTCCCCCATCCTCCCTCTCTCTCTCTACTCTTTTTGTTCATTTTGCTTATCATCTCTCTCTGCAGATTACTCAAAAATCTGCCTGTATCCCTATGCAGTTCTTTGAGGTTGTGTGGCTTCTCTGTTTATGTACGGGGATTCATTTTCTAACCGGGATTTGCTTTAACAGGATGTGGATACAATTTATCTGACACAAGACACCAGGGAATTGAATTTGCAAGACTTCAGTCACCTTGAGCACAGGTAAGCCCCATCTTTGTCCCCTTCCTTTGTCTCTGCCCAGTTCTCAGGACTGTCACTCTTTGTCGTCATGTAGGGACAAAGATAACCTTCTGAGAACCCTTTTATACGGGGACTGAGCAAACTCGAAGGAGCCTTGCTCATCACCACAGATGGTTTGTGGAGCTGTTTCTGTGTACCCATCACTAAAGTCCACATTTGGAAAATGCCCTGATATTTACTGTGGATGCAGCTTATCAAAGCTCATTTGAGGGGCTGGAGAGATGGGTCATCAGTTAGACCCGGATTCAGTTCCCAGCAGCCATTTTGGGCAGCCCATCGCTGCCTGTAACTACAGCTCCAGTGGGGTCTGATGTCTCTGGCCTCAGAGGGAAACTATACATATATGCACATAATTAAAAATAAACCTTAAAAGTCCATTGACCAACTATAGATAAAATATAATACTGTTATACCAAATTACTACTTTCTAATAGTATTTCTGTGGTGAAAGTTTATACTTCATTCTAGTAAATGACTTTTTGTTACAACTTCTTTATGCTCGGGGACTTACTCCCATATATATCTATATATCTATAACTATATATACACATATTACTGGTGAAAATCAGTTTGTCAATATCTGTCTGGAGGTGTTGATAATAAAATCATGTTGTAAGTAATTTGAAAGACTCCCCCCCACACACACACAGTTTTTCACACATGACCATGACAGGCACACCCACTGGCCAGCCTGATTTAGGCGTTTCTCATAGAGGCTCTCTTCCTGAGTGATTGTAGATTGTGGCAAGCTTAAGCCATACCCTGGCTTAAAAGAGGTGGTAGTCAAGGGCCAACCCCAGAGATGTCCTCTGACCACCGCACACTTTGAGCTGTGGCACATGAGTGCTTTGAAGTGACTGTCACCTATTAAATTTAGAGACTGTCAACTCCTCCCCGATCTGAGTAACAATGGTCTTTTAAATTTTTTTTAATGTTTTTGACATTCAATGAAAGGGAACTATTTTTGCTGACAGCTACCGTTAACTCATACTTTATGCTAAGACAATTTTGTCTTTGAGAGACTGGAGAAGAATTTTGTATATGCTTCCCGATTTCCAACATTGAATATTGAAAGGGATTGATGCAGGTACCTAGCTGTCTCAAGATAAGCAGATTCTGTTTCTTCATCAAGAGCATTTCAAACCAGAACTGACACTTAAGACCAGTCAGTGTGGCAGTGGGGGTGAGTGTGACAGTGGGGGTGAGTGTGACAGTGGGGGTGAGTGTGACAGTGGGGGTGAGTGTGACAGTGGGGTGAGTGTGACAGTGGGGGTGAGTGTGACAGTGGGGGTGAGTGTGACGGGGGTGAGTGTGACAGTGGGGGTGAGTGTGACAGTGGGGGTGAGTGTGACAGTGGGGGTGAGTGTGACAGTGGGGGTGAGTGTGACAGTGGGGGTGAGTGTGACGGGGGTGAGTGTGACAGTGGGGGTGAGTGTGACAGTGGGGGTGAGTGTGACAGTGGGGGTGAGTGTGACAGTGGGTGAGTGTGACAGTGGGGGTGAGTGTGACAGTGGGGGTGAGTGTGACGGGGGTGAGTGTGACAGTGGGGGTGAGTGTGACAGTGGGGGCGAGTGTGACGGGGGCGAGTGTGACAGTGGGGGTGAGTGTGACAGTGAGGTGAGTGTGGCAGTGGGGGTGAGTGTGACAGTGAGGGTGAGTGTGACAGTGGGGGTGAGTGTGACAGTGGGGGTGAGTGTGACAGTGGGGTGAGTGTGACAGTGGGGGTGAGTGTGACAGTGGGGGTGAGTGTGATGGGGGTGAGTGTGACAGTGGGGGTGAGTGTGACAGTGGGGGTGAGTGTGACAGTGGGGTGAGTGTGGCAGTGGGGGTGAGTGTGACAGTGGGGTGAGTGTGACAGTGGGGGTGAGTGTGATGGGGGTGAGTGTGACAGTGGGGTGAGTGTGATGGGGGTGAGTGTGGCAGTGGGGTGAGTGTGACAGTGGGGTGAGTGTGACAGTGGGGGTGAGTGTGACAGTGGGGGTGAGTGTGACAGTGGGGGTGAGTGTGACAGTGGGGGTGAGTGTGACAGTGGGGGTGAGTGTGACAGTGGGGGTGAGTGTGATGGGGGTGAGTGTGGCAGTGGGGGTGAGTGTGACAGTGGGGGTGAGTGTGACAGTGGGGGTGAGTGTGACAGTGGGGGTGAGTGTGATGGGGGTGAGTGTGACAGTGGGGTGAGTGTGACAGTGGGGGTGAGTGTGACAGTGGGGGTGAGTGTGATGGGGGTGAGTGTGACAGTGGGGGTGAGTGTGACAGTGGGGGTGAGTGTGACAGTGGGGGTGAGTGTGACAGTGGGGGTGAGTGTGGCCATGGGGGTGAGTGTGACAGTGGGGTGAGTGTGACAGGGGGTGAGTGTGACAGTGGGGGTGAGTGTGACAGTGGGGGTGAGTGTGGTAGTGGGGGTGAGTGTGACAGTGGGGTGAGTGTGGCAGTGGGGGTGAGTGTGACAGTGGGGGTGAGTGTGGTAGTGGGGTGAGTGTGACAGTGGGGGTGAATGTGGCAGTGGGGTGAGTGTGACAGTGGGGGTGAGTGTGACAGTGGGGGTGAATGTGGCAGTGGGGTGAGTGTGACAGTGGGGGTGAGTGTGACAGTGGGGGTGAATGTGGCAGTGGGGGTGAGTGTGACAGTGGGGGTGAGTGTGACAGTGGGGGTGAGTGTGACAGTGGGGGTGAGTGTGACAGTGGGGGTGAGTGTGCCAGTGGGGGTGAGTGTGACAGTGGGGGCGAGTGTGACAGTGGGGTGAGTGTGACAGTGGGGTGAGTGTGACAGTGGGGGTGAGTGTGACAGTGGGGGTGAGTGTGACAGTGGGGGTGAGTGTGACAGTGGGGGTGAGTGTGGCAGTGGGGGTGAGTGTGAAAGTGGGGATGAGTGTGGCAGTGGGGGTGAGTGTGACAGTGGGGGTGAGTGTGACAGTGGGGGTGAGTGTGACAGTGGGGGTGAGTGTGACAGTGGGGGTGAGTGTGACAGTGGGGGTGAGTGTGACAGTGGGGGTGAGTGTGACAGTGGGGGTGAGTGTGACAGTGGGGGTGAGTGTGACAGTGGGGGTGAGTGTGACAGTGGGGGTGAGTGTGACAGTGGGGGTGAGTGTGACAGGGTGAGTGTGCCAGTGGGGGTGAGTGTGACAGTGGGGGTGAGTGTGCCAGTGGGGGTGAGTGTGACAGTGGGGGTGAGTGTGACAGTGGGGGTGAGTGTGACAGTGGGGGTGAGTGTGACAGGGTGAGTGTGGCAGTGGGGGTGAGTGTGACAGTGGGGGTGAGTGTGGCAGTGGGGGTGAGTGTGACAGTGGGGGTGAGTGTGGCAGTGGGGGTGAGTGTGACAGTGGGGGTGAGTGTGACAGTGGGGGTGAGTGTGGCAGTGGGGGTGAGTGTGACAGTGGGGGTGAGTGTGACAGTGGGGGTGAGTGTGGCAGTGGGGGTGAGTGTGACAGTGGGGGTGAGTGTGACAGTGGGGTGAGTGTGACAGTGGGGGTGAGTGTGGCCGTGGGGTGAGTGTGACAGTGGGGGTGAGTGTGACAGTGGGGGTGAGTGTGACAGTGGGGGTGAGTGTGGCAGTGGGGGTGAGTGTGACAGTGGGGGTGAGTGTGACAGTGGGGGTGAGTGTGGCAGTGGGGTGAGTGTGACAGTGGGGGTGAGTGTGACAGTGGGGGTGAGTGTGGCAGTGGGGGTGAGTGTGACAGTGGGGGTGAGTTTGACAGGGTGAGTGTGGCAGTGGGGGTGAGTGTGACAGTGGGGGTGAGTGTGACAGTGGGGGTGAGTGTGACAGTGGGGGTGAGTGTGACAGTGGGGGTGAGTGTGACAGGGTGAGTGTGGCAGTGGGGGTGAGTGTGACAGTGGGGGTGAGTGTGGCAGTGGGGGTGAGTGTGACAGTGGGGGTGAGTGTGGCAGTGGTGGTGAGGGGCTGCCGAGAATGACTGCCTTGCCTTTTCAGCTGTTGCCATTGTAACACACATGCAAATTGCGACCCGGCAGAAAGGAGTTGTTTTTACCGTTATTATGAAATTCTTTGTGACCACCAAGGAAGTCTCCAGGGCCCCAGGAGTTAACAGACCACAATTAGAAGGCACGTGGCCTGCGCAGGTGGAGGTACTGGAGGACACTGTAAAGCCTAACACTGGAGGTGTTTCTGGTCGTGGGCTGTTTTTGGTGCTGAGTTTGCTGCTCATCCACTGAATTCGTTGCTCCACTAGTCCTCAAAAGGAAACTACGGGAGCCATGCAGTGCAGATGCCTACAGATAGAGCAAAGCTGCTGATACCAAGACTCCATGCAACTGGATTTACCCATTTCAGGGATGGAGAATTTTCAGGTTTTTTTTTTTTTGCAAGCACTGAATTAATGGTATAGATGAAGATCACCTATTCTTTTTGCTCAGTTAGAGAATTAAATGGACTCCTTTTGGCCAGACATCATGGCGCACACTTTTAATCTCTGAATTTGAAAAGCAGAGGCAGATTCCTGTGAGTTCAAAGACAGTTTGGTCTACATAGAGAGTTGCAGGCTAGCCAGGGCTACATAGTGAGACTCTGTGTCAAAGAAATAAGATAAAATAAAAGGTCTCATCCATGCTGGGTAATAACTGCTTTAGACTCTGTGAGCCAGACAGATGCTGTTTCAATTACAGCAGGCCCTGACTGGGATGGTTTTACTTAAGGATCTCTTGACTACATAAGGATGCGAAAGCACGACTCACTCAATAGAAACCATTCTGCAGATTCTCATCTTGGAGCCTTTCCTGGGCCAGGGTTATGTGGTTTAATTCATTCTCTCCCATTCATGTTCATATTCATTCACAATTTCTGTCTCTCCCTTTTCCTCTACTGCCCCTCCTCACGGGCCTGTCTTTTTTTTTTTTCCTTGTCTGTGGCATTTGTATTCAAGACCTGACTTCCTGCCATGGCCAAATAAGCATTCAGGTATGGGCTTCTGAGTGGTCCTGCTGGACTCCTCCTGTTAGTCCCTGGAGTGGGGTAGTAATTAGGAACTGCTGGGGAAAACGCCTGCTTAGTTATTAGTTTTAGGCTCCAGCATTTTATTGTAGTGTATTTATTCTGCTTAGTATGCTCTTACAGTTAGTTCTTAGTTAATGCTGTTCCTAGAAGAGGCATAGCTTGAAAAAAGCCTCCTTCCTCATTTCTCATGGGGTGTTTGGAAGGGTTTTGAGCCGGCGTGTTAAAAATGTAATTACACTGTAATTTGACATGGCAGGGAGAGACGAGGGCAGGCGCAGTGCTGCCAAGGAAGGGGAGAATATATAACTCTGGACACATTGATTTCTCTGTCTCCCAGGAGATTTATAAGAGGAGCTCATCTCATTAATCCTCTGAAGACTGGTTGGACATGCACCATTGATTTTAAACTTGGCCCACGAGAGCCCTTCAAGCTGAGTCATGCCTGTGCGTTGTCATATTTCTTGGTCATGAAGGTGACATTCTTGAGCAGGGAACTAGCAGGAATGAGTTCTAGAGCAGTGTGTGTGTGTGTGTGTGTGTGTGTGTGTGTGTGTGTGTGTGTGTGTGTGTGGCAAAGTTCTGTGGTCATGGGCACAGTCTTTTTTTTCTACCCCAAGTCCAGTTCCTCATTTTTTTTCTCTCTTGTGGAGCAGGAGGTGGTGCCTAAGGGATGGGTCTGTATTTTGTCACCATCTCTAGAGTTCTCTGAATTTGTGAGTGTGTGCATGCATGTGTGTTTTATTCTGAAGTTAATGTTTTAGTGCTATGGCACATGGGTGTGACTATAATAAACTCACACTGGGTACATTTATAATCCTTTGTTGTTAGAAATGAATATTCAGAAGATGAAAAAAATTCAAATTTATTATTTGGAAATATGTGTACATGCATGCCGAGGCATATACATGGAATCTGAACGATAATTTTGTGATGTTGGATCTTTCCTTCCATCTTGACATAGGTTTCAGAAATTGAATTCAAGTTGTCAGGCTTTTATGGCAACCACCTTTACCTGCTGAGACATTTTCTGGCCCAATATAGAAGTTTATGGGTCTTTTTTTTTTTTTTCCAAGACAGGGTTTCTCTGTGTAACCCTGACTGTCCTGGAATTCTCTGTAGACCAGGCTTTACACAGATCCACCAGCCTTTGCCTCCTGAGTGCTGGGATTAAAGGTGCGCACCATCATAGCCTGGCTGCTCAGAAGATTGTTAAAGACTGCTTTTACCCCCTGAGGATATCTGAGAACTGTTTCTGCGGGATGCTGTAAACTCAGAGTGAACAGGACATACCTCTGTAAACTAGGACACCGGGAATGCCTGCCTCTGCCTGCCCACCCGCAAGACAGAGTCTTATGTACCTTAGGCTACGTGGTGTGCAGCTAAGGATGACCTCAGAGTTCTGATCCTGTTCCTACCTCCCCAGTGCTGGGTTATAGGCACGATCCACTATTCCCACTTTGTGTGATACTAGAGCAGGACCCTAGACCTTGTACACTAGACAAACACTCTGACAAACTTAGCTACAGCCCTAAATATTTTTTTTAACTGTTTTTCTTATTTTCATGTGTGTGCACATGGTGTATGCACAGAACTGTGTATGTGGAGGCCCAAAGTTGATTTTGGCATCTTCCTCAACCTTTCTTTGCTTTATTCTTTGAGGCAGGGTCTCTCAATCAAATTCAGAGCTCACCCTTAAGACTGTTCTTACTAACCAGCTTCTTTTGGGGAATTCTGTCTCCAACTTAAGAGGCTGAAATTACAGGTGGGTCTCCGGATCCACCCAGTATTTAGGTGTGAGCTTGGAATGTGACTCTGGTATTCCTTCATGTGCATAAGAACCTTAACCACTCAGCCTTTTCCCTAGGACCCCTTTAAGTTTTAAGGCTCTTCAAGTTTCATTCATAAAGTAAATATGGTAGGAGATAGTTTAAATCACTTCCAGGAAAGCTATGACAGTGTCAGGAAAGCGGTACCATTGTGGCAGAGGTTCCCACTGCCTTTCTATGTGTAGCCACTCCGTGTATATACAGAGCTTATGGAGTAACAGGGCTAGGCGCTCTCTCATGCCACCTCTCTGAGCCTTTGTTTGGGCTTGCAGTTGTGTGCCATCATGCCAGGCAAGTCGTTTATTTTTAAGTTTAAAACAATGACAACAAAAAACTTATTCAAGAAGAGAGTGGTGGCCCTCTGATGTCAGGAATGCTGTCAAACTCCTATCCTCAAGCAATCTCCTGCCTCAGCCTATTGAGCAGGTTATCCATATAACTGAGCATTTTAGTTTATTGTTCAAAGTAACAAAAGTAAATTTTTATTAGTTGAGTAATCACTTCAGAAATACATCGTAGAGAGCTAAGGATGTAGTTCCGTTATTATTATGCTCAAAGCCCAGGCTTTAGTCCCCAGCACTGTATAAAGATAGGGCAAATAATCCCAGCTGAGGCAGGAGGGTTAGACGTTAGGCCATTCTTGGCTTCATAGAAAGTTTGAGATCAGTTTGAATTATATAGGACCTTATCACAAAACAAAACAAAAAAGCAAAAGACGAACAACAACAAAAAAGCCCCAAACAGAATACATCTTGGTGGTGTTGACTGGAAAATGAGAAAACAAGTGGTTGGCTAAATGTGCTCAAAGGGATTTAGTTCCTTTGATTTGAAAGTGTGCAGACACACCTGAATTCTCTGTAGAGGAGGCCGAAGGTTGAAAGTGTAGGAAGCTGATTAATTGCTGCTGAATTGGAGGCAGTTGTTATGACAGTGGGCTTGTGAATCACACTGTCGGATCACACACTGTCTGGACTTGGGGGAAGAGCATAAGCCCACTACTTTTCCCATGTCTCAGGAGCCTTTATCTGACTGTGCACTTTATACATAGCCAGGCATGGTGGCACACACCTATAATCCCAGCACGAAGGAGGTGGAGGCAGAAGGATCACTGTAGCTTAAGAGCCTCCGGGCTATACAAGACCTGTCTGAAAACTCAAAATTCCAAGCACGTGTCAAGTTATAAGTGCATGCAAACCCTTTTCTGAAAGGATACTAACTTCAGGGTGTGTGTGGGTGTGGGTGTGGGTGTGGGTGTGTGATACCTAGGGTATGTAAAGAACAGCACAATCAACCACCCAAGTGGTCAGTCAATCAATGAGTGAATAAAAGAGAAAGATATTTCTCAAAAGAAACACAAATAGCCTTATATATTTAAATAAGAGATCCATCATCAGGGAATTGCATATGACAACCACACTGAAATTCTGTCTTACTTGTTAATTTTCATATACCAAGGGGCTTGTGCTGTGTGTGTGTGTGAGAGAGAGAGAGAGAGAGAGAGAGAGAGAGAGAGAGACAGAGAGAGACAGAGAGAGACAGAGAGAGAGACAGAGACAGAGAGAGACAGAGAGAGAAACTGTGAAATCATCCAGTAGAGTTTTGTCTGGGGTTTGCTTGCATGTGTATCTCTTAAGTTCTGACAAAGCCTTCCAGGATAAGCTCTAGGAAGTGAAGACCGTCACGAACTGCCTTGTATAGTTTCTGTTTAAATGGGACTTCCCAGTACTTTCTCCTTGCTGACTCCTTGATGCCGCATGTTGAATGCAGGACTTAGTTCCCCATCGCTGCTCTCATTCTTTCCCTAGCTGTCATGTTGACTTGAGATTCAGGGTTCCATTCAGTCCTTAATTTTGACATAATCATTTCCTGAAGTATTGTCTAGGCATCTGTCTATCCAGATTTGAGTCTCCCCATTCTCTGCATGTTCTTGCCAGGTGGAAAATTGTTAAATATGGAAGGTGTGGAGCCTTTTCAGTGTGAATTGCAGCAATGGAAGCCATGGGACCTTTTCAGGGTGCACAAGCAGCAATAAACCACGAGGGCTTTTCAGGGTGGCATGTGAAGCTATGGAAGCCATGGGGGCTTTTCAGGGTGGCATGGGCAGCAAAGGTCCATTCACTTTTGTTTCCATTTTGCATTCTAATGTAGGCCATTGCATAGTTGATCCATTCTGCTGTTGGGCAGACGTTCTACTTAGCTTATTGTCTACTAATGCACAATGCTGTTAAGGCCATTCTTTAGTGGTTCCCATAGAGGAAAATGGGCAGATGTGTACCAGGACGCAAATAATTGTAAATTCAGCCATTATGTCTACTACTTAGATCAAGAAAGAGGCCTCTGCCTCTCTGGGGCTGTATGTCTCCATTCCTAGTCACAGTTCCTCTTCCCTACCACTCTATTGAGTTGCAAGAATTTCCCCAATCTTTTGGTTTTTGTGATGGAAATGTGCTGTTCTAGTTTGGTTTTCTGTTACTGTTATCAAATATCATGGTCCAGAGTAACTTAGGAGGAGAGGGTCTACTTGGCCAAAGCAGGATCTCAAGGCAGGAACCTTGAGGAACACTGCTTACTCCTGGCCGGCTCATGCTTAGCTACCTTTCTTATGTAGCCCAGGGTCACCTGCCTAGGGCTGTTATTGCCCACAGTGGACTGGGTACACCTACTCAGTTACAACCAAGAAAATATCCTACAGACGTAGCCACAGGCCAGTCCAAGGGAGGCAATTCTTCAATTCAGGTTCCTTCTCTTCAATTCAGACTCCTTCTTCCCGAGTGTGTTAAGTTGACAACCAAGATTAGCAACCACGTATGCATAATTTGATGGAGGAAATCCTGTGAATCAACTTGGGAAGAATTCTCTATTTCCTCCTGCTTCTTGTTCCTAACCTCAGAACAATCCTTGCCCCTGAGGTTTCTCCCATCCCGCCCATCTCTCTGATGCTCCCACCCTGCGCTTCCTTGGGTACATCCCCCGAGCCTTGCAGATAGTAGCTTTTTGAAAAATCTCTTTACTGACAAGCTGTTTTCCTCCAGTCAGGTTTCTTTATGCAGCTGTCAAACCTTAGTTCTTAGATAGCAAGTGTTGTGGCTGTGTGTTGCTCTGTGGTGAGCCTCCCAACTTAATAGCCCACAGCCACTACAGCTATAACTCACAGTGATGCCTTCTTTATTCACTCTTCTGGTGGCTGGTGTCTGCTAGCTGGTTGCTGCGAGGCCTAGATGTGGCCCGTTCCTGAAGTCTCGGCTTCCTCGTAAAGCACCCAAGTTCTGTGGGTGAGCTTGCAAGAGCCAGAGCCAGGCAGAAGCTGAACATGGTCTCTTCTAACCTAGCCTCCAATGCATGTGCCATCACTGAAGGACACCTGTGGTCTTTTAACATTCTGATGATGATAAATACAGGGATGATAAATAAGACCATTTAAGTTTTGGTGCAAATGTAAGTTTTCCCTTAGGTTGGGCAAAAACTCAGGAGTTAGATCAATAAATAGGTCACAGGACATGTACATAAAATCTCAAGACAGAGAGTCAAGCTATCTTCTGCACCAAGAATGCCATTTGTCTTTCCACAGGTCACTTTTGAACAGACAGATCCAGTTCTGCTGTGTCTTGATCCACATTTGGTGCTGCCTGACATTTTGACATCAGGGGCACACCTGTGGGGAATGGGGTCTTTGATTTTGGCTTGGAATTGCGTTTCTCTTATGGTTGGTCCCTTGAGCCTTCTTATGTGTTTGTTTGATGCATGTAAATGTATAAACTTTGGTGAAATATCTGTTTGGATCTTATAGATCTTATGCCCAGTTTTGTAATTTGGATGTTTGAGTCTCTGTGTGTGTGGCGGGGGTGTGTCTATGGTGTGGTATGCATGTAGACATGTTGACAGATCAGTGGTGGTCTGTGTGTGTTGGGGGTGGTATGTGGGTGTGTGTGTGTGGTATGGTATACATGTGGACAAATCAGTGGTGGTCTGTGTGTGTTGGGGGTGGTATGTGGGTGTGGTGTGGTATCTATGTGGCATGCGGACAGATCAGTGGTAGATGTCTGGATGTCTTTTTCAGTTGCTTCACCGTATTTTTCGAGACAGGGTTTGTCTCAGTGAGCCTGAAGTTTGTTGTTTTGTCTGAACTCCCTGGACAGTAGTCCCTGGAGACTTCCAGCACTGGGGTTACAGATGTGTACTACCTTGCCTGGCTTTTCTGTGGCTGCTGGGGTTTGAATTGGTCCATGTGGCTTCTTTCCTTTAATATAGTTGCTTTCTTCTCCCTGGTTGCTGGCTAGGCTGTACCAGGCTGACACTGTTACAGGGCAGGGATTGAATGCTATGTTCATTGTTACATTAAGCCCCACCCCCTCCCCGATTCATGTGTGGTGGCTGGCACTTACTGAATATATGAATGGATTGAATTACAGACAGTCGCCTATGCCTGCACACGTCTGTCCCTAATTATTTGAAGTATTCTGTTTTTTTCTTTCTGCCTAGTTGGCCCCTTCCCATCTTAGGAGCCCTGTGAACTGTGCCCATCTGCTCCAGGTGGAATTACTTGGTTCCTGTGTTCTAAGGGCACTTGTAACATTCCTAGTATTTGGCATGGCCCCAGTTGTTATTGTTATTCACGGCATTGTGGGGAGGGCCAGGAGAACAAATCACTCACCTCTTAAACTTCAGCACGCAGTAATCCTACCCAGTATTTAGTAAGCACTGGAGCAGTGTTTACTGTTGGTATTAAGATACTTGGCTGTCTCCTTCTAATGGTTTGTTTTGTATTGTTCAGTTTTGTTGAGCTTGGCCTATCAGTTGACATCAAATGACCTCTTCTAGTCAAGGCTGACCTTGAACTGCCTCCTACCTCTACTTCCCAAATGCTGGGATTACAGGTATGAGTCACCAAGCCTGGATTTTAATATTAACTTCAAAATAACCTTAACTTGAAGGAAGTTAAGGAAGAGACGAATAAGCAGAAAACCTGGCAGATGGAACCTGTGGATGCGCCTGCTCCTTTCTTTGCATTGTTTTGCTGAGCTGTGAGGATGCATCTCATCTTCTCACTCATGTCTGATAAGCTCACACATGGTGCTTCAAAATCTGGCAAAGGCTGTAGTCTCGTGGGCATAAACTCTTTGGAACCAGAGCCTGAATATAGCAGTGATGTCTGCTTTATTCATTCATTCATTCATTCATTCATCCATTCATTTATCTATCTGTCTATCTTTCTATCTTCTATGTATTCATCTATGTATCTATTGATCATCTTTCTTTCTCTCTCTCTCTTTCTTTCTTTCTTTCTTTCTTTCTTTCTTTCTTTCTTCTATCTATGTATTTATTGATCATCTGTCTTTCTTCTATCTTCTCTATGTATCTATTGATCATCTATTTATCTATCATCTCTATCTATGTATATATGTATCCATTGATCATCTATCTATCTATCTATCTATCTATCTATCTATCTATCTATCTATCTATCTATCTATCTATCTTCATCATCATCATCTATTTTTGTATCTATTGGCTATCTGTCTGTCTATCTTTCTATATCTATCTATCTATCTATCTATCCATCCATATCTATTGTAGTCAAGTATTGGGAAATCAGCCTAGGTGTCTGTTTATAGAAGACTAGGTCAGAAAACATGGATCATTTCCACAGTATAATTTTACTCAGCCACAAAGAAGAATGAAATCATATCATTATCATATGCAGGGAAATGGATGGAATTGCATAGCTCACCATGTTAACTGAAATAAGTCAGATTCAGGAAGACAAGCATCATGTATTCTCCCTTCTCCCTAATGTGTTGAACCTGAGCTTAGCGGGTGGAGTTGGGGGAAAACAGCGGGGAAGTAGAAGTGGCTCTACCGGGGAACAGGAAGCTGGTCATGAGGAGGCTGGAGTGGAGGTAAGAAGTAATAGGGAGACTAGGTAAATATGACTAAAATACATTACATGCATAAACAAATATGTCACAGTGAACTCTACTGTTTTATATGGTTAATATGTCTCCTCCAAATGGGAAAAATCATTTTAATAAAGAAAAGAGTCTCGTTATCTTTTTGTTCCAGCCTCACTTCCTGTCTCTGCAAATCAATGCCTTTGTCTGTGAAACATGACAGTAATCTCCTGGCTTGTTTGCAGGTCGGCCAAGGCCCTTTCTGTGTAGCTCTCAGGTCAGCTGCATCTCTCAGCTTTTTCCACCTTCCACTCGTCTTTGCTGTTGCAGGCGACATTGCAGCGTCTGTGCGTTATCAAACTCAAAACTAAAATTGGAGCTTAAGTTTCAAAGATTTACAGCTTGAGGTTGTAGAAGTCAGATGCCAAGGCAGTGAACGGAAGAGAGCTAAGTGCTAAGTGAAGAGGCACACACCATGCTGGGGTGGGGTCAACAGGCAGGTCTACAGAAGAGGAGCTGTGTGGTGACGGCATCAAACGACATGCGAACTTTCAAAACACTGCAGCGCAGTGAAGGGTATTCTGCTTAGGCAGTACCATGTGTGGTAGGCAAGGAATACGTAGGGGCCAATGACTGGGAAAATGGTGCAGAGGCAGGGTTTCACATGCAGACCTTTTCCCCATAGCTTCTGAGCTTGTATGGAGCACTGGAGATAATTACACCTGCTCTATTTCAAGGATGGGATCACTGCTGGGAAGTGTAAGAACCACCAAATGGTTGCAGGACTCTCACTGAGCACCAAGAATCCATTTGCTATCAGAGAGGATAAGGCATTATCTTTGCTTGGGGAACAACCTTTCAGAGACTACATGAGATTCTTGATGCTTGTGAATCGATGAAGAATTCTAAGGAAACAAGCCCATTAGCGTGGTGTTAGATGTGATTTCTTTCTGAATGCTAGCATCAGCTTCTCTCTCCTGGAAAGCTGGAATTGGAGGTGCTGGGGATGATTTACTTTAATTTTGTGGGATTCTGCTTGTATTTTGCTGTATGATGATCTGTTGCAGAGAACTGAATTGTTTACTAGTAAAATTGTTTGGAGGATCAAGAACCATAGCTCAGTAGGTAAAAGTGCTTGCTGCATAAACCTGGCGATCCCAGCTCAATTCTTAGAACCCATGGTAAATGCAGATGTGGCAGCATTCATCTGTAATCTCAGCACTTCACAGTGAGATGGGAGACAGATTCCCAGAGACAGGAGAATTGCCTGGGAGCTCTCAGGCCTGAATAACACAACAGAGAGACAGAAAACTTCACCTCAACAAGGTAGAACTGAAGAGTCTACTCTTGAGTGTGGGATTCCTCTGATCTACGCACATAAATTTTGGCACATGTGTTCCCGCACACACACATATGTCAAATAAAAATGTAATGTCTTAGTTTTCTTTGTTTTGCTCTTTGAGACAGAGCCTCATAAGTCCTAGACTGCCTTGAATTAGCTATATACCAAGGTTGATCTTGAACTTCTGATATTCTAACTGCCTTCTTCCAGAAGTGATGAAATGACAGGCCTGCAGGCACCACCAGACCTCCCTAAAGATGCAGTGTCACTGGAGCTATGCTGCAGGACCATGCTCATGTTCTTTATTAATTTTGCTTCTAGAGACCTGATCCCCATCATTGCTGCCCTGGAATATAATCAGTGGTTCACCAAACTGTCCTCCAAGGATCTTAAGCTGGTAAGTCACCGAAAATGACACCTACCATCGCCCAGCTTTGCTGAATTTCAAAAGCTCGCTCATTGTCAGAAAGATTTTATTTTGGTACCGTGCTGGTGAGCTACACACATTCTATTTCTTGAGGAGATCTCATTCCTAGGAATGATTAGGATAACACTGAGAAGGTTGTGATGTGAGAGCTTCAGAGAGATTCACCCTCCTCTTCTCAGTTGCCTCGGGCAATTTTAGAACAGAAAGGCACATTTAGTATTGCCTTCTGTACACACTCATTCAGTTGGCAAAAGCTATTAAAGTCTCATTTGCACAACTGCAAACAGCTGGCTTTATATTTCAGCCTTCCAGTTCATCACCACCAAGTTTCCCACGAGAGAGAGCAGTTTCAGGAAATATCAAGAGGTAGACATGGTCTGATTGGATTATAATATTTAATATTAATTCTATATATGTTCTTTTTTCTTTTTCTTTCTTTTTTTGGTTAGGTAGGAGATTTATGTATAGACACAATAAAACCAAAGTGAAATCTGTTGCTTTTCATATTAAATAGAACAGACAAATATTTGGTCTGCTCTGGTAATAGAAACTGTTGGAAAGTAGACCAAGTCAAAGCTGCTATATGGAAAGATACTTGTCCATAAGTTACTTCTCAGATACTTCATTTAGGATGAGAAATAATTTAGATTTTTTTGTATAGAAGCAGGAATCTGGTGGTGAGATTTTTCTAATAAAGATGCTGGGTTGAGAAAGGACTTTGCAGAAATGGAGCCTGTGAACAGGTTACTCATGTGTATGAATTGCCTAGAATAGGTATGACTTAGGGCATCATGGGTTTGAAAATGGGCTGAACTCATTTGGGGGCCGTTAGGAGCCATGGCGGCATAGGTAAAGAGTATAGAGTCAGAAGCCTGCGTTTCTTACCATGACTCTTCCAACCAGACTGTGGGAGTGGAGATGAGTTATCTAGAACCTTCCTGAACCTCAATTCTTGTGTGATAGCTGCTGTCATGTTCATCCCTGTCTTGCATGGGTATTGTAGCTTCTTGCTAAAGTATCTGCCTGGTCAGAATTTATTTCATAATTATAGAGTAAAATCACTGAACAAATGAATGAGAGAACCCAATCATAAAACTGATCTGCCCTCGCTGAGATGAGCTCACAGAGACCACAGTGAGCAGATTTTGTTTTGCTTTGTTTTGTTTTTTAATCAGGCCCTGACTATCTAGGAATTTCACAACTGTTGACTCTTACATTATCATAATCATCATTACAGACTAGTAAAGAGGTTGAGAAACAAACTGATGTGGAACTGGGTAGGTTGGGAATGAACCCAGCTAGGTAGCCATTTGTTTACATGATTGTGATGGGGTTGGGGCACCAGGAATAGAATAGGGAAGCCCTCCATGAATGAGCAGGTATCAATGATGGACATGGGATTGGGAGCCTCAGGTTTCCTGGGGTGGGACCATCTCTAGGACTGAGCTAGCAGAGATTACATGTTGACAGAGGTTTCTGCCCTGCCCAATACTGCAGTCATTCAGCCCCAAAGAAACACACAGAGGTCTACATTAATTATAAACTGGTTGGTTTATTAGCTCAGGCTTCTTATTAACTCTTACGTCTTAAATTAGCCCATTCTTGTCTGTATTAGCCACTTGACTTGGTACCTTTTACCAGTGAGGCATTCTCATCTTGCTTCTCCTGTGTCTGGCTTCCTCTGTGTTGACTGCAGATTGACCATTTCCTCTTTCCAGAATTCTCCTGTTCTTGTCACCCCTCCTATACTTCCTGCCTGGCTACTGACCAATCAGCATTTTATTAAACTAATACACTGACAAATCTTTACAGGGCACAAGACCATTGTCCCATAGCAGTTACAGGTGGGAAAGGGTAGACCTTGGAGAAAAGAGAAGTGATCTTTGAACCAGAACAGATTCTTGCCAAGACACATTTTATCAATTCATTTAAATGATCATACAAGCATAAGATATTCAAAATGGATCCCTGAGAAGGTTTGAAAAAGGCTTTAGCTAGGCAATTTTTGAAACTTTCCCAACTCCCCAGTACAGAAAGGTATTCAGTCAATTGATATTAGTATTTCATCATTGTTCCTTCCTGATATCATTTTCTTGTAACTGATTGAGTGTTAAGAATATAAGCGGTTTGCAAAGAGTGCAGCTATTGATTAATGCAATGTAGTGTCAATTAGATGTACATTCCTGAGGTCTTTTATCTGTTGTAGCTTTGTCTTTCTTTTTCTTTTCATTACATCAGGTATATTGCCCTGTAAATTGTGGTAGTGGTACCAGGAATAAAAAATTAAGGAATTTTTAACTTTTCAAAAAAAAAGAATATAAGCAATATATGAGATTTTATCCTGGGAAAACAAAGAGTAGAAGAGTTTAAATGCTTCTTTAGATATCTTGGGATAGCAGGAATAGAGTGATAGCTTCTGAGGACTTATTGTCCCTTTATAAACTGAATACATCTGCATTTATGTACATGGTGCTAGGCATCAAAGCCAGGGTTTGGCCATGCTTGGCAAGCACATCTCCACTGAATGGAATCCCCCACCTTTACATGTGCTTGTGTTTAAACATTTGACATTGTGAAATCAAATGTGACCTTTGTGAATAGTACACTACAAAGCTTCCAAAAGAGAATAGATGAAACATCGTGCAAGGGAGGGTGGAAAGAGTGTAAGAGCCGGAGGATGAGAGTGCTGTGGGATGCTGACTTCTGCACGTGGCGTGGCTGTTGTCCTTAGGACCTCACTGCAGCTGTGGTCACCTGCACAAGACCTGTGTAAGATCAAACCCAGGTCAGTCCTGTGTCCCAGCAGGCAGCACTGAGTGGACACAGTGAGTACCAAAAAGAAAGCAAAAGAAAAGAGTTTGCCATCACCCAAAGCTAAAGGAAAGGCCACATTCTCCTGATAGTATGTGACAACTTTCAAAGGATAGCTCACTTAAAGGAATAGCCAACAGTGGAAGCATGTTGAGGGGTTTGTAGCATGTAGTTCATGATGAAAATAAGTTCCCTGAAGTTACATTAACGCTCACAATTTCTAAGGTGATTCTCCTAGCCCAATAAAAGCCACCTTTCTCAAAATGCCACAAGAAGAAAGTGATTGACATGCTCTGTGTGATTCTCATGAAGACTATTAGCAGCTATAATCCTAGTCTGAACCATGTGTATCATATTATATTTCATATAGTCCAGGCCTGCTTTTCTCCTCCCTTATGCTAGGGTTGTAGGCGTGCGCTACAGTGTCCATCTTTGAAAGGGCATTTTTAAGACTTCCAAGTACACAGTATGCAGTGATGACCATCTTTCTGTGTAGTATTGTAGACTATATAAAACAGCTTTAGAGCTGGTGTCTGCTTGGCTTTCTGGGTTTGTAACTCCGGGAGCTGCATCAATGACATGGCTGTACCAAGCAGTGTATTTGGTTCATTATTTCTGTTCTAGGCTTCTATGTATATTTTGTTTATTTACTTATTTTGCTAATTCTCTTGTTACTATTTAGGGGTTTCGGTTTGTATGTATGATTGACTTTTGCCTTTCTGTCAATTCACTGGGATGTGTGAAAGCCCAGGAATGTCTGATTTAGGCTTTCTGGACTGAATGGAATGAAGTAGCACGTAAGAGAGATGAGAGCTGCATAGTGGGACAGCGTTTACAGCATCCTTCTCCATCCTCTGGCTCTTGTGTTCTTTCCATGCCCTCCTCCACTATTTTTCAACTTTTTCTTTCATGAAGCTTTGTAGTATTTATTTATAAAGGCCACATCTCATTTCAAAATGTCAAATGTTTAAAAAAAGCTACAAATAAGCCTAAAGATCTATGATATTCCTAGTTTTACAAATGAATTGTTCTGATCCTTTACTGTGAATGTGGTAGACAAGATAACTTTTATGATTATTATATTCTAGCTCATGTCTAGGTATGTGTATGCATTTCTTTAAAAATGTTACCATTGTACATTCTTGGATACAGAAAAGACTGATTTTCATGTAGTTGGCACAAATAAAAGTTAGCACCATTAATGAATAACTTGTTAGAACTCTGCTCTACTGACTCCTTAAAGAAGAGTTGGCCGCACCTGCATACACTCCCTTAAATATATTCTCATTACAGTGTTTACACTCAGTATGGACACTTAATCTTCAAAGCTTCCTTTGGGTAAATTCATTTTCTAGATGCTCTGCTAGCTAGCCAGGACTCTGCATGATTGCTTAAACTGCTCTTAAAACTTAGAATAATTCCTGCTAAAACATGATCCAGATGCTCACTTTAAGCCATGACAACACCTAGCTCAATCAATCTCCTTACACATTCATCACGAAACAAAGAGCTGCACACACAGGGCCAAGACACGGGAGATCACTGCTATCGGCCTAATGGGAATTGCCTTGGCTTGGGTAGAGTTGATTTTTGCCTTTGTTGTCAGTTCACTTGAATGTATCAAAGCCCAGGAACGATGTGAGGCAAGCTTTCTGGACTGAATTGAACAAAGCAGCATGTAAGGGAGATGAGAGTTAGACAGCGAGACTCTGGGTATTTCCAGGATAGCCTTTTGTGAAGATTACCCAACTGAAGCGCTCTGGGATATTTTATTTCAGACTGTATTTCAGTTATTGGATATGCCAGCTAGACGTGCTGCTAGATAAATCAGAGAACTCAGATACACTGAGGAGATGGATCTGTTTGTTTTATAAAGTGCATTGCTGTATGTTATGGTACACAGGCAGGCCATCTCTTTTATTTCTATCATAAACAATTTAAGTAAGCCTCTGATTATAATGAAGGTTTTTGTTGTTGTTGTTATTGTTTTGTTCTTTTGAGACTGTGTTTCTTTGTGTAGCCTTGGCTGTCCTGGAACTAGCTCTTGTAGACCACACTGGCCTTGAACACACAGAGATTCCTCTGCTTCTGCCTCCCAATTGCTAGGATTAAAGGCGTGCACCACTACTGCCCAGTGGTTATAATGTAATTATATAAAATCATTTATCAACACCTGAGTTTTAGAGTAAGCCAGTATAAAAATATGAACACTTAGAAATCCAAATATGAAAAGCATGTGGCTTAGTTCTTCAATATTCATTTTCCCTGTGTAATAATTATGTAACTACGTGACTTAAAAACAAAAATGAAAAACCATTAACAACATGGAGAGCTGCCTCAACAGTTAAAAGCACATACTGTTTTTTCAGAGGATTTGAGTTCTACTTCTGACCAGGAGCCTCATAACCAGCTGTAATGCCAGCTCTAGAGGGTCCTGTATCTCTGACCTTTATGAGTAGCTGGACTCAAACACACATACCCAGACACAGATACTCACATAAATATACATGTACTCACACACATAATTTAAATAATTTAAAAAATATTATTAGCAAGCAGACATTTATTTAGTTCTTTGACATTTCTCCTACTTTAGTGAATCTAGTAACCAGCCACACCGTGATGGGGCTGGTTGAAAGTACAAAACACTCGATCCCTCACTGTTCTTTGATATGTGATTTCCCTCTGTATGCTCTGAATATCATTGGTTAATAAAGAAACTACTTTGGGCCTATAGCAGAGCTATAGGGGAATAGAAGTAGGTGGGGAAAACTAAACTGAATGCTGGGAGAAAGAAGGCAGAGTTAGGGAGAAGCCATGGAGCCACTGGAGACAGACCCGGTAAGCCACAGCCACATGGCAATACACAGATTCATGGAAATTGGTTAAATTAATATGTAAGAGTTAGGCAATAAGAAGCTAGAGCTAATGAGCCAAGCAGTGATTTAATTAATATAGTTCCTATGTGGTTATTTTGGGTCTAAATGGTTGGGAACAAACGAGCAGCTTCCTTCAATAGTTCTTATTTGTAATAGAGAATAATATATTGCTACTGGTTTGGTAAAGACATATGCATATAGGACACAGCTCCAGAGTGAAAACTGTAACAAGACCTTCATTGTCATTATCACTGTCACTTAGTCCATCACTGCCTAGGGAAGTCATTTTGCTTTTCCAAAGAAAAGGTGAGAGGGACTTATGCTGACTTGTAGCACTGCCAAAAGGGTCTTTGTTACCGCATCATAGTTGAATATCTTATCTTACTCCATTCAGACTGCTTATAATCATACCATAGATATTATACAACTTATACAACAGAAGTTTATTTCTCACAGTTATGGATGCTGGGAAGTCCACAACTTAGGCAGTGGACTGTTCACTGTGCAATGGCATTCACTTCCTTGTTTGTAAATGGCTCCAATAGATGTGTCTTTATGTGGTAGAAGGGACAAGGGAGCTCTCTGGGACTGTTTTATCAGGGCATCAACTCTATTCATTAGGGTGCACATGCTCATGACATACTCATCTTCTAAACCCTCTGCTGCAGCCATCACATTGTTGGGTATGTCTCCATGAGTGGAGGTGTGGGGCTTAGCACTAGCTCAGGCCGCAGAATTCTTGTCCCTTCTCTGAGGAGTAGTACACTTGGAGACTCTGTATTTTGTGCTGTGGTGTTCTCATGGTTGTCATGGTGGTGCATGACGGAGATGCTCTCTGACTAGTTCTTGAGTGAATGTGTATGGATGAGAGTTTTATTTGCTTATATTCCCATAGATTCGTATATTTATAGCACTCAAGTGAAATGGCTTCCATCAGACATTCAGGACAGTCAACAAGTGTTCTCTGTTACAGTCCACAGATGTCTGTGAACAGATTTTGAGGGTGGTGAGTAGGTCCAATCGGCTGGAAGAATTGGTGTTGGAAAATGCTGGACTCAGAACGTGAGTATTTTCCTGAATATGTAAACATGTTGCTTTAAACTTTTATGTCATTTGTCCTTTTGATTAGTGCTTGATCTTTTAAAAAATTCAAGTGTACACAAATAGTGTTTCCTTCTGGGGAAAAAAAAACCAAAATGAACAACAACAACAAAAAAACCAACCCAAACATATGAATCTTTTTATGGTAACAAAATAGTCAGTCAACAGAAGCAACTCGAGGGAGGAAGGCTCAGTATAGACACAGATGCAGTGTATCATGGACCCTGGAGTGGAAGGCAGGTGCCATTGTACACATGTGGCGGTTATATGCTTCAGGGGTCAGCAAGCAGAACAAAGGCCAGGCTATTATCTATATCATCAAATCTATGGCCCTGCATTGGCTAGCAAAGCCCCCAACTGCCCAATGTTCCTCAACCTCCCGAACAGCTGGGGGTAGGGGCACATGTTAAGATACATGAGCCGATGGGGTAAATTTCACAGTCAAATCACAACACACACCAGTCAATCAGTCCATGATACCGTCATTATCATGAAAGCTAAGCATCTGATAGCATGCTCTGCTTCAGTGCTGTGGGACGTTCTGAGGGCCCATAGTGTGGTGGTTAAGAGTATGTGCCTTAGTGAAGTGCCTGAAGCTTCAAGCATGGAATTTAGAAGTCTACATCTCAGCGTCTTTTCCTTTGAAATGGAGATAGTAACTGAGGTTGTGAGAGCAGGCAGATGATGAGTGTGTTGTCCTTACAAAACACGTGTCTCACTGAAGATGCCCGCCCAGCTTTTCCTACTGTAGTAGTGATAATACCGGATTCCCTGCGATTTTCTTACAGTAATCAGTTTTAGTCATTTCTCCCACTCTTCACCCCCGAGTTTTATTCTAAAGAGCACGAGGTAGAATCTGTTAGAACAAAGGCTTTTTTTGTTATTAATGAGCAAGGCAGGTATTTTTGTCACCCCAGCACTTAGTGTGCTATTTCAGGTTAAAATAAAGCTAAAACAGTGATTTTTCTTTTTGTACAAAATCAGGTGCTAGTAATGACGGCCTTTAACTCAGTAATTAAAATAATCAGTTTTGCATCTGTGCGTGTTACAAGAAATAAGAAGTAAGATAGAGTGAAGAGCCTACTAGAATGTTTAAGAAAACAGGATTGCTGTGGAATTTTTAAAAAACAGGAAGGGGTCAACGATACTGTTAGCTGCATTCAGCAGCGTATCTCTAACTGGAAGTGATAACCAAACCTCTGGTAGCTGGTGGATGGAGTGGGGGGTGAGGAGATTAGGGGTGGGGTGGGATGGGGGGGGTCTTTTGGTATGGTAGTTGAGAATCCAGTTCTTCATTCAGAGAAGGAACCTGAGGTAGCTGGTCACATTGTCTGTACTCGGGACGCAAAAAGCCCACAGGAAGTGTGGTCCGGCTTCAAAACCACAAGGCTGGTTCCTGGTGATCCACTTCCTCCAGTGAGGGTCCACCTCTTAAGAATTCCACAACCTTCCTAAGTAGGACCATTACATGGGGACAAAATGATCCATTGCGGGGGGCATTCATAGGTAACCCAAAGGGCAATCATGCTTTTTCTCTGCTCTTTTGTGTGAGGTTTTGTCAAATCAAAACGAATTGAATATTTTGTGTGTGTCTGTTCTCCCTGTGTCCCACCCACAGAGTGGCATTTGAACCTAGCGCTTTCCTCACGTAGGCAAGTGTTCTGTCCCTAGCTCTATCTGTCCCTGAGCTGTCCTTGTTGCCCTATATGGAAAACTGTAAGGGAGAGTTTCTTTCTTTCAGTTTTATTCCATTTTAAACCTGAAATGTCTTATTTGAGCAGTCTGCATTTTGTTCCTTACTCCTGCCACTTTGTCTCCTTGCAGAGATTTTGCACAGAAATTGGCCAGTGCTCTAGCGCATAATCCTAACTCAGGCCTTCACATGATCAACCTCGCCGGGAACCCGCTGGAGGACAGAGGTACGGAACCATACGTATCCACACAAACCTGGAGGCCTCTCCACACTGGCCTTCACTCATACACTGAGAGTCTTCCTGGCATGTAACTGGAACTCTCCACATTCACCCAGAGTCCTTCCCACACCTAAGGAATTCTCCCCACACCCAGGTGGAGTCCCGCCCATGCTCACCCTCGGTCCTCCTCACCACTGGTCAGCAGCAGAGTAACTTCCCTTGGGGCTTCAGGGCTCAGGGTCCCTGTGCGCCCTTGCTCAATTCTGGTGGAGACCACTCCCAGATCCAACGGGCTGCTTGTTTGTGTCTTCCCTCTCACAGGGCAGTTTGTTGTGTTAGGGACCAGCTAGAACCGGCCTCAGAAGCTTTCGCTTCCTTCACATACCTGTCTGATAGAGTGACCCACTCAACACATACCCTCTGGGGCCTTGATTAGTTTTTTGAGACAAGACTTTTGCTGTGTAGTGTAGTCTGATCTCAAATTTGTACTTTCGTGTCTCTGCCTCAGAAGTTCTGAGAGTACAGGAGTGTGTATCAATACAAACCCTTATCTCCTGATTTAATAGTCATGTGGTGAGGATGGGCAGTGGTGGCACACAGGAGGCAAAGGCAGGCGGATGTCTGTGAGTTCGAGGCCAGCCTGGTCTACAAGAGCTAGTTCTGGGACAGCCAGGGCTATACAGAAAAACCCTGTCTCCAAAAACTTAAAAAAAAATTAAGTGGTGACCCCCTCTTACAGTCATGGGTCTGTCTTGCTCTATAGGAAGCATTTAAGAGGGGGCCAGAATCTTGATGACCAATTTAAATTTGTACCTATCACATATCTTTTAATACTTCATAAGGTTTGAACATATAATTACTGTGAGGTTGAAGGATCAGATTTGGGAGGAGAAAGGTTCATCACACATGTTTGCATCTGGGGCTGGGGTATGGCAGAATGCTTGCCCGGCGTGCGTGAAGCACTGGGATCCGTCCCACCACTGTAAAACACAAAGGGAAATCCAAGGAAAGCGTTCCATTCCTGAGCTGCAAAGGCAGTGCCTGCCTTTGCCACAGGAAGGGCAGCTGGGGCTGACTTCTCCACCTTGGTCTGCAAACACTGACGGATGGGGTTGGGAAGGAATCGCACCATCTCCGGAGGGAACATTTTGTTTTTCTTTGCTATTGGAAATGTTTTCCAGCCTTGTTGAATAGGGCCTTTCATCTTCCAGTGTTAGGTATTCGATGAAGATTAATTATTCAGCTGAGCTGAGGGCGCCGAGGCAGCTCTGCCTTTACTATGCTGCTGTGTGTGGCAAGCGATCCCCTGGTAGCGTTCACACGGAACCTCGGGGTAAAGTCCGTCATCTGAAGTCGGGAGTCTGAAGGAAGGTGGAGGCCGAATCCAAAACTGAGTCACACGGCCAGCCACCTAAGCACGAGGCCAGGCTGAAATTAAGCACACAGGCTGGAGTGCAGGCTTCTCCGGGGCGTCGTCATGTCTGTAGGAGAAGCAGCTCTTCTCTCTACCAGCTCTGGAACAGTGGTGAATGTGGCCGAGTGGAAATTACACACAGCACCTCCAAGTTTGATTATTTTACTTAAACATGATTTAGATTCCCACTTAATGCTGTTTATTTTACAATCGTTGACCCAACGTGCCTATTCCGACCGTCATTTGTGGCTCTGATTTGAAATAGCTCTTGGGATTGTTGTTTACATCTTTGGTGGCTTCTTATTATCTGTCTTTTGATGTGTATCAGGTTTCTGAAGTTGCCTCTGCCACCTCCCCTCCTCCCAACTTGTGACAGAGCTGTGTCACCTAGCACTAGGAAACAGGTAGAGTCTCTCCGACTCTACTTGATTTGATGACAGACATGGCCTAGTGAAGATACAGTATAGATATTCTTGCTCATGCCTTAAGGGTGAGGAAACTGCTGTGTCTCTGTGTGTCTGGGACAAGGATGGAAGAGACCCTGTGTGCAGACTCCCTCCTGTGATTTCCTGCCTCACCATTGGTCAGTGGATCAATTGGACTGTGCATGGTGGGTTTTGGATCTGGTTATACAGGTTCCCTTCAGATGTAGAATTAAGCAGTTCTGTGCTGTTTGAACAAGTTAGTTTGTTCCATTATGTGTCGAAGGATTTTCTGAAATCTCTCTAACGCTTCAAATGTCAAGTTTCTCTGTGGCAGATATAAAACAATGCTTTCCTTGATTAATTGTTTTATCCACATTTAATATCCTTATTGTTAAATAGAGTAAAGCAATTCAATATTTTTTAGAGGTCATGGGTTTGAATTTCAGAACACATAAAAGGTAGATAGGTTGAGTCTATTTCCTCTCCACTCACCAATATCCGTTAATTTGCAAATTCTTTCTTCTCAATCTGTTTTCTTTTTCCTCTTGTTCCCTTCCTCCCTCAGAAGCTGTATTTTCTTTCTTTTTGTCTTTCTACAAGGCCCTATAATCCCGTACCCTGTGGTTGCCCAGTGGCCCTATTTGCCTGTTGCCCTGTTTTTCCTGTAGCCCTGTAACCTTGTTTCCCTGTGACCCTGTATCCCGGGTAGCCCTGTAAGCACTGTAGCCCTTTTGACCTTTAGCCCAGTTGCCTAGTGGCCCTGTAACCCTTGTAGTTCTTTAGTCTGTTTCCTGTAGGCCTGCTGCCCTATATCCTTATAGCCCAGGCTTTCCTTGGACTCACCACATGGTCCGGTCTGCTATCAAACTCATGACTATCTTCCCGCTTTGGTCATTTGAGTGCTTGGCCTTCAGGTATGAGCCATCACACCTGGCTTTCATTTATTTGGAAAAATAGAAACAGTTTATTGTATTTTGCTTATTAACTCTTGTTAGTTTTTCTCCACTTTCCAACAGGAATTGGCCGAAATCTTACCTTTTTTTTTTTTTTTGATTTAAATTTTATTTTATGAGTGTGGGTGTTTTGCCTACATGTGTGTCTCTGCACCACGTGCATCTCTGGTGCCTATGGAGGCCAGAAGAGGGCATCTGATCCCTTGGAACTGGAGGTGTAGACAGCTCTGTGCTAGGGACTGACACTTGTCCTCTGGAAAAGCAGCTATTGCTCTTTACCATTGTAAAGCATCTCTTCAGCTTGAAATCTAGAAGGTTTAGTGTGATTTGATATTTTTAGTGTCCCTATCTTCATGTATTTGTGTTTTGTTTGTTTTGCTTTTTGAGGTAAGGTCTCCAAACCAAACTGCTCTGAAATCTCGTCCATCAGCCTGTTTCAGCTCTGCAAGTGGTGGGAGCCACAGTGGTCCCTGCGTGCTTCCTAATAGATACGAAATAGGACTTACATTTATTTCCCTGGATCACGTTGCTAGAGCCTTGCAGACAGAATTTTGTTAGCTCATTAACATAATGCTTTAGTTTAGCCAGGGCCTATTGATCCCATTTCTCACTGTGTGAATCTCAGTGACACCAGGGTGGCCCAATGTTGAAACTGTATACGGTGTTTTAAGCTTTTAAGTGCACATGTGACTAATGGGGTTAAATTTACAATGTCAAACTTAATTTTCCTGTGTATGGCAGATAATAATGATGGATAGCAAATTAGCATATGAAACATCTTATAATTACTTTCTCATTAGATAAAAATGCTTTGAAGTAGAGGAAGCTAGAACAGTAGCATTTTGAGGAGGAAATACATCTTTATTGTACATACTTAAAAAAAATCTTTAGGAAGGTCTAGTAATAAAATCTCCAATGGAGGCTGAAAGTCGTAAACTTGGTTGTAATTCACAGCTCTGGAGGTTCATCATGTCCCCTGACCTTTCTGTAATGACCTTGTTCATTTGCGATCACTTTCTTCTCTCACACTGTTGGGAAACCAGCTTCAGCAAGCGTAGGGCATCTCCCTTTCTTTCTTCTCGCCTGGCAACACCTGCATTTTCGTACCTGCTGAGGCTCTATTTTGGAACTGTGCCAAAGGCTTCTGTGTGGAGCTTGTGGCGCTCTCCAGACCACCAGTGCCTCACTCTTGTCTTCCTCAGGGTGCACATCACACTTGTGTGTGTGTCTACATGAATGTATGTATGTATGTATCTTCCTTTTCTCCTTCTGTTCTCTTCCCTCCATTCGCTCCCCTTCCTTCCTCTCCTCTGACCTCTCATCCCTTTATTTTGTTGAAGAAACTGTCTTAATGGGTGTCATATTCTACCAAGGGAGGCAGGAACAACTTTAGCAAGGGCTGTAATTAGTATTTGTTTGTTTTTTATTCTGAAGTTTTTAAGCCATCCAGAATAATAATTCATTATAACCTCTTCATCCTCTATGATAAAAAAATAATAGTATCTTTTAAAGACAACTGTGATGGCAAATGTCTATGATCACAATACTCTACTGGTGGGGCCCAGAGGATCAAGAGTTCAATTCTCCTTACTGTTAGACCCATTTAAAAATAATTCAGACTACACAGCACGAAGTTGCATGTATTTGTTATTTATCACTTCTGCTGCTTTGGGTTGCTCTCTTGTAGTTCCGAAGATAATGTTGCTTTGTTATTTATTCTTTTTGGGGTAGCTTCTTTTTTAAAATGCGTTTATAGGTAATGAGTAAACAGACATGTGGGTATGTCTGGTTATGTAAAGCACACACTTCATTTATACCTAAAACATATGGTCCATTTCTACCTTTGAGTGTGGGCATTCACAAATTTAGATGTGTCAAATGTGTTCCTGACACATATACCCATTTGTTATTAAATGTTTCAAAACTGTGTCTCCCGAAAGAAGAAAGTAAAAATAAGTGAAATCAACTCAAACACAACAAAATTTAGGTTTAATGCTAATGTTTAGCAGAGAGAATTTTGTTCTGATAGTTATTACTTTTACAGTGATTGTAGGGTAAAAGGGCTGGCCAAAGAAACACACCCTGACCCTGAAACCAGAGCCAAAGAAACACAGTCTGCTCATGACTTAACTTATGTCACCACTGATGCATGTGGGCTCAAAGTGCACTTTGGAGAAAAAATTTCTGTCTGTATATGTGTGTGCCTATGTGTAGAAATACATGTGTTTTGACTTCTGTCTGTATATGTGTGTGCCTATGTGTAGAAATACATGTGTTTTGACTTCTGTCTGTATATGTGTGCCTGTGTGTAGAAATACATGTGTTTTGACTTCTGTCTGTATATGTGTGTGCCTATGTGTAGAAATACATGTGTTTTAATTTCTGTCACTCAGTTAATAGCTGTCAGTATGCTGGTCAGAACATAACAGACTAGAATAATTATAGTCTCTTCATTGGCGAAATTTCATACTTATCTCCTTGGAAAGTCCAAATTATTTTATTATAAATGCAGTATTTCTTTGTGTTTGTTATTTTGCTGTATATTTTTTATGTTTTTCATTTTTGACTTTAAACACATGTCTAGGTGTGTCTCTTAGCATATGATATTTTTATTCAGATAAGTCACTTTTGACTTTCAATTGAATTAATTTATTTATTTTGCATCTCAACTTCAGCCTCCTCTCCCTCCTCTCCCTCCTCTCCTCCTACTCATTTCCCTATCCTCATCTCCATTTTTGACTTTTGAATATTTGAAACATTTATATTCCTATACAATCTTTTGAATTAATTTTAAAAATTAAATATGATTATATCACCTCCCTCCTTCCCTGCCCTCCTGTCAATCTTTCTATGCCTCTCCTATGTCCTTCCTTCCCCAGTTGATTTTGCATTTTTATTATTGGTACACACACACACACACACATATGTAAATAAGGCCTGTTGATTCCTTTAGTGTAACTTGTGTGTATATGATGTCAGGGTTGGCCACTTTGTATTGACTAACTAATTAAGGGACTCATTCCTTGAAGAGGCTAGCTCTCCCTCTTTTAGCAGTCATTAGCTGTCTGTAGTTTTTTGTCTAATGGTGGGATCCCATGAGCTATCCCCTTCTCATTAAGATATCTATTGATATTACCGTTGTTCAGGTGTGAGTGACCCATTATGAGTGTAGTGTCCCTGTCATTTCTAGAGACACATGGCACACATTCTGCTCTTCTGGCTCTTACAATCTTTTTGCTCCCTGCTGGGTAATGTTCCTTGAGCCTTAGGTGCAGAAGCTGTGTACTCATTATGACCTGTTGTGGTTTTCTGTAATGGTGTGCATTTGTTGTGAAGAGAAGCTTTGATGGGGTGGGAGCTACACTTACCTGTTTCTATAACGATAGATTGAGAGTGCAGCTAGGAATTCTGCTGATCTATTAAGGTGACAGGACAGGTTCTCCTTAAAGCTTCATAATCTCACTAGTCTTGGGTAGTTAGTTAGGTTTCTAGTACCAGGCCTAATGTTCCTCCTGCTGAGTGGACCATAAGTTCAATTAGTCAGTTATTGGGAGCTGCCAAGATGAGTGCCACCATTGTACTTATAGGGATATCTTGCCATGCTGGGCATTGTTATAGTTCATTGATGTTCCAGTTCGATAAGATTGCTTCCCTGCCTTGGCAAGTTAAAGGTTTTCAGGTTAGCTCTAGTTTGAATCTTCTACTTACACTGAAGAATGTAGTAGTGTCTTTGGCAGTAGGTACTTATCTTCAACTCGAGAGGTAACCAAAGACAACAGTAATAGCCTAACACTTGGACTATCCTGACCAATAACTCAAATAGTAACATGTCTGGTACTGGGGTTTTTCTTAGATAGCCTACAATTCATGTGGGGAGCATGGTTCACCCATGGCCTCAGGCTGCTTGAAGGACTTTAGAAAGGGCTTATCTGTTCCTTATTTTATTTACAAGAGCACCGATTTCCTTGCAGTTCCTGAGTGAGTGAGCTAGTATTTCCAGTCCCGCCCCTCCTCCCGACACTTACTGTGAACTTTTGGAAGACACTGAATTTTAAATACGAGAATTTCTTTGTGAGATATCCTGAGCCTTAAAACCCAGCTTTATGGAGTTTAAAACATTGCTCTGTTTGAAGTTGTTAGGCTTAAGCTAATTGAGTACAGGAATTCATCTGGTAATAGCAGAGCTGCTACTTGAGTAGTTAAAGGTACCCTGTTCTTGACAATGATGAAATTGCATCCGCTCACTCCAAAGAGAGATCATCTCATTAAGACAGAGGCTACAAAGAAGAGCAAGGCTCTGAATCTCCCTCCCTAGAGGAGTTGTGTCTTATTTACCTGGAGAGAGAGAGAGAGAGAGGGAGAGACAGAGACAGAGACAGAGACACAGAGAGACAGAGACAGAGACAGAAGTTCTGTATAGCTGCTTGGATTTAAGACTTTGTCCCTTAGTTTAGGATAGCTTGTTTAGTTCTGTGTACTTTGACCTCTGAGAACACATCCCAGGTGGTAACAGGTCACCTGCATACTTATCATAATGTTATTTTTGTATGTTTATGTCTGTATGTGGCAAACATGTGCCTATGTGCACGCGTGTGTGCCTATGCTACGGAGGCCAAATGTCAGCCTCCAGTGGCATTGCCCACTGTATTTCTTTGAGATTGGAGCTCTTCCTTTTCTCTGAAACTTGTCTATTTGGCAAGACTGGGCAGCAAGCCTCAGGACTCTACCTATCTCTGCCTCCTCATTAACGGGATGATAGGTGTGTGTCACTGTTTCTGGGTTTTTAAAAATGTAGTTTATGGGGATTAAACTCAAGTCTTTGTGCTTACATATAAAGCACTCACTGACTGGGTCAGTTCGTGAGTCATGGCTTTGCTGTGAACAGCATTATAACATGGAATATGTAAGGATAACGTTTTAGACACTGTATGTATTAGAGTCTGCTATTTCTCCAGCCTGGGGGATAGCACAGAAGGAAGGGATGGGGGCTTGATAGAGATTTACTACAAAAGAAGCCCTAACTTCAGATAGAAAAGCATGTCCACTTTCTTGAAATCATACTTAATTTTTATACCTTGTAAAACAGTTATGCTTCTAAGTCCTTGAAATTCTAATAATCTGTCTTCCTTTCTCAGGTGTGTCCTCCTTAAGTGTTCAGTTTGCCAAACTCCCAAAGGGACTGAAGCATTTAAACCTCTCGAGAACCTCATTGTCACCTAAAGGTACAGTGTATGTTATATACTTCATATTGTGTCTCTGACTGCTCTACCTGTTGCTTTTGACCATCACTCTGATATGTAGTTGATTAAATATGCAAATTATATTATGATTGTAGTTTTAATGTAAAGGTATTGTACAATTCCAATTTGATCACCTAAACTTAAATGACTTCTTTGTAGATAATAATTTTTAAATTTATGTGCAGTCCTAATTGTTTAAGCTTTGACCCAGGGAGTGCCGGCTGCCTCTAGTTTTGTAGCTCGCTTTCCTTCTTGGTTCATTTTTGGCAAAAGATGTTGACTTCCCCAGCTTTCAGAATGAACATCTACTTCACACAGAGGCTCTAGGGCCTGCCGTGAGTCACTGCCATAGTCCCCCAATTCCAGACTCTGTTCTGTTCCCAGAAACGCTTTGTTTTTCTCTCAGATCTGACCTCCCTCTCCCCCCGTTATTTATCTAGTCACTCATGAGACCCTGTCCCTTCTGTTGCTCTGCCTGCAGTGTTATTAAGTGAGCATTGGCTCACAACAGTATTAGAAAAGCCCCACCCCCAGCTCTTAATTTGTCTCCATGTTCTGCTTGGTGCCTGAACCCCTTTTCATCTCCAGATACTTGCACAGCTTCAGTGACCCCGACAAAATCTTCATCTGTGGGGGTCTCTGCTTCAATAGACTTCCCACTCCAGAGTCATTTGCTCTTCCCTTTGTTCACCTGTGGATCACACCCTGGATATTCCTGTCTCAGTACTGTCCTTTCTATGAGAATGACTCCCCTTGGGTTCAAGCTGCTCTTGAGTCTGAATCTTCCTGGCACAAAGCCACTTTGTAAGGTTCAATGAGGCCATTTCCTAAGTGGCATTCTCTGCTGTCTATCCATCAGTTCAGAATACCTGAGGTTGAAGCCTGGCTTTCCCACATCCTGGGCACTGCCATCCTCATCTCTATTCCCCACTGACTTGTGAGATAGAAATAAATCGCCATTTTGTCATAGTAGTGGTGTCCAGTGAGTTAATCAACATGGTACAGTTCCAGGCACTTTAATAAATACTGCCAGCAGCTGCCACTCCCTTCCACGACTACAATCACTGTGCCATCACCATCACACTCACTGTCACACTCAGTACCACCATCACCATCGTCGTCGCTGTCACCATTGTTAATATTGTCACTCTTATTATCACCCTTACAATCACTGTCACCAAACCCTAGCTCTCAGGGTCTGCTGTCACCCTCATTGCTATGGCTATGACCGTTCTCACTATTGCTGTCACTGTGACCACCACCATTGCTATCACTGTCATGCTCACCATCCATACCTCTCTCTCTTACCATAACCATCATCTCACACACTGTCAGAATCACTATCAATGTGACCCTCGGGAACAACTGCCACAGCAGTACCTTCACCACCTACATTAAGATCATTACCATCACCATGGTGTGCTGCCATGGATTACTACACACTTTCAGTTAAACCTAGGACAACCTACGTACACCTACCGCCAGTGAAGTGAACCGCTACCTCTGACATCTGGCCGCTCTCTAACTTTCTTTGTGAAGCTCTTGCCTCCCAACTCCCCTTCCCCACCTGCTCCTTCCCATGCTGCGTGACACGTTGTCTCTCTGTTTTTAACATACATTTTGGTTTTGTAGTTTCTGGTTGGTAGAAGCATGATTCATCCAGTGCTGTGCCTGACATCATCCCTGTCTCGGTGGTCACCATGACTGCACTTCAGTTAAATGCCAGCAGCTCTGGGTAGTGATCCATCCAGTCACACATGATTCTGATTATAGAATTAAACTAGGAGTGTTTTGGAATTGCAGTTGATTCATAAATCTCACCATCTCATGTGCCTATACTTCTGTACCCCTGTTTAACACTAACTTGGTAGTGTTGACCAGCATGTCAATACTAGTGGGAAATTTCCCTAGGTCAGTGTTAGCTCATCTGGTTCCAGGAACCATATACAGGTCCCAAGCTAAGATTCACTTCTTTCATTGTTCCTGTTATACTCAGAGATTGATTCTCAGAAGATCTCTTTTCTGATAATTATCAACTTATTGGCATATTTCTGGCAAAAAATTTAAAGATGCTGTTAGGTTAAGTAAGTAAGCAAAAATAATTTTTAATTTCATGACTGTTTGGGCCCAACCTTCCTGCTGTTTTTTGACGCCTGTACATGCATGCAGAGCTACATGCGCTGTGTTTGATGTTTCACAAGCTGCTGCCATTCAGTGCATTGTGATTGTTGATGCTGGCAAACACACTCACTTTTAGGGGCCACAAGATGATCCAGCTTCTAGAGTGATTTATTTGAATAATGGACCACACGCATAGCTAAGTTCTCCAGCAGTGCCAGTGTCATTGATGTGAACTTGGCCACTAATTTTGCTTATTTCCTGAATTTCCTTTTTAGGATAAATTTCCTTAAATAGAATTACTAGCTTAAAAAAATGTGTGTATATTTAGAATTTTCATATCTACTGCCGCTTTCTCCTAGGAGTATTTTGTATAAATTTGTTTATATTCTCTCTACCACTAAATATTATTTTCCATTTTCACCATCCCCTGCTTTTTTGAGATATAGTCTTCATGTAGCACAATTCGGCCTTGAACTCCTGATTGTTCCCTTCCTCTGTAACTAAGGCAGGCTACTAACTCATGGCAATCCTCCTGTCTCAGCCTCCAGAATTCTAGGGTTATAGTCATGAGCTGCTGTGGCAGATGCCCTTTTTGTTCTCTGAAACATGTAAGTGTTCAGTGTTCTCTTTTTTTCTAGTGGTGGTTCTCAACCTTTCTATTGCTGCGACCCTTTAATACAGTTCTTCATATTGTGGTGACCCCCGACCTTAAAATTATTTTCACTGCTACTTCATAACTATAATTTTCCTACTGTTATAAAGCATAATGTAAATACCTGTGTTTTCCAGCGGTCTTCAGAGGTCACGACCCACATGTTGAGAACCACTAGCTTAGGGCATCTCCCCCACTTTTCCTTAGTCTCTTAAGTATCTTCTTGGAATGTTGCTACTTGGCATTCTTGGTTAGTTTTCTATTTACAGTGCTATTTTTTCTTATTGTTTGGAAATTCTCTACATATACTAATGTGCAACTGTGTTCCTTTGTTAATTATTGTAAGACAAATATAGGGGCACAGTGGTCATCTGTCCTTTGCAGGACAGGCTTTGGTTCTGCGGTAGCCTGTCACTCATGTCCTGTCCTCATGTCCTGTCCTCCAGTGTGGCAGGAGTAGGTAACTGCACTGGCAAAGAAGGTTCTTTTATGCCCTTGGTGAGGACAGCTTGGTCTGCCTGAACCTGTCCCAACTACTGCTTCCTTGCCTGTATCTTTCATATAATGCAGGAGTCTATCAAAATGTGTGCTTTGAGAATTAGCATTGTTTTATAAAATAGGATCTGTAGAATTTTAAATTGTCCTTTTAAGACGTGTGTCTTGAATTGTTCGATTTGAAACATACTGGTTTCTTAATGGCACATACGCAGGTTCTGAAAGGTTTCGAGTTTTGCAACTGTAGCTTTAAGTTTCTACTAAGTGTGACATATTTTAGTTCCTAGAAAACATGTATATTCATGGTTCTATAATAGAAAACAGATTTTTTTTTTAAAACTCTCCCACGGTCCTCACCACATGCATCCTCCCTCACCTCAGACACTCACCACTTGATGGCTTTCTGGACCCACACCGGCATCCTGCTGGCTGGCAGATTATGTCAAGGCAGGACCATCTGGAGCCACCTCTTCCAGCTGTAAACTCTCCAATCATGAATACCAAGCATGATCAGAATCCCACAATAACCAGAGTCGAGGGTGGCATGCCAATCTGTGCTGCATTTGGGTCATAAGAGCCCGCGTTTCTCCAGTGCTATCATTTTGAAACTTCCTGTCATTCCTGAGCTTATTAACACAGACCTCATGTAAAAACGTGGACTCAGGAAGAGGGAGGGACCACCCTTCTGCCTTTGGAGCATCCTCTGGAGTCTAGTCAGAGGTTGGCTCTCTGCCAGGTACTCATACTTGCCAAGGGACTCTTTGCTGTCAGGATTAATTTGGTCTTCTCGTTTTGGAATTTATTTATTGGGTTTTATAATACTTCACTTAAATATGACTTCATAAGGGATTTTCCCTATGGGAGTCTGGTATTCTCCATATAGTTTAGGCTCAGTCAATGCATTAGAAAGAGAATGGTGAACATTGAAGGCTGGGGAGGAAACAAAGCACTTTCCTTGTAGGTGTAAGGTCTGGAGTTTGATCTTCAGAACCCACATGCAAAAACAAAACAAGACAAAAATGCAAGCTAGGCGAATCCCTGGGGCTCATTAGCTGGTCAACTTAACCTAACTGGTGAGCCTAGGTCAGTAAGACATCCTGTGTCAACAAACGAGGTGGACATCTTCCAGGGTTGACCCACTGCCTCCACATAAACACATACACACACGCACATGAATGTGCGCACACACACATAGGCAGATGAATATGGATGACAAGACAAAGAAAGGCTATTGGTCGTTTGCACTTTGATTTAGATTCTATATAATGTGCACGCCTTTGTTATATAGATGGTTAGTTTGGAATACTACTGCAGGTTCTGTTAACTCTTTGTTAATCCTACCTCCTTACACTGGATGCTCTAGATCCTTGTGTGGCAGTTGCCTCAGTGGATCCTGAGGATGGTTGTCCTCAGGGTCTGTAGGGTATTAGAGCTTGATTCCAGCTTCTCCCCATCCATGTGCCATGCCCTTTATATAAAATGGCATAGCCTTTGCATATAGCCCACACACATCTTGCTGTGTCCATCTGAGACATCTCTAGATTATTTATAAACCTGCTTAAATGTAAGTCTGTGTAAATAGTTATTGTCTTAGTTTGCTTTCTGTTGCTGTGATAAAACACTAATCAAAACCACCTTAGGTAGGAAAGGTTTTATTTCGCTTATTTAACCAGAGGAAGTCTGGGCTAGGTAGAACTCAAGGCAGGAGCCTCGAAGCAGGAACTGAAGCAGAGACCATGGAGGAGAAGTATTGCTAACTGCTTGCTCTCCATGGCTTGCTCAGTCTAGTGTCTTAATTCTTCGCACCAACTGTTGTTGGGTGGAACCACCCCCAGTGGGCTGGATCCTCCCACATCAATCATTCATTGCCCTCCAGATTTAACTACAGGAACTTTGATGGGGCATCTTCTCAATTGAGATTTCCTCTTCCCAGATGGCTCCAGCTTGTGTCTTGACAACAAAACAAAACAACAGCAACAAAACCCCAGGCAATACATCTCTTTATATATTGTATCACCTACAGTATGCTGACAAAGAAAAAAAAATTCATGCTTGCTCAGTATATAGGCCTCTTTTGTTTCTGGGGTTTTGAGATTGGTATCAGTATATAACTCAAAATTGCAGTGGCTTTTTTTGGGGGGGGGCAGTTCCATGTTGGCTGGTCTTGCCTCAAACGATATTGTTCAGGCTGCCTTTTGAACTCTTGGCAGTCCTTTTTTACCTCAGCTTCCCCAGTACTGGATGTCAGAATGAACTGTCACTCTAAAGAAAGAAAACAAAGAACTTTGGAATATTTTGTGATGGTTGGCTGCATCCACAGATGCAGAGCCCACAGGCATGAAAACCTCCTGTGTCAATCCGTCAGTGTCTGCCACTGAGAGAGCCTGTATATGGTCAGGTAGAAATCTTTGAGCTTCAGACACCTCTGTCTAGTGAACGTTAGGCTCTCAAAAAAAATTTTTGGTTAAAAAAAATTATCTATCTATCTATCTATGTAGCACTGTTCTGGAATTTAACATTTATCATGATGGGCTCTAGATCTTGCAGGACAAAAAAAATGTGTCTTTGTATAACTCTACGTATTATAAGCAATAAATGTTGAGTTGAGGGAATTCTTCTTCATACCTGCTTGAAATATTTCTCAATGCATCCGTCTCCGCTTTTTCCACACCTCAGTGTTCAATCTCCCTCCAGCTCAGGGGCCCTTGACAGGTTCCCATTGGAGTGATCACCCCTCGGCTTAGTTAAGTTCAGCTTGAGCCATCTCTGATTATGAAACTTTATAGTGCGTTAAATGAAAGTTGTCCCAGGCATGGTGGTCTGATCCTGTGATCCTAACACGCAGGAGGCAGAGGCTGGAGGATTGCTTCCTGTTTGAGTTTGCCCTGGGATACCTGGTGGAAACCCTGTTTCTAACAACGAAAGGAAGCAGTCTTTTTGATTCCTTCACTTTGTGGACATTTCATCTCACTGTTTACAAATCCACTTCATTCCAGATTTTACCTTGAACACAAATGCACTTAGCGCAATATATTCCTCTGTCGAGTTCCCAATACTTAAGTAGCACGATTGACCAATATTTGCCTGTGTATCATTTAAATACTATCACTAAGTCAAGAATCATCTGGTAGGATTGAATGTGTGCTCAAAATCATCAGCTAGGTAGGTGGCTTTCATCACTCTGGGACTTGAAAGTAAAACACTTTCTGTTCTTGTATAAATTGGAAGACTGAAGTGCAGGTTGTCTGTGAGACGTCTGGCTCCCCAGAGGGATTCTCCAGGAGTCCCAAATCAGTGGTCCCCTCTAAGAACAGAGCTCTGGCCCTGCAGGTCTGGGCAGTTCAATTTGACTCTAGGGCTGTTTGTGGAAGCTCACAAGCCTCGTTCTGTTTCTTCGAGTGGACGCTGAGCTTGGATGGTTTCTCTTGTTGCAGGGGTGAACAGCCTTTGTCAGTCCCTCAGTGCCAACCCTCTGACTGCCTCTACCCTCACCCACCTGGACCTCTCAGGGAATGCTCTCCGTGGAGATGACCTCTCGGTAAGATTTCCTTTCCTCTCCAAGGGAGCCATTTTTTCTAACCCTGTCACCCCAGCTTGTTCCTCCACCACGCTCTCAATCGTGAAATGTTGTGAGAACTCCGGAGCCTGCCTCAATTGAATGTAGCCCTGGCGAGATAATTAAGCTGCTTTTTTAGTTAATGGTGCTGAGGTCACATCCTTTTGGGAAACAGTTTCATCAAATAGCGTTGTTGGGATACTGGTGCCTTTGTTTGTTTTGAGAGAAGCTGTCAGTCTAGAACCCATTGTGTATCAGAATGCTGGCTTCTAGCTCAGGGTGATTGTCCTAACTCAGTCCCTTCGGTGTTGAGATTGAGAATATGAACCAAGCGCCCAGCTTTTGTGAGTCACAGACTAGCCCATAAATAAGATAAAAATAGTCAAGAGCCAGGCGGTGGTGGCACGCGCCTTTAATCCCAGCACTCGGGAGGCAGAGCTAGGCGGATCTCTGTGAGTTTGAGGCCAGCCTGGTCCACAAGAGCTAGTTCCAGGACAGGCTCCAAAGTTACAGAGAAACCGTGTTTCAAAAAAAAAAGAGTCAGGAGCTATTCATCTGAGTTTGATTTTGAAGGCATAAGTAAGTAAATAAATAATAAATATTTTTCCCTCAGTTCTAACAAGATGTTTTATGTACTTGCATAGCAATATAAATGTTCGACAGATCTTCCTGTTGTGTGGGGGGTTAGTTATAGTTCATTACATGGTAAACGGTCCCTTCTAGTCACCATGCTAGAGTTAAAAGAAGTCTGCCTTTGGCAACAGGGCATGCAGATCTTGAGCGTTTGGAAAGGACCTTCATTTGTGTACTCCTACACCACAGAGATGAGAAACACCCGAATTTATTCTCATTTCTTTTGTTTTACTTTACCTATAAAACAGGGGATGCAAAATGAAAGCTCTGTGTGTGTGTGTGCGGGCATGCGTGTGTGTGCATGTATTTAATCTGAGCCCTCCCCCTTCACACTTGAAATCATTTTAGCAGAGCTTGTTTCTGCTGCCTTTTGATTTTCTCTTTTTCACTTCTGGTGTCCACTGATGATCCTTAAGCCTACCTCCTCCCAAGAGAAAGACCCCAGCCTTCACGGTGGCACCGTGAAGGGTAAATGAGGTGGAATGTTAGATGTGGCAGCACATTCCTAGTGTTCAAGAGGCTAAGGCAGGAGGATTGCACTGAGATTGAGGGTAACCTTTGCTATATAGTGACTTCCAGGCCAGACTGGGTTACAGAGTAAAACATACTCGCAAAAAATAGAGTAAGAGAGATGGCTCAGTGGTTAAGAGTGCTTACTAGTCTTGCAGAGGACCTGGGTTCAGATCTCAGCACCCACATGGCTGCTAACAACCATCTATAATAGTAGTTCTGGGGGATCTGATGCCATCTTCTTATTTCTATGGGTCCCTCTGTGCATGGATACGGTGCAAATACATACACTCATGAGCATACTCGTAAAATAAATAAATAAATAAACATTTAAAAATAAATGAATCAAAAACAAAGACAAACAAAAAGAGGCTGATATTAAGTAATAAGACTCATCTATAATAGGGACACGAATAATGGTTTCAGACAACGGAACAGTTCCACGTTTCCTGGTTCAGGGTACAGCTTGTTCCAGATAGCCTCTGGGTACAGTGGAGTGCAGTGAAGGGGCTGAGTGACTTGGGATCCCAGCCAGAGACACACCAACATTCTAGAGTCCTTATCAGGTGCAGACTGACTTGGCCTGCTTTCTGGGAAAGCCACTTGTTAAGGGCCCCATCACTCCTTGAGGGAGGAAGAGCTCCCCCAACTGGTAGAGGGAAACAAAACCACACCAAAATAAAGGGGCCTTAAGGAAGGTCTCTGAAGCTGGAATCTGGAACTTCAGGTAAATAAAGGCAAAATGTTTCTGCTGAGCCAGACCCCGCCACCATGTAGTCTCTTCTGGGCCTCTAGTTACTCCAAAGCATCTGCAGGTTTGTGTTCCCTTACACTCCTTGCTGGAGTGAGTTTCCTAAAGTACTATAGAGTCAGACTGTCTCATTTTATGAGTATTGGCTCAGTCTGTCAGCATAAGCTTGTGTATGCTTGCTCCGGGTGCCACCCAGGGAAGCAGGGGAGAAGTGAAGGTTGTCACCTGGGGCAAGAAACTTGGACTGTGTCGTCGGGGAATTCTGGCTCCTGTTTACTCCGGGGAAATTAAGGGACATCAAAGGGATTTATTTAATTGTTTTCATGCCCATTTAAGGTTGTGGCGGGATGGGGGGAGGGGGTCAGGAAATTTTAGGCATTGCAGTGCCCCCAAAACAAGAAATTTTAGCAGTACTTTAGTTCTGGGTTCTTTTCTTCTGTTTTCCTAATAGTTTCATCAGGACAGTCTTGTTACATTTTTAGAAGTCACTAGGGATGGAAAAATCACTAAATTGGAGAAAAGAGAATGTAGCCTGAGACCATCTATGGCTCAAATTCAAATAGTATTTTCCTCAATACTTTGATTGACTCGATTTTGATGGAGTAACTGCAATCCAGGTGGTGTTCCAGACTAAGAAGTTAAAGTTATTCGGCAGTGCTCAAATTATATAATAAGAATTGAACTAATCAAGAGAACAAAGTCATGTGGCAGTAACATTCCTCTTGGCCTTTTTTTTTAAATGCCTGTGTAATTTTTCTTCACATGCCCTTTGTGTTTTTCTCCTAGGGAAGGGGCTAGAATAATGGCAAGTCTGAAAACCTTCTGAGAAACAGTCAAGAAGGTTGGGGCATGAGGGTGATTGTGTTCTGAAGCGTCACCTTGCATGGCGGTATGTCTTTCTAGAGCCTAACATTCGCTCTTTTGCTTCTTTCCAGCACTTGTACAATTTTTTGGCCCAGCCCAACACCATCGTTCATCTGGACTTATCTAACACAGAATGTTCTCTGGAATTGGTAATGCCTCTTTCTATGCCTCGGGCTCTCAGGACGCCTCTCTGATGGGGTGGAGGCCCATCTCTTTAGTAAAGTTTTCAATGGGCCTAGGAGTCTGTGGAAGTGACAGCGTCCGCCCCTTTCTTCCTCAGGTGTGTAGTGCTCTTCTCCGGGGGTGCCTTCAGTGTCTAGCCGTGCTCAATCTCTCCAGATCCGTCTTCTCTCACAGGTATGGCTGTCTCCTTGCTACCATTGCTGTCTTAAAGCCCCTTCTGCTGATGAGGTGTGAGGTTAGTGAGCATAGAGTGATTGATGGCAGGAGAATTGGTTGTTGCTTAAGACAGAGTCTCACACTGTAGGCTGGTTTCAAACTCACGCCAGTCTTCCTGTCTTGACCTCCCAAGAGCCCGGATTACAGGTTTGTAGACCATCATACCTGGCTTGGGAACTAAATGTTGTACATGGAGGATGGTCTTAAATCATAGCTGTAAGTTTTGGGGTCTTGAAAATTAAAGGTTTTTGTTGTTGTTGCATCTTAAAACACAACTTAAGGGGCCTTGTATATAATGTTAGCATTCTTATTTGAACTGTAGATATGTGCGTGGATTCATGTCTTTGGTCAGGTACTCTTTTACTATAGTACAACCCTTTTAAAAATATCTATAGCTTCTTCTCAGTGATGAGGTTAGAAGAAAATATGTATGGCTTCTGGGAACAAACAAGAACAGTCACCTTGGAACTCCTAGTTGTGATTTTTAGGAGGGGAGAGCTAATTATAGCATCCCGGTTCCACTGACATCTCAGCTCTTGTAGTGAGTGGAGCCGTGGGCTGTGTTCTGGCCACCCCGGCTCCAGCATGGCTAGCTTATGCCCCGAAATAATTACACGGAAATTGTATTCTTTAAACACTGCCTGGCCCATTAGTTTCAGCCTCTTATTGGCTAGCTCTTACATATTGATCTAACCCATTTCTAATAACCTGTGTAACACCACAAGGTGGCTTACCAGGAAAGATCTTAAACCTGTGTCTGTCTGGAGTGGGAGAATCATGGTGACTGCCTGACTCGGCTTCTTTCTACCAGCATTCTGTTCTGTCTACTCCGCCTACCTAATTTTCTGTCCTATCAAAGGCCAAGCAGTTTCTTTATTAATTAACCAATGAAAGCAACAGATAGAAAGATGATCCTCCTCCATCAAGCTCTAGACACAGTACATCGGATGCAACAGGATTTGTGAACAGCGGCCACTTTGCAGTGAGTGAGTGATGAAAAGCACCTGCGCTCACAGGTGCGGCATCCCTGGCCATTCTGGGCATTAGTCCCGTTCAACCCTCACCCTGCAGGACCGTGAACACATGGCATGGATTATCTTCTGCCCATTATACTCTTTAATGATCTGGGGTCCTGCCTAATAATAGTGTTTTCTCCATATTTCCTAGTTAATCTTTTAAAAGCCTTCTATATTCAAGAGAATAACTTATTTGGAAAATTCAGTTTGGTGGCATGCTTTATTTCTATACTGTGCCTTGTAAATATTACCAATATACATTTCCAAATACTCTGGGTTCATTATTCAAGAGTGATATGGACACTTCTCATATGGTGACACATGGCCGTAATCCTAGATGGTGGAGGCAGGGGAGTTCAAGGTGTTCCTCAGTCCCATATTGAGTCTGAGAAAATCATAGACTACACAGGACTCTGTCTTAAACAAGCAAACAAAACTCAGTAGAGAGAGGAAGAGATGGGCCTTTTACATCCCAAAAATACGCTTCCAAATCCTCAACAGAGTGACTTAGAGAATGTCAAAGTCTGGGAGACAGCATGGGGAGAGAGTGTTCAACCTGGCTGTCCTGTCTTATATGTTTAGAGGCAGGTCACGAAGCCTCACTTTGACAGAGCTGTAATTGACTGAGGAACTGAATTACAGGATGACAGCTCCGCTTATAAAGGTTTCTGTATAATCAGCTCTTTGGAGTTCGGTCGTTGTGGTTTCTGCCATGACGGTCTTCAGTGGCGCTGTGCTTTGCGTGTGGCAGAACGGTGCTAACATGTCGCCTTGTCATCCCGATGAAAGATTGTGATTAGGCCATTAATACTCAGCACCTCGCTTAGATAGACTCCTGGAAGCACTTGGTAACTCTGTTCAGATTAGTGAGTGTGTACTGAGGCATAGATTGTTAGCCAGGCTCGTCAGATTTTGCTCCCAAATGATTTCATAGTTGTGCCCACCAGGAGAGGCTGGGTAGTTCTGAGGGTCCATGTGGGCTGACCCTGTCACCTTCAGCCTGGGAGGAAGCATCCTTTATCTGGAAAATGGAAGGAGGGGGGGCAGGACAAGCCTGGCAGTGTGTGTCCTGGCTCAGAAAGCTGCCTACTGAGAGTCACATCAGATCCTTTCACATTCCATTGGTCGCGGAGGCTCTCAGGGCTAAGCCACGGTCACTGGAGTGGTAAGAGGTCACTGTCTCTTTCTTATAAAGGGAAATGAATATTAAGGAATGTTCGAACAACCCCAAAGCAGAGAAACAGGAAGAGAAGGATTTCAAACAGCAATGCAAACTGCATTTACTTACAAAAAAATAAGCAGGACTATACAAGCTGGCAGGCTCTGCTGTCTCTCTTCTGTCTGGAAGCAGCTCTCTGAAATATCTAATGTCATGTATCTGACCAGAATCCTGCTTATTCCTAGTTGACTTTTTCCCTTCTCAGGTCAAGATCCCCATGACTTACATTTTCCTTTCCTAATAGCTGGGGATTGTCACATTTTAAGACATTGATTTAGAAGCTCTCAAGTATCACAGGTTTTTAAAGACCTCTGCACATGCAAAATACTGGTGAATATGATGAGGCAGACCTAGGCCCCTGAGGTACCTGCTGCCCTCTGTATGATTTGCAATCATTTAAGTGGCATCATGGGCTTCAGCTAAGTGCTTCTTGCTGCTGAGCCAATCCCAGTTCTCAGAGAATGGAGCAAGCTAAGCCTGCACTCTTCACTGTGGGTGCTTGAGGCGAGTTCCTTTGCAAGCCATTGTAGTACAGCTTTGATTCCGCAGCATGGCTTGACCCAGTTTTGACTGACATAGCAAGAGGAAGCATCGTCCAGCCGCTTCATTTTCTGCTTTGTCTTTATTCTACAATTTTGGCCTGGAATGATTAGGTTTAAAGTGTGAATGTGGTAGACATGGGCTACTGGTCATGCAGGCTGGATGCCATTCAGTTCTAAATCAGGTCACCCTCTCATTGAGTCTATCTGTTTGACTGGCATCCGGTGCATAGTAAGAGTAAGATGACTTCAAGACAAATCTAGCTGTGGTGGTGTATTCCTATTCCCCAGCACTTGGGAGGTGCAGACAGGAGGCAGAGGAGTTTGGGGTTGTCTTTAGCTATATAGTGAATTTAAGAGCAGCCTGGGTTGCATGAGACTGTCTCAAAAAACAGAGCTGGATCTGTGACTCTAGTGCATGGAGTCATAGGTGGAGTCTCCAGCACTGTCAAAAGTCAAGAGGCAGACAAGCAAATGAACTATCGCTAAGCCCACTGCCCAATGCAGCGTCAGTCTGCACCACGGATACTGTCCAGTGGCAAAGGTTAATGAATGAACCTTAATGAATACACATAATTCTAACCTCCTTTTTTACATGTTTCTTGAAGATCAGCAGACTAAAATACAATGAGCTTATTAGATATCAAGAAAAGGAATAAATTGTTTTCTGGTTTGAGGCCCTTAAGTTAGCATTTAGACACTTGTTTCTTCTTTAAAGGTCTATTGGAGATATGACTTTGTAGATCTCATGTCTGCATACCCAATAAGCATTACAGATAGAAGATAACCACTTGGTTGATGCTTGTGCTGTGTTTTGTTTTTTTGTCTTTTTTCCTAGGAAAGGAAAGGAAGTCCCCTTATCTTTCAAGCAGTTTTTCAGCAGTTCTCTGGCTTTGATGCAAATCAATCTTTCAGGCACGAAACTGTCTCCGGAGCCCTTGAAGTGAGTGGTTCGTTTGTTGTCTCGAGAGCTTTTACAGTTACAGTAATGTACCAGAAGGAAGGCAGAGCACACCTGCGAGAAAGCCTTCTGAGGCAGGAGAGTGACTCACAGGCTGACAGTATTGGGCACAATGGGTGTTGTTGTATCTCCTATTAGTCTTTCTGTGACTTTTGGCCTTCTGTAAAAGCTGTCACATAAAGGTTGTGTCCCAGACATGTGTAGAAAGAACACAGTGAACCCCATTCATGTGTAGCTAATGTGGAAAAGTGAGGAGAGCCCAAGATAGTATCCCAGGTACCACTGTCTTTTTAAACTTCTGTCCAGCCCATTCTGGTTACATTCTTTTGTGTATACACAAAATTTATTTTTTATTTTTTTTATCTTGTTCTTACATTTATCTATTGTGTGTGTGTGTGTGTGTGTGTGTGTGTGTGTGTGTGTGTGTGTGCATGAGTATATGGTATATGTGTAGAGGTCAGAGGACAACTTGCAGGAACTGAGTCTGTCAGTCATTAGAGTGACTGGAATTGAACTCCGGTCATCAGACCTAGCAGCAGGCTCCTGTACCCATGGAGCCTCCGTTCTGTAGAATTTAAGAGCTGCTTGGCACATGTAGATCCGGGTGTGCTCAACTTTATTGGAATTTACAGGACTGATTTGTAGCGGTGGAATCAATCCACTTTTGAGCTTTGATATCTGGACAATGAATCCAGTCCCCTCAACCTGCAGACAAGAGATAGCATCTGCATTGTGCTGCAGGTGGGTGGCCGGCCAGGATCCTGGGCACAGCTACACAACACGGGCCTCCTCATCTCCAGGGTGCCTGTATCCTCACCTGCACGTTCTGTTCAGTGACTTCACAAACTCATCTAGCTCTGGCTTCACCCTCTGGAAAACTGTGGAGCCCAACGCCCTCGCTGTCTCTTCCTTAGGGAAAGCCAGCTCCCTGTGCTACACTATAGCAATCACCTAATAATATTCCATAAGGATCATTAAAGCTGTTCACAAGCAGATGCAGGTGGGACTTTATCTACGATGAACACAATTTGATTTCAGTATGCAATTAGGTGGGCTGTGGGTTTATTTGCATAGGAATAGCAGTATTTTCAAGGCTTGCATTTATGATGGAGTCACCTCCTGTCAGAGAGAAGAATGTAGAAGTGTCACGTGCCCACGGTTGTCAGAGAGAGAATGCAGTTGGCATTTTCAAAAAGTGAGAGGGCGCTTGGTGTCTGACCCGGGTTTTAGAAAATGTGTTCATTCTCCAGGCTTTATTCAGTGTGCTTGCTGTGTGTGTGTGTGTGTGTGTGTGTGTGTGTGTGTGTGTGTGTGTGTGATTGCTTTGTGTGGGTGAGAATGCTAACGTGTGCATATTGTCATTCTTCCTGTGAAGTTGTGACTAATATGTGTGTTTCCTTCCCTCAGGGCACTGCTCTTGGGCCTGGCCTGCAATCATAGCTTGAAGGGGGTCTCTCTGGACCTCAGCAACTGTGAGGTAAGACCACCCTGACAGCACGCTGGAGCAGACAACGGCCTCGACATTGTTTTTGCGTTCTTCCTGGGAAAGGGGGATACGGTGATTCCACAGGGAGAAACGAAGCAGAAAAACACATTATACAAGTGTCGAATATTCTGTGCTTTGCAATTTTATCTACAAGTCACCACCGAACACCTTCCCAATTACATTCAAGAATGCTTTTAATGACTTTCCCTTCATTTTTGGCGCCTGTTGCCTGAGTGTTTTATGACGAATCCCCATGATCCAAAGTCATAAACGAGCTTCACCGTCGTGAAATGCAGCACACCGCATTGCTTTCAGGGGACGGATGTGCAGAGCTGATTTTGGATTTGTAGGATGTAAAACAGAATGGCTCTCTTGTTAACTCTTTTTAATATCTTAGCTTAAGACAGGTGCCCTCAAACATCTCTTGAAATTATACGGAAGCTCTGAGCATTTCCAGTCAGGGAGCCCTCGGAGAAGAGCTGAGGCTAAAGTGTGTATTAGAGAACACTCAGACTTTCCTCTTCTGGGAACTGTCAGTTCATGTGGAGATCATCAAGACAAGCCTGGCTTTGCACAGTGTGCCCTCCCCGTCTCTTCTTCCCGGGCCCTCTCTTTTCCTATTTGTGCCTTTAGGTTTACTCTGGCACAGTCCCCACTAGCCCCTCTCCTCCTTAAGGTCACCACTTTGAGGACCTAAGTCAAGGCCAGTCTTCCTAATAAACCCATCAGACTGTGTCATCCTGGGTGGCTTGGCTGATGTATTAGTCACTCGGCTCATTTCTGTGGCAAACATCTGACAAAGGGAACTTAAGGAAGCCAGGTTTATCTTGGCTCACTGTTCAAGGCTGCAATCAATCATCTCAGGAAGGTATGGTGCAGAGAACCAAGCATCTGTGACGCTGTAGCCATGGCCAGGAAGCAGGCAGCAATGGATGCTGGTGCTGTTTGTTTTACCTTCTTGACTAAATCCAGGACCTCTAATTCAAGGGTTGGTTCTGCCTATATCATGTGACCTTTTCTGGGAATCCGCCCCCCTCCCAACATGCCCAGAACTGTGCCTCCTAGGTGATTCCAGTTCTGGTCTGGGTTGATAATGTAGATGAGCCACACTGATGACGTCACATAATTTCTGTGTTTGTATGTGATAGAATATTAGCGTTCCCCTAGGAAGATGTCACAAGATCCAAAGGAACTCTGTTGGAAAATACCCTAAGTCACCCTCTTTGGCTGTTCCTGTCTGTCTCGCTGCCTGTCATTTCTTAGTTGAGATGCGGTACTACACGATTATAAAACTGGCTCTTGTTTGCTTTCCTCGCCTGGTTATGGCTTTCTGGAAGGCATTGTCTGTGCCATACTTACATGGTCTTCCTTACCGATTCACCAAATGCCAGGCACCAAGCCAACACTAGATACAGAGATTTATACACACATATATAAAGAGTCTAGAAATTGACAAGACTGAAATTGTTCTATATGAAATATCAGTGTTGCATTTTTCTTGAGTTTTAGTGTGAAGGTTACTTTTGTGACATATTAATCTTATTGTCGTGGAAAAGCAAAGCTCTACAAAAGCTGAAAAAGCAAAAATAACTCTAGAATATCAATTTTGAGTAATGGAACTGTGAATGCAATCATTGGCCCATCCTTTAAAAGACAGACATGTAGTAGAAACCAACTCCAGCAGCATGAACATTTTCCTAAGGGTGTGCCTGTAATAAAAAGCATTTATTTGGGAACAAGGTGATGGGGTCTGTTAAGGGAGTCAGTCTCTCAGGAATAGGAAGTTGGCGAGAGAACCGTGACCAAACACTGACCAAAGTACATTAGCTGTGACTCAGCTGTGCTCTTTCAGCCCTGCTGAGATAATTTTGTCCCCATAATCAAGATGTGACAGGTGTGAGTGGCCTGCCAGTCTCATGTGAAATCTAAAGTATTGGAAGCAGTCTGGGTCTCTGATGGACTCCATTAATACCAACATTGATAATCGGTAGAACATTGAACATGTTTAGACAGGTTCTTCTGAGTAGTTTGAGACAGGACATTGCTCAAAGTTCACCCCAGGTGGGCCTGTTTAAAACTTGTTCTTTTTTTTAAAAAATATTTATTTATTTATTTATTTATTTATTTATTTATTTATTTATTTATTTATTTATTATGTATACAGTATACAATATTCTGTCTGTGTGGATGTCTGCAGCCCAGAAGAGGGCAGCAGACCTCATTACAGATGGTTGTGAGCCACCATGTGGTTGCCGGGAATTGAACTCATGACCTTTGGAAGAGCAGGCAATGCTTTTAACCACTGAGCCATCTCTCCAGCCCCTTAAAACTTGTTCTTAACCACACAGTGGTGGCGCACACCTTTAATCCCAGCACTTGGGAGGCAGAAGCAGGTGGATCTCTGTGAGTTTGAGGCCAGCCTAGTCTACAGAGTCAGTTTTAGGATGGCCAAGGCTACACATAAAAACCCTGTCTTAAAAAACAAAGCAAACAAAGCAACTTGTTCTTAAATGTCTTCTTATTTCTTGAAAATATTTTGAAGGTATTATTAGATGAACCATATAAAATATTTTGGTAGATTAGAAATGTCAGACAGGCCAGGCATGGTGATACCCTCCTGAAATCCAAGCATTAGGAGAGCGGAGGAGGTGCTTGAGGGCAGGGGCATCTTAGCAGTTTCTATGAGCGATTTAATAAAAGTCAACCTAACTACCTGTAGGCTTTGAGATGGTAGGTTTTTTTTGTTTTCTTTTAAAGATGGGAATCCAGGTCAAATAATTAATTTTGACAGTGGGATTGACCATTATTGTTACGATAATTTTACCTTAATTTGAGTCTTTCATTTATGGGTTTTAGGAAAATTTACAATGCTGAGAAAGAAAGCATTAGCCTTATGCTTATCCAGTTTTATAGTGGAAGATACAGGACCAGTGACCAGGCTTCCTGCTTATGTGTTACACTGCTACTCATTAAAACTGTAGCAACACAAAATTATTTTTCTAAGCTGTTGCAGTATTTTCTGCCATACTTGCTTCTTAGGGCTAGGTATCAAAATATAAGTGGATGTCTTCACAACACAGTCAGCCTCCCAAAGGGTATTTGGAGTAACAAGATAATCTGTGTTGGGACTTTCGCTCTTCCCTGGGTTTAACCATCAATCCCCAGTTTGGGGTACTAAGGCATTATGCATTGCTCTCAGAAGGAAGCTTTCCTTAACATAAAAATATTCTTTTGCTATTAATCCTCTGTTTCTCCATCTCAGATGCAGCTTCCTTCAATCTTAGTATGCTGGTGAAAATCATGGAAAAATTCCACACTTAACTTTTCTCCCATGATCAGATAAATACAGTTTTTAAAACAAGAGTGAAAGATACGTTAAAGTTTTAAGAGACAGGGTATCTGGTAGACAGTTCTCAGATTTGCTGTATAGCCAAGGCTGATTGTGAACTGACAATCCTAGGATTAGGACTGCAGGCATGTGCTCTCACATCCATGTCCCCATTAGATACATGCTGAGGACTGTATCATCGACAGCCATCTACAGTGCTTCACCTCCATAAGAGGGCACACTCATGGAAGAATGTAGACCAGGTAGTAGTCTGGCCTCAAATGTATAGCAATCCCTGCATGTCAGAATTGTACGTGTGTACCACCATGATGGCTCTATTCTGCTTATTTTTCCTTATCTGTTGGTTATTGTTTGTCTTGCCCTCTGGCTAGAACTCACCACGTAGCACAATCTGGCTTCAAACTCACCGTCTTCCTGCAGTAGTTCCTGAGTGTGGGATTATAAATGTACTTCCAGCCACTACCATACCCAGCTCAATCTTGCTTTCTTTTAAGTAATGCTCGTGTGTGATGCAAATGAGCATGATTTAAAAACCAGTTTTATATTCACATATGCACACATGACTCTTATTATGCAAATTCATTTAAAAGGATTTTCATTTACAGTTAATGGAAAAGCTTTTACTGTATTGGGAAAGCTTTAAGGGAATTTGGGCCACCTGATAACTTACAAATGTAACTGACTATTCTCGATAACTGAAGATGAGTATTACAATTTTTGGATTGTGTTTGGAAGCACCTTCTAGTTGGAAGTGTCTCTTGGATTTGACTCCTTAAGCTGTGTGTTGAGAGAGACTTCAGCTTAGCCTTCCTTCTTGTCCTGCCTGCTGCTGATAATGCTCTTTGTCTTTTCCTCCTTGGGCTTCCCTTAGCTTGGCCACTGTGTAAGTACTTCATGCATTAATAACTTAGGATGTATTCAACTATTTTATTGTTTTCAAGTGTCAAAACCATGCTAGTTTATGGGTCTCTGGTATAAATACATCACTAAAAATAGTTGCAAAATGAACAGAAGCAATCACCATATGTCATTTGCATTTTCTGTTTCTGTGAATGGGATATATATATATATATATATTAGTGATAGAATGTAGGAATTTTCCTATACGATTTTATTTCTCCACAAAGAACCATTGTCAGCACATAGCACCTGAAAAAAGCCAATGAAATTGAGCTTATCATCTTAAATTTGCCTCCTTTTCATGCTCTGAATATCACGTGTCTCTTGAGCCATTTGTTTGAATGGCTTCTACTTTAGTTTGGGCATTTTGTGCTAGGCAGATTCGCTTCAAGGGATAGCAAAGCTGTAACTAGGGCACTGTACCACAAGAGCTATTTATGGTGAAGGATCTGCCTTTTTTTCCTCTTCTGTTTACTTTTAAAGTTGGCAGTCTTCAAGTGACAACGTTTATAAAATATATTTAGAATCAAATCCTAGAAATACCTACAAAGACAAAATATACAAGCCTTCCATTTTTATTGTTATGTGTAATAGGCCTATAATTGTTAGTAAGGTGTCTGAGGAATTTATTTAATTTCTGTGGTTCTGCTTCTTCCTCATGATCGTTGACTGCCTTGGTCCATGAGGGTAGAGGGAGCAGGAAGGGGGAAACAGGATTCAGACAGCTGTGGGTATGATTGAGAAAGTCCTCCAGGAGATGGCTTCAGTCATTCAGCTCAACATTATTCCAGAGTATAAGGAGTATATAGGATTGGGAAGCCTGGGGATAAACCCTAATTTGCCTTAAGTGGCACACACCTATCCCAAGGCTTTGTACGGGGCAGTTGGATTCTATGGCAACGCTCCTTGCACAAGTCTTACCATATGTGCAGCAGAAGAAGCTTCTAGCAGGAAACTGGGTCAAGGGTCACCATAGAGATAAATCAAGCATCCAGGCTTAGAGACAGCTTTCAGATGAGGTCAGCGCTTCATGCCCATGGACATTCTCCAGATTAGGACAGGCAGAGAGAAGGGCAGGCAGAGAGGAGGAAGTGACCTGTGAGGAGGGAGCACCCATGTCACCAAGCTTTGGGAAAAGCTTCCAGGCCATGAGAGATTGCAACCTCTGATCAGCCAGCAAGGTCTCCCAACAAATTTCAACCTTACCCTAGACCAGAAATACGCTGTTTATAGATGGGTATGAGCCTACTGGTGGTTCTTAGAACAGCATAGTTCTGGGGGTCTCTAGAGCTGCCAAGGAGGGATGGAGAGATGTCTCAGCAATTAAGCACATGTACGCTTGCGCGCACGCGCGCGCGCGCGCACACACACACACAGAGAGAGAGAGAGAGAGAGAGAGAGTTTTAAAAAATTAAAAGAAAAACTATAAATCCTTAAAACTTTATGTAGGGAAGCAAACAAACAGACAAGGTTTGTATAGAGTTGTCATGGTAAGACAGGTTTGGCAGGTGTTGGTAGAAGCCGAAGCACACAGAAGATAACTGGCAAAGTGCAGCAGTTCCTTGGCAACTTTGGAATCTGCATCTGAGAGATCATCAGCCGTAGGTTCAGAATATTAGGGGAAATGGTGTCTACACTGAAAAGACACAGGCTGTTCTCCTTGTCACCAGTCCTTGAACAGTGCTGCACAGAATCTCTTCTCATGGCATTGTTCAGGGTTGAGTGTTAGAAGTAATTAAGGGACATTTATGTACCTCACGTGCAGCTCCCACGTATTCTATGCATACAGGATTGGAGCAGTGCTGGACTGTGGTGTCTACAGGAGGCCTGGGAACCAACCCATCCCTATGGACATGGCCACTGGAGAGTGAGAGGAACTGGTCAAACTCTCCCCTGCAGGACTGGTTTCTCTTCTCTGGGAATAGGCAGATCAGTCTCTTTGAGAGGTCTTCCTCTGGGAGACTCTCACCCAAGGCACCTAACAGCAATTTGCTATCACCTTAAAATGTAAGACTAGTGGAATTTCCTTACGTAGTCCAGGACAAAGGGTGACCCCAGAGATCTGTGCTTAACATACAGGAGTACACAGCAGAGTTTGTAGATTTAACACAAGGCGTCATAAAACTATTGCATATGAAATAAGAAATGAGGATTCTTTAAATTCCTTTATCAAGTATTATTTGAACAAGTAGAAAATGGTGTCTCATAAATTTATTGTAGAAACTGATATGAACGCTATAAACATGCTTCATGTTCCTGGGCATGTAGTAAGTTCCTAATAAACAATGATTGCTCTTCTCCAGTTAAATAATAAGTTCACTGACGAGGAAGGACTATGGGCACTTTGCATCCTGCGGAAGGATTATGGTAGTCGAGTGATATCAGAGTATTAAAAAGATGTGAGCACCTCATACACGCTTTGACTTCATAGGGAAAGACTTGAGGGCTAGGGAGCTTGTCTCCCATGGCTGCCTTGCTGATCCTTGGGATGATAAGTCAAACCTTAGAAGCGGAAGCAATGGCTTGAAGTGTCTAAAGGGATTCACTCAGTTTCCAGAAATCGAACAAAAATTCTTGTGCACTGACAAACATTGCCTTTCAGTTGTTGTTTTCATTTGGGTTTTGGTGCGAGAGATTGAGCCCAGAGCCTTGAGCATGTGAGATAAGTGCCTTACCACAAAGCTACATCCCCAGCCCTCCATTGAGTAAAGTTAACCTGCGTATCTCCATTGTTTTCCCCTCTTCTTTCTCTAAGAACTTTAGGATTCAACTTTGGATCGTGAGCTGTAGCAAACAATATCGTTCCCTTACTATTGATAATAGCATCCTCCCTCCATTTGGAGCTGATAAACCTTTGCTTTTTGGTGGTTTATTTAAGACATGCTGTTAGCACTTTTTCAGCCTCTCCTGTAGCGGGAAGCGGACTTTACCTTGCGTTTGCTCTGTTTCTCTAGCTGAGGTCTGGAGGAGCTCAAGTGCTAGAAGGCTGCATCGCCGAAATCCACAACATCATCAGCTTAGACATCTCTGACAACGGTAAGACACAAAAGAAACTGAAATGCTCCTGGGACAGGCAAGGAAAGGGAAGGTGGCCCAGTAGCCACAGCCCAATATGCAAAGTTGAAAACAGATCATAAACTATCTTCTATTCTGTGGTAAAGATCCGAGTCCAGCATTTTTAACATCTTGGTAGTCATAAAACTCTTTCAATTTTTTTACTTCATTAGCTTCATTTCTGCTGGTTTAGTGGATGTCCTGATCTAGTTAAAACTATGTAGAAAACTTGTATAACAAGTTACCCAACAGTGAGCAGTATCGGGGAGAGGGCAAACTGCTCCAGTATGACTTCTGGATCCTGCAGACTTCGCATGGACACTGACTCTAGAGGGGGCTTAGGTCAGTCCTTGAGGAAAATGAGTTCACCACTGTGAACTAACAGGATGTGATAAAAGACTAAAAAGCTCCTCTGAGAATAAAGGTCGTGGGGCACTGCGCTCAGCACAGGCACGACGTCTCTTCTCCACGTGGGTTCTGAGGTGTCTTCACTCTTCTTTCCAGGGCTAGAATCCGACCTCTCTACCCTGATAGTGTGGCTCAGCAAAAACAGATCCATACAGCACCTGGCACTAGGCAAAAATTTTAATAATATGAAATCCAAGTAAGAGCTTTGAATTTTTTCTATGACAATGGTGAAAATAACCAGCCGCCTGGCAGCTTTTGATTTGATTCCACTGTCCACGTCTTTAAAATCTCTTTAGGAATCTGACGCCTGTGTTGGACAACTTAGTGCAGATGATCCAGGATGAAGAATCTGTGAGTATCACGTGACACACTTTACTTGTTGTCTCCTTGTGATTATTTCTATCAGATTGACGTTGATACGCTTTCAGATAACGTACATGTTTTACATTTGATCAGTTATTTTAAAAATAGGATATGCCTCAGTGGAGTTTTGAATATATTTTAAATTCTATTCTCCAATTCATCAAGAAGATTAAAACTAAGAACTTTTAAAAACATTTATTACTATTATTATTAATTTGTCTGTGTGTGCACATGTGCATGTGTGCACTCAGCTCAGAAGTACCACGGTGTGCTTCCAGAGGTCAGAGGGTGACTCATAGGAGTCATTTCTCCTCTTTCTTCGCGTGGTTCCTGGGGATTTTAGGTTGCGAGGCTTGGCAGCAGGACTTTTATCCACTGGGCCATCTCACTGACCCAAACTGGGAGATTGTCAAAGGTGTAAACTAACTCTTAAGCCTATCTACATCCTAACCAGCTCTTCAGATTATCTGGCCGGCTGTATTATTATGTATAATACACAATACCATATACTATGCCAAGAAACACCATGTTTTCAATTTGGACTTCATCTAGTAATTTCAGGTAATAAGGCAGTTTCCTGTCTCTCTCTCTCTCTCTCTCTCTCTCTCTCTCTCTCTCTCTCTCTCTCTCACACACACACACACACACACACATATATTATTGATTTTATTGAGCTCTACATCTTTCTATGCTCCTCTCCCTTCCTTTTCCCTCCCCTTTAACCCTCTCCCATGGTCCCCATTCTCCCAGTTTACTCCAGAGATCATGTCTTTTACCATGTTCCATGTAGATTAGATTCATGTATGTCTCTCTTAGGGTCTGCATTGTTGTCTAGGTTCTCTGGGATTATGTTTTATAGGCTGGTTTTCTTTTCTTTTTGTCTAAAAGCCACTTATGAGTGAGTAGATGTGATAATTGTCTTTCTGGGTCTGGGTTCCCTCACTCTATATGATGTTTTCTAGCTCCATCCATTTGCCCGCAATTTTCAAGGTGTCATTATTTTTTTCTGCTGTGTAGTACTCCATTGTGTAAATGTACCACATTTTCCTTATCCATTCTTCAGTCAAGAGGCATTTAGGTTATTTCCAAGTTCTGGCTATGACAAACAATGCTGTTATGAACGTAGTTGAGTTTCCTGTCATCTTAAGCTACTGCTTGAACTCTGGCTGTCTTCCGTTTTTATGCCTTTTTAGTTGCTTCTGAGCAAGACTTAGATCCGAGTGAAGGTGTTTAGTTTCCAATCGAATTCTACTGTGCATAAGAAAAGGAAACTATTTAACTGACAAAGCAGAACTGTCATGAGTTCCTGCACTTGAGAGTAGCCTGTCTTACGTTTCATTTGATCGATGCTTCTTAAGACTGTGTCCTTTACACAATTTTACTTCATCATGAAACACAGTTTCTAAAATTCAAATCCTTGTTACCATTAAGAAGGACCACACTGTGGGTTGTAGGGTAATTTCTTACACAAATCAGGTGAAGTCTGTCACTTTCTGAAAGGTAACATTTCTGCTTTTAAACTTCTATCAGGAAATGACGGAAAATTCTGTCATCTGTCAGCTGAATTCTCTAAGGCAGCTGTGAGGCTGTGGGTTTGGGCATTTCTGCCCTGCCAGCCCTTTCTGCAGCTAAGATGTGAAAATTCTGTTTTCTTGATAGTCTCACGTGTAGCTGTAATTTCTAAACTGTGCTAAACAACTCAATTATTTAATGGATTCTGTTGCTTTACCTCCTCTGCTAATAACCATAGTATTTTGTTCCCCTTATATTAGATTATTATAGTCAAGGACAAAACTGGAGTTTAATTCTGATTTTATAAATTTAGTTTGACTTTGTCATTCTGCTTTACTACCAGTTCAAAGTTCCTGAGATTGGCCCATTTTAAACAGATTTGAGAGCACAGTGTTACAAAATCATACTTAGTATTCATCTCCAAATATGTGTCTTAGCAAATAACTTAGGAAGTATTTTAGTTTGTAAAGATGATATATATTTCAAGTTCGGATTATTGCTTAAGTGTCTCCCAATTGTTTTTGTAGTTTTAAAGTGTCTTACTTAAAGATAATTTGATATTTAAAAACACACCTGAAAACACATTTGCAGATGACGCGTTTGCTATGTAATTGCGAGTTCTGCTGAGTTACAAGTCTGATTCGTATGTTGATAATAACTCTACGAAGAACAATGTTTTTTATTTTGTGTCACTGAAAATGATGTGGGTTTTTCAAAAGACAATTACCACCCATTTTTTTCTTGTACTTATGAGTCTGTAATATACAACCCAATTTAAAGTGATTAGCTGTTGAGCCTCATGCATTCAGAGATTCCACAGAAAACTGATTCCTTTGGACCTATTTTTCGTTTTGCTTAAGTAAGAGCAGGGCATTCAGAAGCAACCCCCTCCTTTGATGCTTTGCCCTCTGTGGAACACGTTCCTTGGCAGCCCGTGGAATATCTCAGTCACCCAGAACTGCTCGTGATATTCGGTGGGCAAACCCTGCTTCCTGAGAGTTCCGGTATCATCTTCAGCTGTAGATGAGGTGACAGCATCCAAGTTCATGAGATGGTGATAGTGAGGAGCCAACAAGGCAGAGAATCTTTTCTGAAGGACTGCATAGAAACCCATGCTGTGGTCCACAGACTAGGATGAGTTTCCCCCAGGAGGGCAACCTGAAGACTGAGCCTTGATTAAGCATTAAGCATTCAGGTAGTATAGCTGTAAAGAAGGGCAATGAATCGGAAAAACTGACCTTATAAATATGTATGTCATTTGGGCCCTCCTGTTCCCATTATGGCTCTACCCATTATTCTTAAGTGTTAATTGGGTTGTGTTAGAATTTGAATGTCGTGATGGGGTAGTAATTGGTAGCTTCTTGAACTGGCGCTTTCCTAGTGTCGGAAAGAAGCCAGGACAGATGATTTTTGTTGTGGTGGACTAGAGAGTGGAGAAATGGGGAAACAAGGCTACGGCTTCTGTAAAGTGGTGTTGCATGTGCTTTTGTGTATGACGTTAGGTTGCCTGAGTCTGAGCATTTTTCACTGTTTTCTGTTTATCCGTAAGATACGAAGAACACTGTAGCCACTTAGACTTTTGCCTGGGATTTCATTGTGTTAGCCACCACAGTCCCTTTCTCTAGTATCGGCTTGATCCTGACTGATGTGCCGTTGCCTTCTGATTTGCCCTGGATTGTCTGAGCAGCAGCGTTTCATCTGGATGTCAAGGATAAGGGTGTAGTCACTTAGTCTAACTGAGTTACAGGAGAGTGCTATATGGATATTTGAGTCTTTCAGTTTTTTAATCCTATTCCTGGGTCTGGCCTCAGTTTATCCTCCTGCCTCTACCTCCCAAGTGCTGAGATCACAGGTGAGAGCCACCATGCCTGACTGATGTCTAAGATTTAACTCCACCCCCCTTATCCTGTTCCTTGTACTTCATTGAGAGAAACTTCTTTCTTTTATACACACTGGTGCATGATCAATATGACCTGGTAAAGCAGGCACAGGTAGCCATTCACCGGCCTGGTGAGCTGCTTAAGGGAATGAGGTAGACCACTCCTCATCACCCAGAAGATGTCCTCAGTCCCCAGGTCTGAACTGGGACTTTTAGTGCCATGGTGGTGGTGATTCATGCCTTGGAATCCGTCCCATTTCGTTAAGCTATGCCTTGTCTCAAGTCTTGCAAATGCAGATGCCCCCAGGATTAGGGAGACAGCAGAGTAGGTTGAGTGGGCTGGCCACAAGGAAGTGCTGTGCACCATGGCCCCCTTCTGCGCTCTATGCGCTATAATCCAGCGAGCTTCGGGCAAGGGGCTGGAGGTTGAGGAAACACACAGAGACAGACCAATACACGGACCTCTAATCGCTGGTACAAAAGCCCTTCTTTAATAGCACCGTGGAGGCTTAAATGCCCTGAAGTCAATGGCCAACAGGTCAAAATCCCATCCTCTGATCCTCTAGGTTAGGCACAGCGTCTAGTATCTTCAATTAGAAGGCTCTAGACAGGGAAGAGCAGCTGAAGGCCAGGACTCAATTAGTCCCAACAAGGAAGAAACCCTGTTAAGAATTTGATCAGGTACCCTGATGACCCGACCACACCTATGCCCAGCCTGTGTGACTTTCGGTCTCTAGTTTAAGGGAACAGAAGAGGTGCTAGTTTGCAGTCGCATACAGTGTGTTGTAAAGTAAACAGGCCGTACAGACTGTTTCTGAACTGCAGGCACTGCTTCTTATGGAGACTTAAGATGAAGTTAGAGGATGATGATCAAAACTGCTCTAGAAGAGGCTCCGCCGGGCAGTGTGATGTAGCTGTTGAGAGCATGCAGTCTGAAAGTAGCTCATTCCAGCTGGTCCCGATTCAGCTCCTTTCTAACTGTGACTTTGGTTTTGTTTTGCTGTTTTTTTTTTTTTTGTAAGATGGAATATCATGCACATTATGCTGACTTTGGATTTCTGCTCCTTCTGCTCCTGCTTCCCAAGTGCTGGGATTACAAACTTGTACTCCCCAAGCTTCATGCCTGCCGATCTTTTAACTGTGTGACTTTAGCTGAGTTGCTTAACTCTTCTGTTTCTTGTTTGGTAGATTACAATGGCACTAGTGTCCATGAAGTGGGTGGCTAAGAGGGTTAAAGGAATCCACACATGGTCTGGAGAGATGGCTCAGCCGTTAAAAGCTAGGCTCACAAATAAATATGAATCAGCACATGAAAAGAGCAGGCAGTGGTTAGATACAGTACATACTTAGTAAATAGTCATCGGCCAAACATTATCCATCTTGGGTGGTTTTTACTTTGCATTTTGTCTCTGTGTTTTAGGGTTATTATTTCACTTAGAGAAAAATAAAATGGACAGAAAAGAATAATGCCTCAGTTGGGACACTTTGGATGCTTTGCTGATCCATGTCTTGCCATAGAAGCCCCAGATATTCAGCAGTAAAGCACCTATTCTCCAAGTTTCACCTAGGAGGTCTGTTCAATTCCAGAACCTTTAGGTTCCAGCTTCATCCCCACCCATGGCTTTAGACAGCAGTTTCCAAAGCAGACAATTCAATGCGTCCACTGTCGGTTCTCCATGGAGAGCTGGACAGCGGTCAGTACTTTGATGAGACCGTTCAGTGTTGCATGCTGTTTGCCCTGCAGCCTCTGCAGTCCTTGTCCCTGGCTGACTCAAAACTCAAGACTGAGGTCACCATCATCATCAATGCCCTGGGCAGCAACACCTCCTTGACCAAAGTGGACATCAGTGGCAATGGCATGGGGGATATGGGAGCCAAGATGCTCGCCAAGGCTCTGCAGATCAACACCAAGCTCAGGTAGGCAGGGCTGTCCTGGCCCTGGGAATGGGTGACCTTTCTGGGGAGCCTAGGCCTCCCAGGATACTCACTGGGAAGAAAGAGGTTTCATCATTTTCATCAGAATTCTTACTTGGGACACTCCTGAATGTATATATGGTATTTCCTCCTATGTTTGTCTGTCTTTACAAGTCCTCTGGGATGTAAAACCCTGGCAGTGTGCTGTGGTTTCTTTTCAACAGAGTCTTGACAGCTTACCAGGGAGACAATGGCAGTGAGAAGCAGGGCAACCTTTGCAGGCCACACTGAGGAGCAGACCCAGGCTGTCTGCATCTTTTAGCGACAGGCCATGTTTTAAGAGAAGCGTCATTAGGTGATACAGCTCAGCAAGCACCTCAGAGCATGCTTGCACAAAAGAAGCTGACCGTGAGATCCTTGGGCAATAGAGTTAGTGCTCCATCACTGGCACGTGTCCTTATCTGGTGTGTGACCATATGTGGTTGTGAATCTGAGGCCTTTCCTCCACTTCCCACCTCCGTATAACGTTAAAGCACAAGGGTACTAGAGGTGTGCTATTTAAAGACTGGTCCCCCATGGGGACTAGTTCTCTGCTCCCAGACTTGTCCTGAGTTCTTTCGAACTTTGCGTCTTTGTATCTGATGCTCAGAGTAATTGGGGTTTGTGGTTGGTCTGTCAGTCTGGCGAATGAAGAGCAAATGCCTGTTGCTTTCCCAGGACTCTTTTTTGGATGCTTCTTTCTCTAGCGTGAGACAGAACCAGGAGCCTCTGATTAAGCTGAAGCCACAAGGCAAGAGCAGTGGCAGGAATGCTGAAAGTCAGTGTGGGTAAAGGCGGTCCTTAGGCTTAGTGCAGGAGAACAGTAACAGCTGTGGTCTGGGGTCCTCCAGGTAATCAAAAGGTAGTTTCTGTGTGCAGGAGAATCCTAAAATAGCTCAGAAGTATACATGTTCAGCGGGGAAGATTGTGTTTTCCTACAGTAGTAAGTAAATAGTCTCCTATTTTATAGTCTTTACCAACCGAGTGAATGAAGTTCTCAAGATCACACCACGACAGGGAAACAAGAAAACATGAGATCGACCAGAGCTTTCTCTAGAGTTAGGGGATAAAGAACGTCTCTGTGCCTGAAGATGTTTGTGTTGAACACAGGGCTGAGTAGTATCTTTGGTCGGAGCTTCAGTTTCTATTTGACTTTGAGGATGCTGTCTGGAAGGGAATAAGGAGACCAGGTCCTTTAGTTTTCTGGCTGGTATGGTCTTAAGAATTTCTATATGTCAACGTTCTTGCTGCACTTTTAGGCGTGGATTTTCCAAATATAGGTGTGACAGCCATGTTAAGCTATAATGTAGGGGTTGAGAGTATAGCTCAGTGGAATAGTGTGTGCTTAGTATGCATGATGCCCTGGGTTCAACCCCAGCATTTTTGTTGTGATGAAACAAATGAATGTTATTCCTTGTTTACATAATGCTATTAAAATGCTTACAGGCCTATCCAGTGTATATCCTATGGATAGCATGCCACCGCAATCTATCAGAGATAGCTATGAATTCAGTCCAATACACACTCTTAAATTTACTTAAAACATTATGAAATTTCTAAAAAAAATTGACTGCATTGCATGACTTTTGGCCATGAGTGTTGTGTTGGGATTTCAAAAGGTTGGATGTTCCTAGACAGAGCTGATCCAAAGCAGTTTATCTCCAGTGGGATGATCATCTCCCCCACCTCAGTGTCTGATCATTGCCATGGTTTCATTTCCAAACAGGACAGTCATCTGGGACAAAAACAACATCACCGCACAAGGCTTTCAAGATATAGCCGTTGCTATGGAAAAGTAAGTTTTAATTAGGATTCTTCTCTGACACAGCCCTGAAGAACCAATGGCCTTAATGCCTGGAAGAAACCGTAGGTAGAGATCAGAACTTTTTAAACGAGCCGTGGAGTTCAGGAGGACAGTGGCTTTGCCCTGATACGAGTTTTCTCATGTGTAGTACAAGGGCCGAGGTGCTGATCTGCCAAAGCAGATGGTTCTTAGAGTCACCGTTCCTCCTGCTTCTGTGGTCCACAGTCTCTCTGCACTGGGTTTACTCTTCTGTTTGTCTGTACAACATGGGGGGTGGTGGTGGTAAAGGTAGGGATGGGAGAGTTATCTATAGTCCAGAAAATAAAAGTGAAATTGATTAATGGTGAGTCCCAAGCTTATTTTATTGCTATGATTTTTTTAATTATAATTGATAGCTACAATTGTTACTTGCTGCCAAATGTATTTTTTGATCAAAGAAATAAAAAAAAAACAATACTAGACATGGATGAAAACAGCACTAGACTCTTCTCTTTTCTGTTTTGTCTATTGTCAGACTAAGAAATTATCACGAGCATCTCCAAAGCAGAGAAATAGTTCTAGCGCTCACCCAGAAGAACAAAGCAGTGCATGGAGATGCTTTTGTAAACCTTGAGTGCATTCACAGAGGTTGAGGCAAGGCAAAGAGGGAAATTTCACTGAGCTTACTGGACCCTAAGGTTGTTGGTCTTGGGGACCTGAGACAGAACTTGACATTAGCTCATTGATGGAGGTACTGTTGCCAGGCAAATGTTCCAGGGCATCTTGTCTTAACTGCTGCAGCCTTAATAAATGTTAAAGATGACATTCTCTTACTGGAACTTTGCACATGGACCTTGTGCTTCTAAGATGGGGAGGAACTGCATCACTGTTTGCAGACAGGAACCCCTTACCTGCCCTCGATAGTCTCCGGGTCTAGCTTGGATGGAGGCAGCAAGAGTAGGGCCTGGCTGCCTTCAGATTTCAGAAGTGCTCTAAGCAGATCCTCAGCCTTGGGCGGAAGATGTTCTAAAACACTGGGAGATGGGGTCAGCCACGGACAGCCCCTTCCCCAGGAAAGGAAGGAAATTCTCACTATCCTAGATCACTGCCCACCCCCAATTTTCTGTAGGGAAGCTGGTGGGAGGAGCTTCAGATTCAATGTGCTGTCTCCAGCCCCATCAGCGAGCATGTGGCCTATCTCACTTTTTCATTTATCCTGTTTTTCAAGGGAGAGGATCAGAGTTAATGTTCTTCAAATACTTTCTTTTTTCATTTGTTTCGTTGGGTTTTTTTGAGACAGGGTGTCACTAGGTGGCCCTAGCTGGCCTTAAATCACAGAGACCCACTTGCTTCTGCCTCCTAAGTACTGGGATTAAAGATGTGTGCCACAAGACCAACTCCAAATACCTTCTGCTTGAGCCAGGAATCAGAGTGCAAAAACCAGAAGGATTCATTTCCAAGTCCCCCAACTCCCCACCTTTTGAGACCTTGTCTTGCTATGGTAGAACATGCTGGTTTCAGACTTGCAAAAATCCCCTTGCCTCTCTCTGCCTTAGAGTCCTGGGATTACAGGGCAAGTACTATGCCTGGCTTCCTTGTTTGTAGTAACACCAGGCCGTTGCAGAGTGTGGGAAAGTAGCTTACCATATCACAGTACACCATCTCCTCCCAGAGCTGTCAGTGACTACAGAACCATCTGTGTCTGCTGCTGCTCTGTCCCTACAGGAGGAACAGGGATCTTTGCTGTGTTCACATCCCAGCAGTCATCCCCAATCACATGCAACACTGTCATCCCAGGCTAGCATTTAAGAGAAGCCAGGAATATACCCTCTCAGTACTCAACATGGAGTACTCATGTCTGCCGTGCTCCGAGATGCTAGCTTTCCCATATCACTGTTGTTTAAATAAACCATACAGGTCTGGAATGTGATAAAAATTGGATGCAGGAAAGATTATAAAAAGATTTATAGTTTTTTTTTTAAATTTCACTTGGCTGGTTCCTTTTATAAAAAAACAACTGTGCAACACATATAAAATAAACAAAGATAGAAATTAAAGTTGTAGGGATGGCAGCCTTCCTTTGTTTAATTCTGTATTGAAGTACTACTCTATCTCATGGACTGGATGGCTCTTTTCTCTATGAGGAAACAGTGATCTAAGTTGTTGCTGCTAATAAAATGATTTTTTTCTTGATTATTTTATATTGCTAGTGACTTATTGCTAGGGGCTTTAGTTGCTAAGCCACTCCTCCAGTGATAGCCACCTAGATGTCCATGAGACTTTCAGTTCCTCACGTTTGGAGATCTAAAGCCTGACCCTGGTGTTACTCCATTGTATGTGGAAAATGCCCAGGTCACTCCCAAATGGTACCAATAGATCTTTTTTTTTCTGGACAGCAGGCTGTAGAAGTGGACAGTCACCTTGTGGGTGGGGATGGGCAGGCATCTGCTCTGTGTGTGTGTTTGGCGTGTGTGCTTCAGAGCAAGTGGAAATGGTTGTCTGGGCACAGCAACACGAAGCAGGGCAGGCTCCAATTTCTGTGCTGTTTTTCACCCCAGCTAACTGTCCTCTGCACTCTTGAGTCTGATTAGTCTGCCAACAGCAATTTCATAGCATGGGCACAGTACCCCACAGTTGGTTTCCACACCTGATGGGCTTTGGCTGATTTATTAGGCAAGCTGTACAGTGGCTCACAGGGATCAGGGTCCCTAGCCAGGCAGGCCACCCTTTCCCCTAGGCTTATTCTAGAGATGGTTACCTGTTATGGATATATTTACTCAAAAAATGCCAGAATAGAGCATCTATTTTGTGGCTGCTAATGGCTTGGCATCTTTTTTGTTTTTATGTTTCCTTCTTGTACCCATTTTAGTCTGGCCATCAAATGTGATTGACAGGTACCATCAGTTCAGTGGATAACCATGAAGCCATTTGATACTAGACTTTCTTTTTAGCTTTCTCTATCCATCTTTTTAGTCCAGTGAGAAGATTTTTACCTTTCATGTTAATTCAGAATGGAAAGCAAAAATAAATTCATCAACTTTATCTCTGTTTTGTAGGACATTGCAAATTAATGGTGTCATCCAGCACTAATGAATATTAAAAACCACTCTGCACTTGAGGGCCCTTTGATGGCTGGGTGACTTGGGGAAGTATTTTGTTTTTGTGAGACCTGGACTTGTTTTGTAACCTTGACTGGCCTAATACTTTATGTGTCACCTAGGCTGGCCTCAAACTCAAAGCAATCCTCCTGCTTCACCCTTCCCAGTACTAGGATTACGGGTGTATACCAGTTTAGCAAGAATAAAAAGATATTCTTTTGTGTGTTTATTTGAGACAGCAGCTCTCTAAGTAGGCTGGCCTCGGGATTAAAGGCATTCACTACCATATCGGACTTTTAAAAGATAATATGACAACTATATTTTTATCTTAAAAAAATGCTCAATTGAGGTAGCAGAATGTTATTTTAAAATGTATGTTTTCTGTTCCTTTCTCCAGGAACTACACACTGAGATTCATGCCAATTCCTATGTACGATGCTTCCCAAGCTCTTAAAACAAACCCCGAGAAGACAGAAGAAGCTCTACAAAAGGTATTGAGAACTGGGAGGGTTGTGGTGGCATGTTCTTATGAACCCCGGCACTGGATAGGCAGCGGCAGGGGAGTTCCTGGTGCTCATTAGGTCATCAGCATGCCCTAACTGTTGAGTTCTGGGCCAGAGAAAGACTGTCTCAAACACCAGAGTGGAGGGTGACACTGAGAAGTGACAATGGAGGTTGTACAGGCAGATCCTTGCACAGGCAGATCCTTGCACAGGCAGGTCCTTGCACAGGCAGGTCCTTGCACAGGCAGGTCCTTGCACAGTGACACACTTCCTCCAACAAGGCCACAACCACTCCACAAACCCATACCTTCTAATAATGTCACTCTCTATGAGATTATGGGGTCAAATACATTTGAACGACCACACATACATACACAAAAAGGAACAAACTTCACGCATAATTTTTCTTAAACAACAACAAGACACTAAAGCTCCTTCATGGTTGGGTTTGTGAACAGGATGGCTGGCCTTGGGAAAGGTCTGGGAACACAGGCCCTGCCAGCCTTGTCTCTACCAATTGTCTGTATGAAATGAGCTTCCTGATGAGCAGATTGCTCTCAGGCTTTGGGCCCAGTGTGATCGAGCTGTGAAAAGACAGGGACGGAGCCAATGGACCGAAAGCCTCAGGTGTCTGTCACTGTTCGGAACCTCTGTAGCAGAACATTTCCCATTGATGTGTCACCTTGGCAAGAGCTGGCTGCTGTGAGGCATTGAGAGGAATCCCACGTTTTCCAGCTCCAGGGGGCTCTGTGCTGTGTTAAAGATGCTTCAAAGGGGGAAGGGAGCTTTCTTTTCTCCTGTTGCCTCGGCTGTGTTTAGTGGGGAGGCTCTTTTGCTTTGCTTTCTTGTTTCCTGGGATGCAGGTAATTACTGTCTGGGTTTTAATTGTTTCTAATTGCTATTGAGTAGTAGTTATTTTAGCATATGGAAAATGAAAATGTAATAACAGTAAGAGCTTCACAGTTATTAGGCATTCTTAACTAGGGAACCATAGTGACAAATTAAAAGGCAAATGGTTACGGCACATTATTGAAACAATAAAGAGGGGAAAAATAAACCAAGATGGCGTAATTTACCCACCTTAAATCATTCCTCTCTCTTTCTGAGACAGTGTCTCACATAGCTCAGCTTGGCCTTATACTCCTTTTCATCTTGCCTTTGTCTCTTCTGATTTCACTGCGTATGATCTCTTATGCTGCAGCTGCTAATGTTTATAGGAAGGGGTATGCATCTGTGTGTGTGTGTGTGTGTGTGTGTGTGTGTGTGTGTGTGTGTGTGTGATGGCTATTGGGCACTCACATATACAACACTTTGTAACCAGCGTCTTAGTTTCTTTTCCTCTTGTTATGATAAAACACTCTAACGGTAGCAACTCAAGGGAGAAAGGATTAACAGTGGCTCATAGTTCCAAACTCTAGACCATGGCAGGGACTTCATAGGTGTAGGGACTACAGAGACCCTGCTCACAGTACATCTGAGGTCAAGAAACAGAGAAAAAATGCTTGTGTTCAGTTTACTTTCTCCATTTTGTGTGGTCCTGGGTCCCCTGCCCAGAGAATGTCCCTGCCCGTGATTGAGATGGTTCTTCCCACATCCATAACAGTAAATCAAAATACCCTCCTCAGGCCTGCCCAGAAGCCCATCTCCTAGATGAGTGTGATTTGAACTCTGAACCCTCTCCTCCCACCTACTCATTGCTGGGATCATAGGCACTCACCGCCATGTTGTTTACACGGTGCTGGGGATTGAACGTAGGGTCTCATGTGTGCTACGTAAGCACCCTATTAACTGAGCCACATCTCCAGTCCTCGGATTGTTCTTTGAAAGTATATTTTTTTTTTGAGACAATGCTCTGTATGTAGCCCAGGCTGTCCTAGAACTCATGGTGCATCCCAGGATGACCTTAAGCTCACAGCGATCCTTTTGCTTCTACCTTCAGAGTATCAAAATTATAGACTTTGAACACCATACCCAGCGAAAGCCTTCTTCCGGGTGTTCATTCTAACTAGTTCCTCCTGCGCCCTCTGTCAGAGAGTGCCCATCCCGTGGTCTGTTGCTCTTCATGAACTCTTCCTTTTATATTTGGACCTTCCCGGTGTTCAGGAGAGTTTGTGTGGAAACATACTAATTGTCAAATCACTTCAAGGTTTCTTTTTTCTTTTTCTTTTCTTTTTTTTGTAGGAATATGTTTTCTTATTTTCTATGACTTTATTAAAATCCAACCTGTTTCAAGAAACTATGAAAATTTGGTAGATTATTAAAATTTTATGCCCAGGTTACTATTTTTATATTTTTATTTTATACCCTTTCTCTCTCCCTCCCTCCATATTTTCCCCCCTCCTTATATCCCTTCCTTGTCCACAACCTCTCTTTCTTCCCTCTTCCTCTTTCTCTTTCCCTAATCCTCCTCCTCACCCCCTCACCCCCACCCATGCATACCTCCCTCTCTTCCCTTCCTTTCTCAAAATAATTAGCCAGGTGCTGATTAGTTCTGAGGTGTGGATGAGGCTGAGGTTTGGGGGCACTGCTGCCCTCCTTGGAAGAGAATCACTTCTGAACTGCATGGTAGTTTTAACATGCCACCCAGGAATGAGAAGCCTGAGCCGGCTACAGCTGCCACCAAATACTGGCTTATCTCTGTCAGTTTCAGAGTCACCCAACAACGACTTCATCTACCTGAAAGCTCATTTTCCAGCTAAAAGCACCTCTGATAAACTCCAGTGTCAGAGCGCTGCCTGAGCCTGAATGGGTTGTGGGCTCAGAGAGCTAGCTGGTGGGCCAGGCTCACTGACTCCTTCACTGATAACTTCATTCCCAGGAGAGCAGAAAGGTGTTCTTGAGAGATATGTGTGTTCCATTTCCAGATAGAAAATTATCTGCTCCGAAATCACGAGACTAGAAAATATCTTCAGGAGCAGGCCTACCGCCTCCAGCAGGGAATTGTCACCAGCACCACCCAGCAGGTAAGGGCACCACTGTCCCCTCACTGTCAGCAGAGGCTTGCAGAGCACAGTTCCAGTAAGAGCTGGCTTGGGGAAATCTCAGCAGATGGAAGGAGAGAAAAGTGTGTTTGAGGTATAAAGAAGAAACTGTAATGGGAAATGGAACCCTAGAAACTTCGAGCTAAAGGGAAAAAGATGGTAACTGCTGCTTTGTAAGTGTTGGAAATTGGGAGACTGTGCACGTGACGGCTCAAGAGAGGGGTGGAGGAAGAAGCTGAGCAGTGACAGAGCTGGGTTTCACTGGGTGTTTCATGGAATCCAATGCTATTTTTGATCACTAGTATATATGAAAAAGAAAGATACATTTAGTACGGAAACCAGAGACAGGGATTCAGGCCTGTAATCCAGCCTGGGAGTCAGAAACAGGAGGATTAGGAGTTCTCTATGTACAGAGTTTGAGTCAACCTGGGCTACATAAGACCCTGTCCCAAAACATTAAAACAAAAACATACAAACTATAGCAAGCAATTGAAGGTGAAAGCCGCAGTGGAATCAAGCCGGGTGGTTATCTCCGAGGCAAGGTTGAGAGGAACTGACAGGATTGATTGTACTGTTGCTGGTTATCTCAGAGTGCTGAGTGACCCTACCTTCTTAGCCAGCTCAGCTTGCTCATATGTGTTACTTAGTTAGGAAAAGTCAGGTAACATATATGTGTCAAGAAAAGTTTTTTTAAATATTTCTTACCAAGTAGAACTTTATAGAAAGTATTATTTAGATTTTGGCAGGCCTTAAAATTTTAATTTTCCCCCTGTTAGGGACTGATATTACTTGAGTATTTTATAGCTTACTGTTATTACCAGGTTTTATTTTTTTCTTAAGATCTATTTTTATTTTTAATGGGGGAGCACATATGTGCTTATGAGTATAAGTGCCCACATAGGTCAGAATAAGTATCAGTCGCCTGGGAGCAGGAATTACAAGTTGTTGTGAGCTGCCTGATCCGTGGGTTCTGGGAATCAAACTCAGGTCCTCTGCAAGAGCAGCCATGCTCCTATGCACTGAGCCATCGCTTCAGCCCTGGTTTCAGTGTTTACCCTTAAAAGCAGCAAGACTGTTACATGGAAACTTTGCCTCTTATTCCTTAATGAGATCCCAAAATGTAGGCTTCTTAATCCAATAGTATTCCAACTTCTTTCTGATTGAGGGGGCAACTCCCAACCTCACACCAAAATACAAACAAACAAAACACTAACAAAGACACACAAACAACCGAAAACCTTGACAAACCAACCCCCCCAACCCCCCCAACCCCCACCCCCGACAAAACAGTGTCTATAAGTGTCTTTTTCTCTAGTGTTTGTTTTTCACATCCGATCCCATATTCTCAGTGGAAAGCAACTGCACACAGGACAGGGCTGTGGATTCTTAACTCTGCCTCGGTGGCTCATTCTGAATTATGTGAGTTATTGCGTACTGGGTACGTTGCCACCGTTCCCTTCAGCAGGGATTTCCTGGGATTTTATGACTAGCTATTTTCCTACTTGAATCGTTTCAGCAGTTTCAGGGGAGATGTACCTTGAAGTGCTGAGGCATTTAATACAGGAAGAATAGACCCTTTGTGACAACTGTTCCTAACCGCTAACCGGTGGCCATGCCCCAGAAGACAAGTGTTAGAAGGAAACACTGAAATCCCATGGCTCTTCTTCATGAATTGGTTTTTGTCTGGTGTCTTCATCTAGGATTTTGTAAGAATCAGTACTGTGTTTGTGCTTTTGAATTTCCCCCTCTCCCTCCCCCACCGGATAAATCCTCTTAATCAGGTATTTGGAAACTTTGTCTGATATAGTGAATATTCTGGGCTTTGTGTCCTTACTGCAGGTACCACCTTCTGCCACTGTGGAGTAGATGTGGACATATACCGTGTACCATGCATACAACCGTGAACTTGGCTGTGTATTAAAAATCACACACAAAGTCAGACCCAGAATTATCTCACCCCAAGCTCTAGTTTTTCTCCTCCAAAGAGCCATTTTCTCAACACTCTTTGTTGAGCTGAGTTTTCTCCTGGAGATTATCACTTGGTCTCCACATTCCCAGTAGATTATAGACCTGCACCAGCACACAAAAAAATAGCCAAACAAACAAACAAACAAAAAAACCCTGCATTAGTGTTAACTGTGGATGTTTCTTCCCACTTCTGTGTTGACATTGATTAGGGAGAGAGCAATTATCTTACTCAGGATTTTCTCTCTTCAGCATCAGGTGTATGGGTGTATTTCTCTTGAATAAAGAAATAGCCATAGACGAAAAGAACATTGTTTCCACAAAGAATTTGTTTGGTGGAAGAAATAGAGACAGCTGTAACATTGAGAGTGACTCAAAATGGCATCGATTGCGAGCGGTTTCTATGCTTTGGTTCAGCGGTCCCGTGGCTCTTAAGGAGCCTGCTAGTTCCTGCAAGTGTAATATGAATCAGTTGTGTGATGAGGTTGCTGAGAAGCCAACTCTGCCCTTCTGCCAACTCAGAGGACAGAAGTGGGTAATCCATCTCTGCCCACTCCTTCTGGGTTACAATTCATCTTCTTGAGGGTTTCAGATAGAGCAGCAAATTCAGGGAGGTGTATCTCAGCTGGGCCAGCCTGCTGGTGACCATTGAACTGCACCACTGTGAAAACAATTATTAATGTTACGATTGGGAATGTTAAGACCAGAGAGCTGAGGAAAGAAAAGAGAGTCATGTTCAAATAGATTCATGATGCTCTCTAGGGACTCTTCAGGTTCTCAAGGGGAAAGGTCGCATGTGTGGCAAGAGTTTAGGAAGACAGATCAGGACACAGATAAAGATAGGTCATACTCTGTAGAGGCAAATGAACTTACCTATAGAGCCCTGGCAATCTCCGTCTCTTTTTCTGGTCTGTGATAAAATGCTCTGACAAGCATCTTCGGAGAGAAAGGCCTTACTGTGCTTCATAGTTCCAGGGTCTTTCTCATGGCAGGAAAATTGAGGTTGCCAGAGCTTTGCAGCTGCTCAGCATATAGCGTCCACAGCAAGGAAGCAGGGAATGGGGGGTGCAGGCTCCTACTTAGTTCTCTTGTCTGAATGCAGTCCAGGGTCCTATCCAGGGAATGGTGCCTCGATGCCATCAAAATAATCCCCTACCAGCCAGCTCAGCGGCCAGACTCCCAGACGATTCTAGATACGTTCAAGTTAGGAAATAACACTGACCACAGCGGTCGACACTTTTCTTAAAAGATAATGTGTGTCAGATGGAAACAGGAAGGTTGGCTGAAAGGATCACATTCCTCTACCACGAAGCTTTATAACTGATTAACTAGAGTGGTCTTTTTGCTGTCTCCTCCTGTAAATGTTTTCAATGATATACATTAGGGGTATGACTTATAAAATGATAATGAAACACCTAGATCCCCCCTCCCTTAAGTTTTAACTTGGCACTTTCCCCTATATCATCTTAAGTAAATAGCTTGCCTTTCACACCGCCTAGACTCCAAATGGTTTTGGTTTTGTTAGAGTCTAGCAAATGCTTGGATGAGCCCTTATAATATGAATTTGTTTCATTTGAAGAACTAAAATTTTATTTTCCTTTTGGCTTTGAAAACTGTTCCATGTGGAGACCATTTTTGTGGAGTTCATTTAAACACTCTCTCCTCGGTGAACGCTGATGGCACGCACTTTAGTATCAGTGGAGAGGATTGACTTTATTGGGCTGTTTCCACAGGCCGCTTGGGTTGATCTTTTGTGGCTTCAGATGTGTGTCTGATTATCTTCTGAAATTAGAAAATCATTCTCAGTGAGATGTGAATTATTGATGACCATTTTTGTTTAGATCAATATGCCAGTTTGAAGGGTAAAGATTTATGTCCATCATGGAGAGTTTTAGAAGCACAGAGTCAGCACTCTGCTGGGCATGTGGGAATGAATGCAGAGAGTATTCGAGCCCTGCCTGGAAGCACAGATTGGAGGTGGGGAGTGGAGGCGAAATGAGAAACCCTTCACAAAATTTTCCTGTGAGGGGCTCAAGACCGTCACTTAATAAAGCCTGGGAATCTCACAGCAGAATGGCTGCTGTGTGCATCGCACTGCTCTTCCCGGGCCCTCGTCAACAGGATAGCGGCTTTGAGAGGTGCTGTCTTCCTCGATTGCCTTTATAATGCCCCAACAGACATTGTGAGCCTGACTTCATAAAGGGAAAGATAAGAGGGGAGTCAGCACTGCAGCAGAAGACCCTGGCTCTGAGGCCAGCATCTAAGTCTATTGTGCTGTTCTGAAAACACACTTTCTCCCTCTCCTTAGGGTCTGTCCTGCAAATTGCTATTGTAGCCCATGCTAGCCTCACACTGGTGGTGATCCTCCTGTCTCTGCCTCTAGAGTGCTGGGATTACAAGGCCTGCAAAATGATCACAATTATATTTCATTTTGTAATGCTGGGGATTGAAGCCAGTGCATCAAGCATGCAATGCAATTTCTACCCAAAGAATCAGATCCCCTTTTTGGTGAAGGCTCTGATGTTTTGGAATTTGTAGGAGAAGAAAGGGAGATTTTAGCTTTCTATTGACACAATATCAAATTATTCAAAATTAAAAAAAAGGTAATTTAGTTTTAAAAAGAGAACAACTTTGTTGATTCAACTGACTTACCTGATGGGGCAGGACACTTATAGATTGCTTTTTTTTTTATTCATTTGTTTCATTCTTTATGCATTTATTTCATTTTATCTATTGTTTGTATGTGGGAGTAGGAGGTAAGACTGTCTGTGTGCCTTGCATTTCCCAATAGAGATCAGAGGGCACCTTCCTTGAAGGACCAATTTTCTCCTTTGTCATATGAATTTTAGGGATGGAGCTCAGTTCCTCAGGTTGGGCTGCGTGTACCTTTACCTACTGAACCATCTCGCCAACCCAACTATTGTCATTATTATTATTATATTTTAGTGTTTGTGAAACAAGTTTAACGTTTTCTAGACTGACTTTGAACTTGACTTTGTAGCTGAGGATGATTTTAAATTGTCCATCTTCCAGCTGCCTAGCTAAACATTTTTTTCCAGGACCATAAAATAAGCAATGCTTAGCTGTGATGAAAATGCCAGAGGAAGGTCTTGGAAGCACCGTGACTGTTATTTACTTGAGATGAGTCTGTTCTCTGACTTCCTTTCCTGCTGCATACCCACACTTGGCAGACTGTAAAAAAATAGAGGCTATTGCAGCCCATGGTCCAGGGGTGGTGAGGACCAAGAGTGAGACCCTGAGCCAGGGATGTCCATTCCATGTAACACCCGCTCCCATGGGAGAACTGGGTCACTCACGAGCAGGTCTGCCCCAGGGCAGATTTAAAATAAAGATTCTGTAACCGTCTGCAACTGCAATTGTGTACACAATGCTCTGCTACTTCCTTTGTGTTCTCTACGTCTATCCTGGACTCAGTAAAAATGATTCAAGTACAAATGGCTTGTGAGGCAAAGATGCTGGGCTAGACACTGGATGACATTAACTTAATCGTCACCCACACTAATAGGACAAGACACATCCCGCCTTTAGTGACTGAGACAATCTGTTCTTCAGCTCGCTCTGTAGCCAAGGATGACCTTGAACATCTAGACCTTTGTGTCCCAACCATCAAGTGCTGGGATATCTGATGTGTGCCACCATGCCCAGTTTATACAGTATTGGGACTCAAACCCAGGGCTTCACGGTTGCTAGGCAAGCATTATCCCAACTGAGCTACACCTCCAGTCACCCCAACTTGCTTCTATGTTTTGGTGGTTCTCAGTTTATAAAGAGACACACTTCATATAATAGAATTTTTAAACAGTTGATTTCCAGAGACTGTTTTGGTTTCGATATAATTGAGACCAACTGGCATTTGTCAGCATTCTATTGTCATGTCGTTAGTCTTGGCACTGCAAGTCATTGCTTTGCGTCTCCAGCACCTCTCCCTTTGTCTGACACACACGGGGCACTTGATGACAGTTAATGAGAGTCGCCATCTAGCAGAACATCACTGGGAGCTATAAGATTTGAATCATTAAGATGATTCACTACACAGTCTTCTTTTTAAGAGATAAAAGAGACCAAAATGCCTTATATCTTGTCCTGGAGTTAATGTGCCTTTGGTTGCTTGCATGTTTAGTTAGACTGATTTAATAATTGGTTAACCTCCCTTCTGGAAGATGGCAGCATGAAGTTTTCAACCTCATGCGTTGTTTTCTTGACTTTTTATTGTCCATTCTGTGCCTTCCTTTCTGTACTGACTCAAATGCTTCTCTGGTTTGCCCAGATGATTGACCGGGTATGTGTGAAGGTTCAGGATCACCTCAACTCCTTGCGGTCCTGTGGGGGCGATGCTATTCAGGAGGATTTAAAGGCAGCAGAGCAGCTCATGCGTGATGCTAAGAACTCTAAAACGGTGAGTTTCTCCTTGGAATTTTGTGAGAATCTGTGTTGTGTTCGTCCGGTTTGTACCTGTGCCCATTTCTAGCAACTGAAAGTAAGGAGGAAAGTTGGCAAGCGTTTCAGAGTATAAATCTGAGAGCTGAGTAACTGAGGGCACAGCACTTCCTGCCACCTGAGACAGGACACGTCCTTTGTGGTGAAATCTGGTTCCTAAATTACTCACCACTGTAATCCTAGAATTCGGGATACTGAGGCAGGGAGGTTGCAGCAAGTTCGAGGCCAGCCTGGGCAGCATGGTGAAAAACTGTCTACAAAGACTCTACCCCCCAAAGTGTGACTTAACAGAAAATAGACTCAGTATGAGTCAGAACCTGGACTCTTCTGCTGTTAGGGTAATATAAGTAGGGTTTTGTTGTTTTGGTTTGTTTTTGTTTTTCAAGATGGGGTTTCTCTGTGTAGCCCTGGCTGTCCTGGAACTTACTCTGTAGACTAGCTGGCCTCAAACTAAAAGATCTGCCTGCCTCTCCCTCCGAAGTGGCATTAAAAGTGTGCACCACCACTACCTAGTTCATATAAGTAGTTTTATTTAGTTGTTTCATTGTTGTTTAACTTGCATTCATTTGTGTGTGTGTGTGTGTGTGTGTGTGTGTGTGTGTGTAAGTCAAAGTGTAACTTGTAAGACTCTATTCTCTCCTTTCACAGTGTAGGTCCCTGGGATCAAACTCAGTTTGGCAGGCTTGGTGGTACATACCCACTGAGCCATCTTACCGGTCCCAGGATTACATTTGCTGCATGTCGTGTGAGGGCCCTTACTAGTCAAATGGTCCTATGGTGAAATAATAATATATACTGAGCCATTGTCCTTGCATCCTGCCCCAGAACCTCTAAAATCCCTGGGACATTCTGAGTGACAGAGGTGACAGTAGCGTCTTTCTCCACTGGTAACCAAAGCTTTCAGTGTAACAGCGTTCGTTTTAGTGAGCGGATGTGGAGGAAGCAACCCCAGGGTGAGCATTGGTTCCTCTGTCCAATCCACAGCCCCTGCCAATGGGAAGACTGGGTCAGTCACCCGTGACCAGTGACGTCGTCCACCTGCCTCTAATGCAGCTTCGAGGGAATCTTAAAGCAGGGGTTTAGATTACTTTTGTTTGATGCCATCAAGGGGCTTGGAAACTGGCACATCTGAAGATGACATGGAAGCCTCTCCCCCAAGCCTCTGTAGAGTCCTTTTCCTTAGGCCCAGGTGATGCTCTCACCCCTGGACCTGGCTGGAAACCCACCAGAGGAGAGCAAGGTCAGATTAGTGAGGCATTGCAGCAGGGTCACTGAACCTGAGGCCTAGGTGGCGGGGACCCCTTGACTTCATGATCAGTTTTCCCGAAGTACCCACGATGACCTAGGATTGGTGACTGGCAATGAAGTGGCATAGCCCCATAGGTCTGAGTTCTTATGGTATCTGACAGGCTAGGCAGAGAGTATCAGAATTGAGTGGAATCATGGGATAACCAATTGGTATTTGAAAGGAAGTGGCATTACCAGTATCCTTGGTGACAAAGTATGATGAAAGTAGCTTAATGCTCACACCCCAGACAATGACAGGAATGTCCAAAGGACACTGACCAACTCCACGGCCTCAGAGCTACTGAGTGGCAGTAATGGCTGTGCTGTCTGCCAGTGTCACTGCGGTGATATGCTAGCATTGCTGCGTTTCATGAACATGAACAAATGCCAATAAAGAGCCTGGGCCTCAATTTACCATCTGCGGCTTTGGCTGAGGATCGGTGGTCTCCAGTATATTTCTTTACCTCTCCATAACTCCACAGTGGTCTTAATTATTATTAAAATATTTGTTCTTACAACGAGATTACTTTCCACCTTTCTTACAGTTGCTACCGAATTTATACCACGTGGGCGGAGCTTCCTGGACAGGGGCCAGTGGCCTGTCATCCAGCCCCATTCAGGAGACCCTGGAATCAATGGCCGGAGAAGTCACAAGAGTTGTCGATGAACAACTGAAGGTCTGTGGGTCCCATTATTCTGGGGCATGAATTTGTGATGATGTAACTGTTTGATAGCATTCCATGCTACAGCTGTCTGGATTTATAGGATGCACGTGTATGTGTGTGAGTATATATGTAGTGTGTGCCTGGGTGCTTACATTAACTGGGTAAACACATGGGGTAGAAGTCAGTATGACATCTTTGTCTGGTGTATGTGTTTTCAGAATGCTTTCCTACATAGTTAGTCTCACTTTTGATAACAAGTCTCAAAATGCACTTAATACGATTGGTTGTTGCTGTTGGGGGGGGGGGCAGGGATGATTTCCATATAGAGGACTCCAAAAATAAAGTGCTCTGGGAAACTTGCATTTGATTTTGAAAGTGGAAAACGTGGTGGGGACTGTGTTTGAGTACTGCCATGCTACTGACATGAATAAGTAGAGGCATGATTAGGGATGGATCAACAGACTTATTTAGGATGAAACTATAGGCCACACAAATGAACAGAGATCTGCTATTCCCTTACTGCCTGAAGAAAGACTAAGACTTTAGAGGATGTGGGTAGCCTAAAAGCAGCTTTTTCTAAAAGGTAATTTCAAAAACCAGCTTCCCAGAGACATTTCCCATTCAGAAGGATTTTTATCTTTCAAGGATGCCTTGAAGTCCTTTGAGTTTCTCTAATTATTTAATCTCTTTCCTTCTGAGAATGTAGCTTCTGCAGCAAGTGGAGGAGCTGGGGTGCCAACAAATGGCACCTTTACAATATGCTAATTGCACTCTGAAAATTAAGCTAATAAGGCAGAAAATGCTTGGATTCTTAGATGTTAATCCATCTCCCACTGCACGTCCCATAGACACACTCAAGTAGTGTGTGGATTTTATTTACACGTGGCTATTTGAATTTGTACTGAACAAAGAGAGGCAGAAAAAAACAGTGCGTTAGACCTCATGGTAGCAAATTGCTCTTGGATCCTTCTGTACATGGCCTGCCTGTGCAAGGATCTGCCTGTGCAAGGATCTGCCTGAGCAAGGATCTGCCTGTAATGATTTGCCTGTACGAGGCAGATACTTTCTTACATTAATAATAAGCAACTTTTTAACTTATTTTTTACTATAAAAAACAAGCAAACAAACAGAAAAACACAAAAAGCTAATGAGAAATGCTTGAGTAATTTCAACAGTAAATTTGTAAAGAATTACTGAGACAGAAATTACATCGAATTCTACCTAGGTACTCCGTCTTATGTCCTTGTGAGGATGCCATGAAAAGGGTCAGGAACCGTTTACACCCAGAGTCACTATCACAAGTGCAGTTCTAGTAGTGAGAAAGTATTTCTAATGGCTGCATCAATTCTGCTGCAGATATGTACCTAGTCTAGTTTCTGATGAACTTTGTTAGGGTAAATGTGTGTAATTGTCCCATTCCTGGGTTGCTCATGGTATGCTTTTGTATGGATTGGCAAACATGTCAAGCAGTGCAAGGAACTGCTTGTTCATCGTATTCTTAGCAGTACCGAGTACAGCGTGACACTTGTAACATTTTTAATGTGATGGGTTAAGAAAAGAAAACCAACCTATTGTATAATTTTATTTCCTTAACAGCAAAGTAGAGCATAAGTATTTATTTATTTATGATGCTAGAGCTTGGCCTCGGGGCTGTATGCTTGCTGGGTAAGCATTTGATCAGTGAGCTACACAACCAGCCCTGTGTTTTTACTATTGGAAATTGCCTATTTCCATCTGTTTCCTCCCTCTCCTCCCGTTAGAGCATCCACTGTAAGAATGGCTGTCATTTAAACTGCCATAAAACACGGTAACAGGTCCCTTTCTGTCCAACAACTTCCAGCTGTTGCTGCATTTTCATCTTGTCTGAGCCACAGACTTCCTTGACCTTAGCTGTCGGTTTCCCCCAAAACTGCCTAGAGCAGCTGGAACGGATTCTGGGTAATTTTTCTTAGGAGGGACTAGGGTGCAAATATCCAAAATAAGATACATTTGCATTTAAAAGGCCTGAGATAATATAGATGCTCCTGCTCTGTGCCTAGGCTTTCTGAGCCACCAACTCAGAGATCCACCTGCCTCTGTCTCCTCAGTGCAAGGATTAAAGGCCTGTGCTGTCCTGCCAATTTTCCTCCTTATAAAAACCATGCAATGCATTGATTTCCTTAAAATCATAGACAACAAATGGATTTTGGATGTTTTAATGTAAAGTCTGATTTTTTTTTTCCTTCTGGCCTTACATTTTAACATGTTTATTTGGGTCTGGAAAGCCCTTGCTTTCTTTTCCTCAGACTTAAATGGTGAAAGTTTTCCCTGGTAAATTTCAGATTCACTTAGGATATGAGGCCTGATGGGTTCAAGAGCAATTCCGTGCAGTCAGATCTTCCTTTATTCAGGAGAGTTCTTTTTCTGTGTTAAGGGTTTTTGCTCCTGCTACTGTAGCTGCTGCTGCTGCTATTGCTGTTGCTGCTGCAGTTGCTGTGGTTTTGCAGTACTGGGTTGACATCAGGATCTTGAACATTTGAGACAGATCCTCTACCACTGAGCTACATCCCTAACCCTATACTGAGTGTCTCCAAAGCAAAAGACAAAACAGTTTCTGACCACTCCGGTATGGATATTACGTTTGCCATCCAGAAGCTCAATACCACCAAGTGCAAAAGGGTGGCCACTATCTTAAAGATGTCAATCCTGCTTGTTTTACAGATATTGTATAGGTTTCCTCACACCCGATGGATGTGTTGGTTATTTTACAGTACACACCCTGAGACTGTCTTAAAGGTACTGAATTCTGTCACATTTCAGAGTCAGGGCCTGCTCACTGAGAGTCGTCTGAAGACAATAACACGGAGATCAACAGAATGAAAACAGTGTCAGGAAAGTACCGGGGTGGGCCCAGCGTTCACATCAGCCTGGCTTAGCTTTCCAGAATTAGGGAAAAGAGACTGAGAGACGGTGACATTACAGAATGTCGGGAACTGGGGATTGGCAGACTGACTGAAGAAGCCCAGTGAACACAGAGCAGGAGGGGTGGGGGATCCTAAGGACCAACAGAGTCCAATGGGAGGAAAACTTCCTCTTTCTCTGGACCCCTGGGTGGAGCCTGGTCACTCGCTGCTCAGCACCTAAGAAAGCTAGGAGGCAGTGAACCAATGCCAGCAAACTTCCCCACACATACGCAGTATCCAGCTGGGCCCAGTGCTCCAGGAGGATGCAGTGAAGACAGTTCATCAAGACAAACTGAGATGGTGGGGCTGCAGACGAAGCTCAGAAAGGAAGAGCACGAACTATGCTTGCAGGAGATCAAGCCCAGTTCCCAACACCGACAACAAGCCGTTCACAACGACTTACAACTTTAGCTCCAGGAGATCCTATGCCTTCTTCTCCCACCTACCTATCCCCAGCCTACATGATTAAAACTACAGTTTTAAAGGAAAAAGAAGGAACAAGTCACTGAACCTCCTTTGAGCCCCACTCTCCTTATTTGTAAACTAAAGAATCAGCCTTCATTTACAAGATACTGTGTGGACTAAAAAGCATCCTGGTTGCGATTTATTTTGTAGAGTGAAGTGCCACCTTGCTCTGTCACTTGGTATTAGGGCTATAGGTGGATAATTTTATTATGAAGCTCCATTTCAAATTTGGGTCTTTTCCATAGAGCAATCCCACCACCCACTTTGGCAAATCTTTTAACATTAGTGCACACATTCCTCACCTGCGAAGGAAGATCCCTTGAGCAGCTACCCCGTCCGTCTGCACAGATGTTGGAAGGGTGGGGTGTGTGGTATAATTTCTCAGATGCTGCAGGGCTGTGAAAAAGCATGTTTTGGCTGTTGCTTCTGAGGTTGTTTTTAGGGTTCTCTGTAGATGCTCTCAGCTGTTGTTATTCATGTTGCTTATAACTACTGTTTTCCCTAATATGAAAGCTTTTCTCTTTAGAAAGAAAATTGGCAGTCATTTCGGCGATTTTGTTGTTTTTCTGCTGTTATGTTTTGGGGGAACTATTGAATGGTTCATTATAATTTAGAGGTGTCTGTGTGATTTAGGAAATCACACACCTATTTTAGGGACTTCTAATTCTCAAGTTTGTATCTGTCAAGCAGGCTTTCTGGGACCTGGGGGCTCCGTCTGCTGTGGCAAGTTGCTTTGTAAAAGGTGGATACTCGCATGCTTTGTTCTTCTCATCCATGGCTTCGTGTTCTGTTCAGATGCCTGTGCGAAGCACAGTTTCTGCCAAGTCTCTGATTTAAAGTGGTCACTTGAGCTCACCAGTCGCCCCACGGTTATAAATCTCCTAGGCAGCCTATCTGGAGCCCTTGGTTGTGCTCCAGGGGGTTGGGTCTTGCCCTCCAAGGGCTGGGGTAACACACTTTGAGTGTTCCACTGGCTATGTCATTACCACCCTCTTCTGCATTGCAGGGTTTGCTTGAATCCATGGTGGATGCCGCTGAGAACCTCTGCCCCAGTGTGATGAAAAAAGCCCACATCCGACAAGACCTGATCCACGCCAGCACCGAAAAGATTTCCATCCCACGCACCTTTGTTAAAAATGTCCTCTTGGAACAGTCTGGAATTGACATTCTTAACAAAATTAGGTATGTCCATTGTGTTACTAAGCTGAAGGAGCTGCAGGGTGTGAGACACGGTCCAGGCTGTGGGGAGGACAACAGTGTTGGTGACTTTATCATCAGGGAGGAGTGTGTTGAGATGTGTCTAACAGACTGAGAAGGTTGTAAACATAGCTGTGCACACAAGTGATGTACATAAACATAGGTTGTCCACACAAGTAAGAGTCTGACTGTCTTATAGCTGCATCACCTAAGAGCACAGAGTCTGCAGCTCTCTAAGGAGTTTATATATAAGGGGAAGACACGATTGTAATTCCTAGTTTGTGATTCCAGCATTTATCTTCCACTTTCTAAGTCACTGGCTTAAAGACAGAATATTTCCCTCCCCTCCTTCTGTCCTCCCTCCCTCCATGCCAGTTTTGGTATTGTTGTTGGTTTAGTGTTTGGTTTCTTGGGTTTTTTTTTTTTGAGGGGTCCTTAATCTATAGTCCAGGCCTTTCTGACACTCTGTAGCCCAGACTAGCCTGAAACTCATAACAGTCTTCCTCCCTCAAATCACTAAAATGAACTGTATTTTCATCCCAGGTTAGGATGCAAACTTTGAAGTCTGCAGGTATCTGTTGGAGAGGCTTGAGGAGTAAGTCAGGATTTCAGTATGTAGAAGATGTAGTTACAAACTTCCTTGAGTTTTCATGTTGAGGCCCCTGGCTTCATCGATCAGTACCGCATTATACTCAGTTCATCCTCCTTATGCTTCTTCCTTAGGGAATGAGATGGCTGGAAGCAAGACATTTTAACTTTCCCCTTTTACCTGTTTCTGAATATTGATAAAAATATTTAGATGAGCAAGAAAACTAGCAGTTGTGAAGAGCTAGGAATAGTACAACCACAACAGTGAAGCTAAATGGCCCCAACCAGAGCAAACCAGCCAGCCAACCAGAGTCTCTGGGCTGTAAACCATACTCAGGATGGCCTCAGACTGGTGACTCGGCTTTGCATCCTATTGGTTTAATGAGTTCCTGTTCTTTACTGGGATAAAGTCTAAAGCAATTTGAAAAATCTGAGAAATTAGAGAAAAAAAACTTTGAGTTTATAGAAGCATGAGGATTTTTGAGTTTATTCATTTCAGTCCTCACATTGTGCTTACAAACTGTTACGTAAGGCTCAGCTTTGTTGTTGAAAATAAATATTTAAGTATCACGTATTTTAAATATAAATATTGAAATGTGGTGTGTTTAAGTATTAAATATCCCCCTTAAATATTAGGATGAAAACCGTATTAGCCAGTATTCTTTCACGGCAGTAGTCCAGTCACCAATACAACGTGTGCTGATGTCTGTTCTGTGGTATCAAGTTCTTTTCCTTTTTTCTGTCCCTCTTAAAAATATTTTCATATTAGCACATCATTATGCATAAAAATGGCTTTCATTATGATATTTCCACACTGTGCATGACGTTCCCCCATATTCACCACTGCTCCTGCTCCACTCTCTGGCTAATCCTACCCCTCTTCCAAACCCATCCACTTCTGTTTTCATCAGCAAATTCTGCCGAATACAGTCACCTTCCTTCGCATGGGTAAATTAGTTCTACGTCCATAGACTCAGTTCTTGAATTTTTTGCCATGCCTTAAGCTGAGCCCTGGCAACTCGTGTACATTCACAGATAATGCAGGCACATTTGTATGTATGAGAGGTCACACAGGGTGAGTGACCCCAGCAACAAATGAGAGAACAGTCCAGAGACATCAAACAACAGTGGGATTTGTAAGCCTCACTTTGTACACACTTTGGAGTTCATAAACCACCCCTCCCCATCTTGGGAGAAGGAGAAAGAGAGATGTGAAGTACCATGCCTAGAGGGTTAGAGACGTAGTCTCAGGCATGGCTAATGAGAATTGGGAAATACTTGTTACCACCAGACTCCAGCATCCTCTGGAAGCTCGGGTAGGACTCTGTCCCTTGTTTTTGGTAGGAGACAAGAGTGAGTCTCACCTGGAGATCCCTGATGTGTTTAACTAAATGTTGTTCTTGGCATAGCATCATCTTCATTATCATCAGCATCTAGTTTAGGTCAGCCTTTGACTCACAGCTCTCCTCTGCCTTGGCCTTCTGAGTCCTGGGATTCTGATTGTGAGCCATCACCCCCAGCTTTAAAGATAATTGAATATTAGATAATCAAATATCAGTGACACTTTGTTTCATGAAAAAGTATTGAAGAATCCTCCTGAAGATTTACACAAGTATCAGAGTTAATCCCCTTCCTTCTGCACCCGAGCAGCAATCTTCCTGAGTAGGGAAGTCTCGGTAGAAATCGTCACACTTAGGTTATAGGGATTTCCCTGCTGCACAAATACACATTCAACCTTGACTTTACGATTAAGTAATTTTGTTCTGACAGCTCATTTGTCTGTTCTGAAAACATAAAAGTTGTTGGCTTCAAACGCAGACTAAGCTCATAAGACAATTCTAGAATGTAGGTATGTGATTGACTTCCTAATGTTCTCCCCCGAAACTTGGACCCCGGTACACTTACACTTTGGAGTAGGGCAATTCATGGATGGTGAATCCGTGTGAATGGCTGAAATGTGAGCTTGTGAATGGCTAAAGAAGGAGCCATCTGGTAGGAATCAGAGCCTGCTACTTAAAAATTCTAAGCCTCTTTCTGTTTCTGAGGAATTGTCTGAGGTCAGATTGAGAGGCATCCAAACTGAAAATCGTAATAACCTCTATTACAGAAGGTGGAGCTCTATGGATTTTTGGCATGCCTAGCATACTGAGTGAAGGCAGAAGTAGTGTGACCCAGTTGCATTGATGAAAACATTCTATGTGCTCTGTGTGCATATTGAAGTGGTAATGAGGTTTAACAGCCAGACTAGACTTTCTGAACTTTCTGCCATCTGAGTCTCGTGTCTGTGTCAGGAGCTGCAGTGTGTCACAGGGCACACGTGGTCCCTATTGAGTTTGTCTTTATCCAGGTGTTTTCCATTTCTACCATTAAATCTCATGCTGCAAGCTCAGAGACAAGTTGACATTGGCAATGGATGCCCGTTATCTGTGTGTTTACGGCAGCGTTTAAGGGTTATTTCGGTAATCCTTAGTTCTCATAGTCTTCTGTTCCGTTCTCAGAGACAGGAGCGGAATCCTGTTTGGCTTCATTGGCGTGACCTCGCAGGTGCATGCTCCTCCCTCCCCCGAACACAAGCTAAAAAACTTCTCTCCCCTTTGGTGTCCATAGTGAGGTGAAGCTGACAGTGGCCTCATTCTTGTCTGACCGCATCGTGGATGAAATCCTGGAGGCACTCTCCAGCAGCCATCGGAAGCTGGTGAGTGCTGGTGTCAGGAGCAGGAGCCAGGAGGAGTGCCAACTCTGCGGGAGCTGGCCCTGCACAGTGGGGTCCAGGAAGGAGCATGGTTTCTTTCCTCTTCTGCTGCTTCTAGTCACTCTGGAATGCATTAGAATTGAACGACAGGGGGCAGAAGTGAGCAGTTTCGGAGATCTTGTCCAGCTTTAATGAAGGTCAAACCTGTGGGTGGATGACGTTCAGCCTCATGTCTAAAATGAACCTTGTTAGTTATGGACTGTACATTTGCTGCTGTTGTTCTGAGAGGATTAGTTCAGAATGGGTTTGGGGTTTTGAGATGGGTCTTATTTTAGCTCAGGCTGACCTTGAACTCAAGACAATCCTTTGTGGCCTCCTAAGTTCTATGATTGCAGGTGTGACCCACTACTCCTTGCTCAAAATAGATGATTTCTTAAGTTTATGTTTTTATATATAGTATATTATTTATATGTCATATTGTGTGTATATAATGTATATAATTATATATAAAGTACACACACACATATATAGAAACACTCGTGTAGCCCGTGCTAGCCTCGATGTACATAGCCAAGGATGACCCTAAACTCCTGATTCTCCTCTTCCTCCTAAATGTGTGTGCTACCATGCCCCGCTAAGCCTATTCTTAGAAGACAGCTTATTTGTAGTGGCACTCCAGATGTTGCCTGTGGGCCCCAGCTGGTCCCGAGCACGCGTTCCCAGTGTGCGAGCATTCACTAGTGAAGAAACCAGCAGGGGCTACTATGAAGTTTCTAGTGCAATTTGACAGGACCACAGTATTCAAGCACATATTTATTTTCTAATTTCTCTGTATTGTATTTTATCAACATTGACAGCCCTGTGCCAAACTGTATAGAAAATGGCTTCCTGGCCCATCAAGCTGAAGAAGTCATATTCTCATCTCCTGGCAGCCCAGGGCTAGCTTCATTGTCCCTAATCCAGACTCAGTGGCATATGCTCTTTAAAAATACTTATTCACTTAGAGATATGGTCTTACTGTAGAGCCCTGGCCGGCCTGGCACATTCTATTTTAGAAACATTTGATTGCTGTCCCATGGGTACTGGAGCTGTCTCAGAACGCTGACAGAATGCCACCAATGCTGGATGGTGTCTGGGCATGACTCCACCTGGGAGGCCTTCCTGGGAAGTTTGACATTTTTTCAAAATTTTCTTTTTATTTGGTGTGTCTGGCTATGTTTGTGTGGTCAGGTATATGGAGATCAGAGGGCAGTTTGTGGGTGTCTGTTCCCTCTTTCCACTAACGTGAGGTTCACTTTAGTGGTATGTCTTGGCAGAAGGTGCTTTTATCTGCTGTGCCATCTTGCCAGTATCCTCATTTATGAGGTTTCTTATTTCTCACTTGGCCCCCCAAAAAACAAAAAAGATGAAAGTTTCTCTGTATTGATTCATCATCACTGAAACTGGGCATGGTGATTCACACCTGAGACCCCAGCACCCAGGAGTGGAGGTTGAAGCAGGGAGGGTGTAGGTCAGGCAGGATTAGATAACATGATATACTCCAAAAATGCTAAATAAATTACTTAATTAAATACCAAAATTCCCTTGCAAGTTAGCTCTCTACAACGCCACCTTGTGGACGACATCTTCAGGAATTTACTAAGGAGTTCCTACTTGTTTCCTCCTCTAATTTCTGCTTGCGCTCTCTTGACCCAAGGCCGACCATTACAGCAGGAGAGGCAAGAGCCTTCCCCAGCGGGAGTCCCTAGAAGTGGAGCTGGCTGAAGAGAAGCCAGTGAAGCGTGCCACACTTATGGTGGAGGATCTCAACGAGGTGGAGAGGTTGGAAGACCTAGACACCTGTATGGTAAGCGGCGGCCCCCGCGGGTGCCTTCCCAATCCTTCTCCTCCACACACACATTGTGCAGTGCCCCTGGTTGGATTTTAAAGTCTCATTGTTTGAAATCAGACACTTTTCAGAACTTGGGGAGAGCCATTGGGGACCACATGCACGAAGCAACTTCCAGTTTCAGAAAACACGTGTTGCGCTGACGTGTGGCCAAGAGGAGGCATGCACCTCCCAGATGGAACCTCTCTGGATGACTCAGTGGGGAGTGGCCTTTCTCGGGGTCTGATGGCTTCTCAGGCTCTGATGGTTGTGTTAGTTTGAATTTCAGTGCTTACATTTCTGTAAAGACCCAATATGCGCAGTTGCACTAGGGAAGAGTTAGAGCCCCAAGTTAGGCTTAGACGTTGCCTTAATTTGGATTGAAGGATCTAAGGTCACAGAACATAATAATTATTAATGATCTCTTTGGCAAAATACTCAGTATTTGGTCAAAAACTGTTAAATTTACTGAACGCTTTAAAAACAACCTGAATTCATAAGGACGCGTTTCTTTTGGTAGTAGTGGGAGCTTGTTTTATTTTAAGACAAGGTGTTTCTTGATAGTCCAGGACTAAATAAGCCACTCAAGCTGGCCATGAAGTCATGGCAGTCTTCATGGCTTATGCTTGGGGTTACAGACGTGAGCCCCCATAAAGTTCGAGCCAAGAATTCTTTTTTGTTATTGTTGTTGGTGGTCTTTTATTCTGTTTTTGAGACACAGTGTATGTAAGTAGTCTTGCTGACCTCAAATTCCTGTATGTAGAAGTTGACTTTGAATCCCAAATCTTGACTCAGCTTCCCAGGCACTAGGATGGCAAGTGTGCTTGCCATACCCTGCTTTGATGTTTCTCAGATGTGGTGGCACACGCCTTTAATGCCAGCACTCAGAGGCAGAGGCAGGCAGGTCTCTGTGAGTTTGAGGTCACCTGCTCTACAAAGCAGGTTGCAGAACAGATAGGGCTATTGCACAGAGAAACCCTGTCTTGAAAAACAAAACAAAAAAACATTAACAACAACAACAACAACTAAAAACAATGTCAGAAAGAGGATCTTTCTAAAAAGGGGGTGGGATGGAGTGGAGAAATAGCTTAGTAATTAATAGTACTAGCTGGCCTTTCAGATGAATGGAGTCAGTACCCAGCTCGTAACCACAAAAACTCTAGTTCCAAGGAATTGGTCACCTCAGTTATCCACAAATATGTAGATGCACACAGACATTACACACACACAAACACACACACACATAAATAAGATATATATGTACAAAATATATTTTTGTCCACATCACCTGCTCCTTGCATATAGCAGGGTATCTCAGGAAATCAAGATGGCCAAACTGCAGCTTTCTTATCCGCGCTCAGGGTCTGAAAGGTACAGTTCCTGTGTTACTGATTAATTATCCCTAATTTGTCATTCCTTCTAATAGAATACCTTTAAAAACTGCCAGGAGGTTGGGGTGGAGGTGAGAAGGCGGTGTCTGTGGCTCCGGCTTGGCATCGCCAGCTCACTAATTGTCTGCTCTTCTCTCAGTTATTTTAACGAGTGTCAGAGCAGTTCAAAATCAAAAGCGACACTGCTGCTGAAGAGCCATTCCTCTCCTACTGCTGCTTGCTTGGAGGAGAATTGGAGTGGCTTGAATTAACTGGGACACCACTTTGCAAACCCTGTCTCCAGCGATAAAGCAGCGATTACTTTCCACAATGCTTTCCAGCCACACAACACAAATATATAACGTTAAGTTTTTGAATGCAGTCTAAAATTTAGTGAAACTGTACTTGACCTGAGCAAGATACCAGTTTTTAAAACTAATTTAAGGAAATTGCTTCATTTTCTAATACCAGCAGTTCACGTGTATGGAAGTTCAGACAGCGTTTCCTGTAGCTCAGGCTGGACCTTCAACTTCTGTGAGACTGACAATGACCGTGAACCTCTGGTCCTCCGGCCTCCATGATGTCAGTGTTGTATCACAGGCGTAGGTCACCATGCCAGTTTTTTGACAATGTTTTTTTCTCTTTCTCTTCGTGTGTGCTTCTGCAAGTGTGAGTACACACATCTGTGTCGGTGTGTGCGCGTATGGAGGACAGAGGCCAAACTCAAGTGTCAGTCAGTGGGCACTGTCTGCCACTTAGGATGTGGGCTTGCTGGTTCCTGGCCCAGCCTTTGCTGAGATACAGCTCCATGCCACTGTGTTCGACTTTTTAACTGGGCTCTGGAACTGGAGCTCAGGTCTTCTTGCTTTGAAGAAGGCTGCACCACCTAGCTCGTCAAATCCAGGAGTTATTAGTTAAATGGTTTGCTGGCAAGGCTGCTAACCACAGGCTGTGGTCAGCGTGTCTCGTTTACAACTAGCTGCACTAATGTGAATTGCACACCAGATGGTCCACATCATGACTGTTAAGTTATTCCTTGCAGTTTTATTCCGTGACAGACTTTTCTTGTGGATAGCACTTTGGAGAGAGGAGATGTGACAACTTTTTAGCTACTAGGTTCACCAGCACCCCCAACCCCCAGGGCTTGGTTTCATTTCTATTGCCGTGAAAATACTCTGACAAAAAGGAAGAGCTTTATTTCAGCTCACAATAGAAACATTGTGTGTGTGTGTGTGTGTGTGTGTGTGTGTGTGTGTGTGTGTGTGTGTGTAGACAGGCTGCCCTGGAACTCCTGATCCTCCAGTCTCTAGTTTCTTAATGCTTGAATTATCATTGTGTACCCACTATACCTCCAGAGGGAGGAAAAAGTTGTTGTGTTGTTGTTGTTTTGTTTTTAGAGGCAGAGATTTTTGTCTTGGTTCTGAATTCAATGATATTTAAATTTGGGGAAACATCATCTGTAGGTACTAAAAATGAACTTGGTGTACAGCAAAAGGGTGTGTCTATCAAAGGGGAAGATAATGGGTGGTCCTTAAGGGAGACCTGTTACGTAGGTGATAGACAAAAGAAAGGCAGGAACTATGGCTACAGGCCTTCAGAGGAATTTAGGATTTTGGTATGGTAGCATATGCCCATAATCCCAAAGGTGAAAGAGGGAGGGTCCAGGATTCTAGGCTAGCCTGGGCAACATGAACCCTTGTTTCAAGATAAGCTGATAAGTAAAGCACAACCCCAGGGGAGGAGCAGAGGTACCGTCTGCTGCTCAAGTCTGATGCAGTGATGAACTGTACTGATGTACTGATAGAAACTTTGGGTCAAAAGTTTTTATCCATGAACTGTTTGTTGTGTGCTTGGTATTCTTGGCTTCCCATGGTAGGTAATGAAGCTTCCACCAGGCTTGCAACACTGAAAGGCACCACCACAGTGCTAATTTGGGTAGCTCTAGCAATTGGCACTCATGCAACTTCAACTCTCGGATCTGTTTAGACGTTGGAAGGCGGGAATGTACCACCCCTATGAGATTTGTCATTGACTAGGTATGGTGGTGCATTCCTTTAATCCCAGCACTTGGGAGACAGATAGAAGGATCTCTGTGAGTTCGAGGACAGCCTGGTCTACATAGAGAGACCCTGTCTCAAAAACAAATAAAAACCATGTTATTATGCTATTTACATGTTTTGTATCACTGCTGATTTCATCCCCAAAATGTCATTATTACAAAAGAAATAGCCAGGTTTTAACCAAGAGTAATGGAAGTTCCCTACAGTGTACTCCGTACTCTTAGACACAGTTGTGTGCTTACTAGAACTTACTGTCAGTATTTTTAGTTTAAAAATTCAGAGCTGAATGAGTGCATTTGAATATAAAAGGCTACTAGAGCCTTAAGAATAGTAATTGTGTTATTCAGCCATATTCCAATTTCATTTTTTTCTTCATCCTAATTTACTCATTTAAAAGGAGATCTGTCTTATATGTGCCTAAGCTCACTTTGGATTGAAGTGGTTCTTTATTAATAAACCTGAATACAATGGGAAATTGTATTCTAAGAGAGGGGTGCCTGTTGCTATGGAGACAGAGAAGACCACTAGGGGAGGGATGCTGTCAAGGAAGGCTTCCTGGAGGAAGGTTCTAAGCATTGGGCCAGGTGCACAGTTACTGATGGTACCCTGACATTTGGAAAAGAAGCTGGTGGAGAAGAGAATGAGTAAGTCAACCCAGGAGAGAGCCACGGGGGCTTGGGATGAGGAGACAGCTTGAATGCCGGTCATTATAGTTAGCAAGACTAACAGGAAGCTGGACTGCCAAGGTGGAAAGGGAAGCCCAAGCCAATTCATCACATACAGCCTCGTAGTGCAAGGGGAGTGGGCTGGGCAGTTTGGGCAAAGTCAGATGTTAGTGCTGTCCACTGAGATGCTGACAAGGCCCTAAGTGAGCTGCTGGCTGTAGGAAATAACACAGGACTCAGTGGGCAGCTCAAAATTGATAGCAAGCCACACCCATGTAAGTTCACATTTCAAATACGTGCTCCAGACTAGCTTTGCTCTCTGTGTCCTTTGCCTGGCAAGCACGCTTAGTTTGTAAAGATTCTCATTGGTGCTGTAACGAAGCATTCCATTCTGTGCTTTGTGACCTGTCCCCCAAGTAACTGAAGGAGTTGATGCCCTGTGAGCAGTTACTTGAAATTGAAACCCTAAATGTTGGAGACTCAGCAAAGGCTCTTCTGGGGAGAATAAGAAACCTCTCCTATGTGCACTAAACCACTCATGTTTTGCTATAAAACAATACCATTGGAAACATATGGGAATTTGTTTGATAGGATATTTACCCAACTCTTCACCATAGCTTGGCTATAAATCTTGAATTCGTTTTAAGCAAGCTCAAAGCAAATGAAAAATACCTGACAATATTGCTACGTTCTTGACCTATTCTTTCATTGGTGAAATAGATGCTGTAAAAGTATTTCCTAAAATAGGCATGGTATTGCATACCTGTGATCCTAGGATTTAGGGAGGGGAGGAGAGACAGAGACAGGCTGATCCCTGGGGTTTGCTGGTCAATCAGGAAAGCCAGTCCAGCGATCTTAGAGTCAGTACAGACCCTGGCTTAAAAAAAAAATTAAGGAGTATATCCAGTATCTACTCTTGAATTCCACACACACAGACATACATATGCATGAGTACCTCCCCCACACGCATAGACACAAATAATCACATGTGCCACACTCATATACCATACATATAAACAGACAAAACATGGCAAGTATTCTGGTTTCTAGAACAGACCAGGTTTCTTAGGTTTAGGTGCTAAGTTGTCTTTATCCAAAGCACCATTTCAGGGTAAAGAGTTAGAATGAAGAAAATTGAGGACTTGATCTCAGAAAAGCTCGGGACCCATGGGATTTAAGCCTTGTGGTGAGACCTCCTGGCGGCCTGTTGGTGTCTACAGCATCCATCCAGAATCTGCATCTGCGCTCAGCAGCCCTGCTGTCCCCCTGCTCGGCACCACTGTAGTTTGTTTGCTACTTATTTTTATTCTTTTAATCTCTCTCTCTCTCTCTCTCTCTCTCTCTCTCTCTGTGTGTGTGTGTGTGTGTGTGTGTGTGTGTGTGTGTGCGCGCACGCGCGCGCACGCGCGTGCACTACTTGGGGATCCAGTTCCCTCCTTCTACCACATTGTCTCTGGGGATGGAGCACTCCAGTCCTCGGGGTTGTGTTAAATGCTTTTATAAACCTGCTGAGCCATCTCAGCACCCAAATTATTCTTTTAAGGAGTAAATTATCATAAGCTTTAATGTGTCTCTTTCAGCACTGCGGTCAGCTATGATCTTGTGCTATGTTTACCGAGCTAATTTCCTGATGTCACCAAACTGGAGTCTGTTCTGGAGGCAGGATGGACATCCTCCCTAACCTCCTTACTCTTGCCTTCTGTAGTCAATGGGTTTTCTAAATTAAATGGTTTTGAATTGTATTCTATAGATGCGCTGCTTGGTAGGGTTTCCCTCATTTGTCTTTCACAGTAATGAGAACAGATGCTGACAAAGCTTCTGTGAAACTTGGAATAACACAGACTCAGCATACAGCAATGTTCTTAGGAATTTCCTCACCTTCTCTTCCACTGTTAGAGGGGTAGAGAGGACTTGTTGTTCTTAGTAGATATCCTGTCCCTATGTTCATCTGAATTAGTATTTGCTAAAAGATACTTGCTTTGCTTGAGGCAGTGTGATGCTGCCTCAGTTGTAATTGAGCGCAAGTATAATTCCATCACTCTAAACATGGAGGCAGGTAGATCCAGAAGTTCAAGGCTAGCCTCAGCTGTATAGAAAGTATAAGGCGAGCCTGAGCTACAGTGAGAACCATTCTCAGAACAACAACAAATATATATAGTTTCTTGAGATCAGTACCAGATTCTTTCTTTCTTTCTTTCTTCCTTTCTTTCTTTCTTTCTTTCTTTCTTTCTTTCTTTCTTTCTTTCTTTCTTTGGCTACTATCAAGGAAAATATTTAATTATATTCATTTTTAAAGAGAGTACTCAAGTGTGTAATTTCACCTTGGGTTCATTTACCAGATTAAAGGGGATAAAAAGTAAAGTGATTCTTATTTGCTGGGGAACATGTGGTATAGTAGGAAGGTAATGGCTTAATTTTCTTTCATTAAAGAATATCTATAAATCTGATAAAATAAGGAAATGAACCATTTCTACTTCAGGCTAGCACTCTGCTGTGCTGGGATGAGAGTCTCTGGCCAGTACTGCTCTCAGAATGTGTGTGTCTGAACATCACAGTGCCAGTTCATGCTGGATGTGAGACAAGGCCGTGGGTATGAGAACTGAGGAGGACAGCGAGGAGCCAGATTTAATGGTGTTGGGAGAAGCATGGCGTACCTCCAGTTTTCCCTTCCTTGTGCTGTCCAACCTTTATCAAAGCTAGAGTTGTATCTGTTCTTCTCCGCTGATTTATGCGGCCTCATTCTTTTGAAAGTAGAGATGCATTGAAAATGGCTTTTCTAGCTACAAGTGTGGTAACATTAGAGTAGATATTTGAGGCTATTAATCGATTAAGCTCCCCTCTGAGCATTGACTCAGCAGATAATCTGATCGGAATTACTTAGGTTTTCCCATGTAGCTCATTACACAGGGATTACCTAGATCCATTTTCAAAGTACCCAGGAAAGTACAGGGTCAGCCAAGGATGCCTTAAATCAAAGAGCAAGGATTGGTGTTATATCCAAAGAGACCATCTCAAGGGACATGCAGGGTAGATTGAATAAATGTCAGTGGGACACTGAGTGCCAGAAAAAACAGGGATTGCAAAATCTTATGCTACACTGAATTAATTTTTAAAATATGCTTGTTCATGGTACTGTTAAAAATATATCAAGAAAGGAGTGGTTCCGGGGGACTTAACAGAAGAGAGGTGCCAAACAGACTCAGGAAGGAGAGAGCCATAGGAACTCCATCCTTGCAGCTCTTGCTGTCGGCATTAATTAAAGCAAGAATCGCCAGTATTGCTTAAAAGTAGTCTCGTCTGCATGGACTGGCGGTAGCACTTCCCAGAGTGCCTATTAATAACAGAGGAATGGCACTCGACAGTGAAACACCCAGGAAGTCCCCACTCCAATCAAGAGACCAAACGGCTTCCCCGACCATAGTGGCCGCCCGATGTGGGCTACCTGTTGTGGCTGACTCAGCGGGCCACAGCACCCACTGTGTGAAATTCCTGCCTAAAACCATTTCCCCTGCATCTTATTATGAAGAAACGGAAGGAAGAAAAGCTGCACTGGGGTAGAGTCAAGAGGAGGTACTGGTTGAGATAAAAGAGGCTAAAGATACATTTTTTTTTTACATATAATGTGCGGTTCTCCGTTAGGTTCTGGATCTAAAGAAGAGAATTTATGTATTTGACAGATAATTGAGGGAGGCCGAGTGTAGCGGCATATGCCAGCACTTACAACGTAGGGGCAGGAAGATGAATTCACCATCATCCTCGGCTAAATGGAAGTTTGAGGCCAGACCCCATCTCAAAGAATTCTAACTGAGGAAATTTGAACATAGCCTATGATATGTGGCTTGCATATGATGTGATGACTATTAATTTTCTTTGTTTCACCAATCATGAGAGGCTCTAGAGGAATATGTCGTTTCTGGGATAATCATGTAGCGGTCATAAGGAAGAAATATAAAGATGGCTCAGCAGGTAAAGGTGTTTATTGCCAAGCCTGACAACCTGACATCAACTACCAGAATCCACAAAGTAGAAGGAGAGAACTGGCTTCTGCAGGCTGACCTCTGACCTCCACACATGCATGTGTGCATGCATGCAATCGCACGCACACACACATGTACATAAATAAATGTAATAAACGATTTCAGCAAAACATGTGTGTGTAAACTTGGTGGGGAGAAGAAGCAAAGTGAAGGAAGTCACGTGACTGGGATGACAGGCATGCCGCCTCGTGAGTGCAAGAGAAGACTTGTATTTAGTCCCCTCTCTTCATAAACCCGAGAGTGTTTAAATAGGTCAAAGAGTGGATGTATACATCTGAAGAGATTAATGTCCAAAGAAGTGGGTGCCTCCCAGTTTATGACCTGTGCGCGAGAGTCCATGAGGAAGATTTTACCACACTGATGTGAGACAAAATGTGAAGGAAATGTAGCTGATTTAAAAGGTGGTTCTCACCTTGAGGGTTACGACCCCTTTGGTGAGTGCATACCAGATATGACATTTCACAACAGTAGCAAAATTACAGTTATGAGGTAGCAAGGAAATAATTTTATGGTTGCGGGTCACCATGGCATAAGGGACTGTATTAAAGGGCTGCAGCATTAGGAAAGCTGAGAACTACTGTTCTATATTTTTCCATTTTAGCTGCTATTCCATCATTTACTTTTGCATCTGTGAACCGATGTTTCCTGCCTGTGTCATTTGCTTATTCCCCATCAGGGGGCTTTTAGATTCATTCTAGGTATTTTTTTCTGTGAGAAAAAAAAATCTACTTTACCCTTAATCTCTCCCAACCCTACCCTTCCCTCACAGACTGGCACTGAGGTTCAGCGAGGTCACTGATGGTGTAGCACGGCATGTTGGGTACTGTAGTAAACGCTTCATAGTCTGTGTCTTAGTTAATCCTCACAGTAATTTAAACTGGAAAACAAGCCCAGTGCTACAAAAAACATTGGCCCAGATTCCACAGCAAATGGGAGATCTAAGGTTTGAGCCTATTGCTTGGATGCCTGAGTGTAAGGTAGTGCTTTGCACTCAGAACTCCTTCCTGTCTGTAGTGTGGAGATGGGGACACCAAGACAGCCTAAGTGAGTTTCAAGAGCTTACAGGCATGAGAGTGAACGATCTTCACGTTGTCTAAATGTTGAGCTGTTGGTTGCCATGGCTTCCTTCTGCATGTCACTCTCAGAAAGGAAAGGCTCCTCACTGTTACACGTAATGACCATGGAGGTGGAATTGGGACGGAGGACTCATCCTGATAAATTAACCGTTCAGAAAGAGAAGGGAAGTTTAAGATGATCGATGAGACTGACTCCTCATACTTGGAGCCATAATCACACTTGTGGATGCTCCAGGGGAATGTGTGTTAACACAGGCATGACAACTGAAGGTTTGAAAATACATTTTTACTCTTTTTCCTTTCATTTAGCAAAGACGTTTTTGAGCTCACCTTATAGGTCATAATATGAACCGTGTTTGAAGAAAAATGCTTAAGCCTTTCTGTGACTATGGATGATGGCAGGGGTGGCCCTGGGAATGGTTTCCTCCTGCATCCTCCCCTTCCTCTGCAGTGACCCACACTGTTTACACACACAGCCTGAGGAGCTCTACATTTTCATTCCATTTTCTGTTGGGAAAAATTGACACATGAAACATAGAACTAAGAAAAACACAGCCTCAGATAGGCACAGTAGGGACCCTTCTGCAAAGCAAGAAGGATTCTGTCACCTCGGGCTAGTTTCACACACACTGATGACTCAAGTACGGCTTCTAAAATACTCCGCCCTCACTTTAAAAATAGTAGGATGTGTTAGCGGCTGCCAATGGTGACCAATGGGTTTCAAATTTTAAGGTAAGATGTTAATTCTCATCAGGAAATATTTAGTTTCCATTTGACTGGTCGACTGTGCAGGATTCCAGCGTCAAATTTCTGTGTAAGAAGTTTTGATCGTGGAGGGAGTGAGAGAGTCCAAGTGCTTTCCCCTGAAGTGCGGTGGAGAGCGCAGAGGGCTCTAAGTGGCCTTTCAGGAGACATCTGTGCTCACCCTGAGTCCCACTCCCCACACGGTTGCAGACCAAGGCGAGATCTGTGTGTGTGTGTGTGCGCGCGCGCGCGCGCGCGCGCGCGCGCGCGCGCATCGGGGGTTGGGGGATTCTAATATCTGACCAGTGTTCTGCCCACTGAGTGCCCTGGCAACTGATGATGTCACTATGGGTTTGGAGATATGCTAAGAAACAGAGTTAATGTCTGTATGTATGAGCATTGCAGTGTCTAAAGCTGTAGCTGTGCCGCTGCTTGTTAAAAGCTTGGCTGGATGCTTCACGCCATGAACTTGGCGCTAGTCTTACCCCGTTGCTCTGCTGCGATGGCTTTTTGTGTATTTTAGCTTTCTCTACTTTGTGTATGTCTCTCTCCCTCCCTTTTTCTTGTAATGCTGTTGCTTAGTCTCTCTTCCATTCATATTTTTTTCCCTTTCCTTTTGCTGCATGGAGACTCTCTGCTGTACAAGTGTAAGTACCCTCCAGCGGCACTGCAGTCTCTGGCTGCGCTGCTTCGCATTCTCACGCCCCATTTGCTTCTGCACTGCCTGGCTGGTCTCCCGGGAGATGATGTCTTTCCATCCGCAGATCCTGAATGAAAGAGGCAATAATTTAGAAACAGGATGGGAGTTGACCAGATGGTTCAGTCTTAAATAAACCAGGGGATGAATTGAAAATCTCCCCAGCTGGGTGCCTGAGAGTAAGAGAACTTTGATGAAGAGGTTGCCACATTTGAGGGCAGGGAGGAGGAAGTTCTCAAGACTCAAGGAGCAAATGTCCAAGTGTTTCTCACCCTTGTCATATTGCTTGTTGCAGGCCCAGGATTATAGAATATTGGCATCATGATTTGTTTCTCAGATTAGACATTACTAAACTGCTTCTCAACTGGTACTGGTTTGGGGTGGTATTTTTTTTTCTTTATTCCCTGAACAAAGAAAGAAAAATAATTTTGGGTTCTTGAGCTTAGAATGACAGCATTATATACTACTCTTTGTGAAAACTTAGCAAAAATAAAAAGAATGTCTTTAATAAGAGAAATACCTTATCCTATCTTCATGGTGATTTGAGCAATTTTAGTTTCATTTTTAAAAATTAGTATGCTTAGGGATCACCTGGTAAAAGTGGGTCTGAGAGGGAGACACTGTTGTGAACCAAGTTCTATCTTTACTTTGCAAATTGTGTTGACAGTGGACAAATCTTTGTTGAGCTATAGGCAGAACGGTTTTACACATTATAAAAATTGGGTCCAATGAGTAAGATTTCCAAGTACTATAGATATCCGTGCTGCTTTTGGCCTCTTCAAAAACAACCATGGTGTGCCGCTGTTCACATTTATAGCACAGTGCGGATTTATTGGCACTTATGGTATCAAGATGAAAAAGTCTATATTTAGGGTTTCCTTGTAAAATTGCATTTTAAAATGAAGATTTAACATATTATTTTTTTTCTCACTTGTAGAATGCATTTTTAAAAGTTAGTTCTGTCAGGTCTTAGAGATAGTCTGCTCCTAGCACTTCAGCGGCTCTTGCCCTTCGTCTGATGAGCACTTTGGGATTTCCTCGACTCAGAAAGTTGCTTGGCCATTGACAAGTGAGCAGGAACAGTGGAGGGAACTAGGGCACAATGAAGGAATTAACCCTTGTGTTTTGTCACAAAAGAAGAAGAGCATGCATAGTTCTAAGCACAGCCGCTGCCATCCCTCCTCCCAGAATACAGCTTATCAAACCTAACCACCGCAAGGAGGAAGAACAGTGCAACCAGTGGGTTTCTAGAGAAGCTGGAGTATTTGCTGCTAAATAAGTCCTTGTGCAGAAAATCTGTCTGTCTGTACATGTCCTTTCTTAGGAACTATTGAATGGAGTCATAAGATAAGCAAGGGAGATTGAGCAAGTCTGTATTTTCCATAAAACTAAGAAAGAGAGCATTGCAAAGAAAAGGCACAGCTTGTGAGAGGTGAGGCTCCCTTTTCTGTTTCTTTCTGTGTTCTCTATAAACCTTATGAGAAAAAGCGATTGAAGCCATTGGCATTGAAGGGTCTTTTGTTGTTTTGAGACAGGGTCTGTGTGTAACCCCCTAGCTTCAAACCTGCAGCGCTCCCTCTGCTTCAGCCTCTTGAAGGTGGGATTGCAAGCTTGAGGGAGTACCCAGGGTTTGGTCTCATTCTTGATGCCAGGTGTGGAAGCAAGCTGAGGTGCAGATTCTCACTTTAGCCAAAAAAACAAAGCTTGGGAACCAGCAGAAATGGTAAGATAACAGAAGACTTTTTGGGGAAACATAACTAGCAGTTCTCTGCTCATAGAGGGTTCATTCAAAATGCCACACTGCAATGGAAAATACTAGAAAACACCCCCTCCCCCGCCCGACATTTGAAACTTAATACCAGGCTTTGAAACATTGGAAAACACAATCATAATAACAAAACTACTTCCATCCTGATCCAGGTCAGCCAAAGAAATGCCCAGTGACTTTCAGGTTTCTATGTGTCTTCAAAATTAGGTTACGCTAAATGAGGTATTTACAGATGGGTCACTAAGTTAACAAATGAGTTTCTTTATCTAGATAGTATCTATTCTTTATCTGTACGTGAAATAATGTGTCCCTTTTCAAATATTAAAGCTACTGTATGGACATAATGTTACAATTTTGACACATTGGACACTTATTTCTTACCTATCATACTGGGTTAAAAGAGAGGGAAACCCTAGCTATTTTGTCTGTGAATGCTCTCTGAAAAACAAAAACAAACAAACAAAAACAAAAAACAAAACCCTAACCCTGAGGCACAAGAAAGACATAAAGTATCAGGTATTCTCCACACCTGCATTTTAAACTTCTTCCCTAGTTATGATTACCTGAATGAAATTCTATCCCAAGCTTAGTTTGTCTTGCTTTTAATGTGTATTTCAGACAGGGTCTTGGGTAGTCGAGGCTTGCTTCAAACCTGCTGTCAGTCAGTCCAGGCTGGCCTTGAGTTTGCCATCATCAATGGACACCTTATGCCTTGTTTCTGGCTTACCTGTTGAGCCTCTCCTTACCGAGATTGTGTGGGAGGTCTCTTAAGACTTGCTAAATACAAATGCGTCTTCGCAGAGGCTCTCCTTTTAAACAGATGCCTATTGGCTTTTTGCTGAATCTTAGGAATGGGTTGCTTCCCCAGGCCACTCCTGCCCTGCAGGCTCTGAGCCTCACACAGTCTGGGAGCTTCTCACTCAGCCTGGCTGCCTCCAGCAAGTCACACTGGTTGTTTAGGAAAGCCGTTATTTGTGTGAATCTGATCACTCGACTTTCCTCTCCCTGTTTTCCCAACATTTAGTAGCAAATGGGTGGGGTTGGTTTTTTGGTTTTTTTTTTTTTTTGGTTTTGTTTTTTGTTTTTTATTTTTATTAAAACGAGGGTAACTGTCAAAACTGAAAAGTTGTTTGCTTTTCCAGGCTGGTATAAACCAGTTTATTCTTTTAAAGAACGTAGACTTTGAGGAAGATTTAGCTGACAGTTTCATCAAAATATACAATACTCTTTCAGCTCTGTTTTCTCTTAATTTGTATGTGGGTCCGTTTTTTGAGCCAGGCTTGGTAGTACCCGCCTGAAATCCCAGCACATGAGTCTGAGTCAGGAGGACTGTGAGGTTGAGGCTAACCTAGGCTACATAATAAGACCTTGTCTCCCCCTACCCCCCCCAAAAAAACCAAGAAAAAGTGAAGTTAAAACAAATTAGTATCATGCTGGTTTAAACACAGCTGCAGACCATCGTCAGTACTGGTAGCAATGGCACAGAGGGAAGATTACTAGACTGGCCCCATCCCCGGTTTTTGTCCTGGCCCAGATCCTCTAACAGTTCAGATTTGTTAGTGTTTATCCCTCATCCCGTGACTTGGTATTGGCCTTCAAGTTTGTCTGTATAGCTGATGCCAGAGGTTCTTCCCAGCCTCACCAACTGTGTATCTTCTGAGAGAGGCAGCTCTGGGTGGTAGTGGATGGTCCACACTGGCTGCCAGCACTGGTGATGGTACAGGGCCCATGCCAGATGGCAAGTGCGGGATTGATCTACCCTGGATGTCAGATGCGAATGGTGATTGCTGGTCTGTGGTGAATGACGGATGCTCCATACTTGATGTCAATACTTGGAAGATGTCCTCAAGTTTGACCTTGGCTTGGGATTTATTTTTAAAGGGCTCTGGGCAGGATCTTAGCATTTACTGAGAAGTAGCATCTGATAGTTTTGAGTCGTGGCACGTTGTCCTAAAATTTTAATGACACCCTGCGAAACAAAGGGTTAAGCTACCTAAAGCGTTGAAGTGGCACACGGAGACCAACTGCAGACAGTATGCCTGCATCAGTGTTGCTGTGACAACCGGCAATTACAGTCATGAATAATCTCAGTGCCTTGTGACTGATTTTTACATTCTGTGAGGCTGATTTCTTATCTCCAGTTTGACATTCTCATGTATGGCTTAGAGTTAAATTATCATTCCCTGTTCTTTTCAGCTGTGGGAAGAGATTTGAACTGGTTAGAAGTGTAGGATAAAAGGGCCCTTGGCTGAATGACTCGGGAAAGTTCGAAACAGCTAGAAATCCATCAATGCATCTCCTGAGTCAGCCTAGCGGTTGCTGCAGCAGAGCCATTGTTAAATAGTGAAACAGGAGCCTAGTTTACCCGCTGATCCCTGGTACCTTAGAGTTTGAGACAAATTTCCATGCTCACCTAAGCACTGCCTCTGTCTCATTGCCAGATGACTCCCAAGTCCAAGAGGAAGAGCATCCACAGCCGAATGCTGCGGCCTGTCTCCAGGGCATTTGGTGAGTGTGCTCCCAAGGCCAGGCACTTCCCTGTAACTGGAAAACATCCCTACAAAGAGCCCACAGTGCCCACAGGGACCCACTCTGTAACTAGAGAAAGGTTTGGATAGTTGGTGAGGGGCAGTAGACTTAGAAATTACTCTTCGAGGCCAGGCATGGTTGCTCGTTCCGGTGATCTTGTGAGACTGAGGTAGGAGGATGGACGTGAGTCGGGGTCACCCTGGGCACATGGTGAGTTCCAGGCTAGCCTGGGTACAGAGGTACAGAGTGGGGTCCTGTCTGAAAAACAGAACAAAGCAAAACATTACTTGTAGATTTCTTAGGCTTTATTATTGCTGGTGATGGAACTGGGTTTCTCTATTCTTCCTTTCTTTTATCCCTTTCTCCCTCCTTCCCTGCCTTTCTCCCTCTCTCCTCTTTTTCCTTCCTATTTTTGTTCCACTTCTGAGAAGGTCTGAGTGTGCATCCCAGGTGGGCCCTAACTCAGCAATCCTCCTGCCTTAATTTCCCCGGTGCTGAGACCGTAGCTGTACTCCACCAGGCCTGGCCCTTGGAAATTGTCTCCTACCCTCTTTGCATCCTCCTTTGCTTTGGGATCTGTTTTATTTCAGAAATGGAATTTGATCTTGATAAAGCCCTGGAAGAGGTGCCGATCCACATTGAAGACCCGCCTTTCCCATCCATCCGGCAGGAGAAGCGAAGCTCAGGCTTGATTTCCGAGCTGCCCTCAGAGGAAGGCAGAAGACTGGAACACTTTACCAAGTTACGGCCCAAGCGGAACAAGAAGCAGCAGCCTACACAGGCAGCGGTAGGTGTCTACTGGGCTCCTCGGGCCCCTTCTCTCCTCCACCTCCTAAAGCTTCCATAACTGTAAATAGTGCCACCAACTGGGGATCAAGCAAGTGTTCAAATTGGTGAGTGAGCAGGGGCATTTCTCATTTAAAACATCACAGAGATGGAGCCAGGCGAATCCCCAGAAGTCCTTGGGCTTGCTAGCCTCGCATATGCATCAGCAGACAGCAAAGAGACCCTGCCTCAGTGAAGGTAGTAACTGACACCCGAGATTGTCCTCCAGCTGCCGCGTGTATGCTAGCACTCACATATATGAACATGCATGTTCACAGAAAAGAAAAAAGAGGTCCTCCGCTCTCTGGTCTGGCCTGGTGTCTCCACTTTGCTGCTGCTTAATTCCATGTGAACCTATTTCCAGAACCTCTGCTGAGCACTGCATTTTCAGATCTGGAATGTTCTAGAACACCTCAGGCTAAACAATTTTTAAACTAAGATCCTATCTTGCCTGTCACCCTGTTTTTCCTTGTTTATCCCCTGTCCCCTTCAGGGTATCATCAGCTGATATGCTAAAAATCTGGCTGTAGCTGGACATAGGGGCACATCTCTTTAATCCCAGTATGTGGGAGCTGTGAGTTCAAGGCTAACCTGGTCTACATAGCAAGCATTCCAGGCCTTCCAAGGCTATAGATAGAAACCTTGTCTCTCCAAAAAAAAAAAAAAAAAGGAAACAAAAAACCTAACCAGCAAACAAAAACAAACAGGGAAACCCTGGCTGCACCACGACCATCCACTTAGTTAACTCCCATCCTAACTGCTGGCTTCTCTCCATCCTCATTTCTCACGGCTTTCTCTGGAGCTGATGATGACTGGAAGGCCTTTCAGATCTGCATGGAAACAAAGCTTCTTCCAGGGAGCCCTCCTTGCCTCTTCCTCTCTGGTCCTACAGAGTTGCAGGGGAAAGTGGCTTTCATGAACTTGTGCTTGGTGCAGAGAACTTGTGAAACCCATAGGTACTTACCCAGGGATGGCTCTCCTCACCTATTCCCAGCTCTCATCTCTTTGCCTGTGGATTGCAGGGAGGCATAGCGTGTGACTCATAGCCTAGAGAAATGTTCCCGATGCTGTGGGTTGGGAATATGAGCAGTGAGTTCTCAGCAGTGGTTGTCAGATTAACTGGGGAGAGCTGAGAGCACAGACGGCTCAAGGGTTTCTCCACTTGTCCCCACGGTCAGTAGTTCACTTTACAAGATCGGTGTTTAGATGTGTTCATTTGAATCTGAAGAGCTGGCATAGAGTCATAGTTTCCAGCTTATTTGATTTTAGATTCTTACTACAGAATTATGTAAGCTAAGATGTGAAAGCAGTTATTGCTTTTATATTTTAAGTAAGGGAGAGGGCCTTATCAGATAAAGAAAGAGACACTTTCCCTTTTGCTGGCTCAGATTCTGTCCTCTAGATTGTTGCTGTGTGAATGGCCCCTCTTTGGCCGTCGCTTCTGCAATCATTAGCAGCATGACCTGAATGTGAAGTGATGGGCTCAGTGTCTCTGTGCCCTTGGAGAGAAACATCTTGTGGGTTTGTCTATTCGCTTATTTATTTATTCTGCTTTTATGATTCTGGGGACTAAACCCTGCAGTCACGTGCAAGTTATTTCTTTCTGCATTTAAAAAACTAAAAAGAACCAGGCATACCGGTTCATGCCTAAAATCCTAGAGGCTGTGAGGCTAAGGGAGGAGGATGAGGACTGCAGGGGCATCCTTCAATACACATCATGCTGGGAGCAGCTACAGGAGGCCCTCTGAGACATAATACAAGAAGGACCACAGAGGAGCATGGGCATTTTTGGATATACAGTGAAGGTACATTCATTACCATATAATTTCTCCAGGCTCACTGTCTCCTGAGTACTGTCTCTTACAACAGCCTTATTAGGGGTCACCCACATTTTCCAGGTACACATCAGGAAGAAGCAAAAAGAGAGCAATGTAACTGAACAACATGGTTTCAGCTGCTTTCATTACTAGTGTTTAGTCCCAACAATTGTCTGATGTGACCATCAGGGTTTTTACCAGGACTGTGTACTATGTAGAACCAGCTCGTCTTGAGTTGATCTTGGTGTGTCTGAAGTCTGCCTTTGACCTCTGCTGCACCTTGAGTTGATCTTGGCGTGTCTGAAGTCTGCCTTTGACCTCTGCTGCACCTTGAGTTGATCTTGGCGTGTCTGAAGTCTGCCTTTGACCTCTGCTGCACCTTGAGTTGATCTTGGTGTGTCTGAAGTCTGCCTTTGACCTCTGCTGCACCATTGAGCTACCCAAGACATCAGAATTCTGAAAATCAAGACTGGTTCAGATGACCACATGCCACTGTCACCGTGGCTGACCAGACATCTGCCCTGCAGGCTTTAGCTGTTCCCTGTGCTCATGGAAAACCAAGATCTTTGTAAAAACAAGAATAGTTTGTTCCCTCTTCTTTCCACTTATTAAAGTTTATGTGCATTCTCTTAGACATATATGATAACTGGTCAGTGCCTCAAATTGTTCTTAAGGCCATTTTAGTAATTTATATTTTCATAAAATCCATTTGATAAAATTTATTGTTTACATAGAATTAGAATTTGAATTGCTCTTAACTATTATTAACTGTGTCTCTCTCTCCATTTTTAATTAGTTAATATTTTCTTCTGGTTTTATTTGTCTATCTATCTATCTATCTATCTATCTATCTATCTATCTATCTATCTATCTATCTATCTATCTATCATTTCTTTTGAGATAGCATTTCACTGTGTAGCTCTGGCTGTCCTGGAACTCATTTTATAGACCAGGCTGGCCTTGAGCTCACAGAGATTCACCTGTGTCATGTCTACCTCCTGATTGCTGGGATTAAAGCGCCTGGTCCTGGTTTTATTTTTTGAGACAAGATTTTACTTGATCCCTGGGCTAGCCTCAACTTCACTATGCAGCCTAGGGCTGACCTAGAACTTATGGCAATCCTCCAACCTTACCCTTCCCAGTACTGGAGTCCAGGCTTGACACACCGTGCTCAGCCCCCATTCCTAATTTTTTTTAAAATGCCTTTCAAGCATTGTGTAGCTGTCTCAATAGACTGTTTTCAGTTTCCCTCTACCTCCCAAGTCCAATGCATATTCTGTATTGCCTGACTTTATGCATTTCTGTCTAATTTCCTTTGAATGTCTTCTTCCTTGTTTATTGCTGTGGGAGGCATGCGTGGAAGGTGGGTGGTGACTCAGCTTCCTAAGGGGTTCTCTCTGGCACACTTGATCACAGTGTTTCTAACAGGCCCACAGGCACTCACTTCAGATCCAGATGTCCACTACGTCCCCGAGGGTTCTGCTCAGTCACCTGGTGAGAGAGACAAGAGGGTGGTCTGAACTGCCTTTAACTCATAGCACCCACTTACCTTCTCATCCACAAGTTAACCTTTCAGAGAGTGTGCATTCACTGGAGGTGCAGGGCACCAGCAACTTACCTGAGGAAGCGAGACAGCTCCCGGGGCGCATGCTCCTGCCCATGCAGGGTGATCCTTGCTCTCCCTTGCCAGCAGCCCTGCTGCTCTTTGTATCTGAGGCTGACTCTGGATGACAGGAGAGACTTGAATCACAGCACAGCTTTTCCTTGTGCTGGAAAATGAGTGTTAACAGCATGTGCTTTGGCCTTGAACTCTATTGACCTGATTCTACTCAACACAGTCTGTGTTTTAGCTGCTCTTCCCAGGCCAGCGCCATCTGAACTTCCCTTTAACTGGTGCCTTTTGAAGCGCTGCCTGTGATTTAGCCAGCCATGCTGGGTATCTTTTAACATGTCTCCTCTGTTCTTTACCTCTGAAATGTCAGGAGTGCATTGAGGGGGCTGGGAAGGACAGCCCAGCCCTTTAAGCTGCTGCGCCTGCAGGAAGCTGTACTACGTTCAGTTTCTCCCTCCATCTCTGGGGCCTCCAAGCTCTTCGTACTACCAGGGAACTTGGGGGCCAGCTACGGATTCTGTTGTCAAAGCAGGAAAAACCAAAAGGGCTAAGGGGAGAAAGTGAATGAGAAAAATATAACCCTGTATTTATTGGCTCAGAAAGGGGAATGATTAGTGAGGCAGCTAAAGGAAGCCACTCTTGGCTAGCCTCATGTCTTCCCAGTATTGAGATTGTGGTTGTCTTTTTACTTGGTAGCATTTTGTAAATATGAATTTTTCAGTCTATTTGATCCTGCCATACAAATCCCCCATCATGCTTTGTTTACAGTATATTTTGTAAACCTGTTTAGTGGGCAAATGTGGTGATACATGCCTGTAATCCCAGCACTATTGAGGCAGAAGCAGAAGGACCACTGCAAGTTCAAAACCAGCCTGATCCACATAATGAGTTCTAGGCCAGTCAGGGCGACTAGCAGAGACTGTCTCAAAACCTGTCCCCACCTACAGCCGTACCATGCTAAACATGCATGATGTCATCAAAGCGTGTCTCCCACAATCACCAGCATCTGGCTTAGCATGCTATAAACCCATTCCTTCCTCACTAGGTTGTGGCTCTACACCTGGCCTCTGTTTCTGTAAATCACATGGTTCCTGTTGTAGTGAGTCATGGCCGTGTTGTAGGTTGTTGAGACTAGCAGAACTGAAGGTGCATTGGTTGACTGTGGAGTGAGGTCCTGTTTGTTTTGCAGATCTGTACCGTCAACATCGTCCCCCATGATGGAGAACAGAACGGCCTCATGGGCAGAGTGGATGAAGGTGTAGACGAATTTTTCACCAAGAAGGTGACTAAAATGGACAGCAAGTAAGTTTCCAGTCATTTCGTTAAGAACGGTATTTCACTCACGTCTAAATGGCTAATGGATGTAATTTATATAGGCATCACGGTCTCATGCAAGAGATTTACTATTTGGATTTCTAAAACGTGGTCTCTAACAAAGCATCATGGGTGTTGCTTGGGAACGTGTTAGAAATTCAAATTCTCAAGCTCTTGCCACTGACCTGCTGAACTAAGAACTGGGGGCCTGTTCCATAGCAGTACACATGGCATCCAGGCCAGACTGCTGCTGTGCTGGGGCTTCTCTCACATCCCCTGGAAGAGTCTGTTCCAGGGCACCGAGCATCCTTTGAACTTTTCTATTCGTAATTTGATCTGTTGGCTAGCTGGGCAGCAAAGTGACTGGGAGAGGTGGGGCAGTGTTCTCCGACTTACCCTGTCTTGTAGCTGGTTTTGTCAACTTGACAGTCTCTAGATCACTAGTAGACAAGACTAGCCTCTAGGCATGATGGTGAGGGAATATCTAGATTACGTTACTAGAGATGGGAAGATGCAAACTGATTGCAGGTGTATATTGCATCCAGTCCCAGACCACAGGAAAAGGAAAAAGCCAGCTGAGCATGCTCATTTTTGCCTGTAGATGTACAATGCACACTGTCCCTGTGACTTCCTCTCCGTGATGGACTGTACCCTGGCACTGTGAGCCGAAGCAAGCCCTCCTCTCTTCCTTAAATAGCTTTTGTCTCTGGATGGTCAACACAAGAGGAAAATTAACTACTGTGCCCTCCAAGAACTTTTCTCTACATTTTCTTTACTAGAATGTTGTTTGTTTTTTTTTTTTAAAGAAAATTCAATACTTTATCTTGAGCTGGGCATGGTGGCACATGCTTAGAGCCCTAGCACCCAGAGATTGGGGCAGGCAGGTTAATATAAATTTGAAGCCTGGAATACATAGTGAATTTCAGGACAGCCTGAGCTGTATGACTCCGCCTCAACCCCACCTCCAAAATATTGTTCAACTTAAAACACTCCTATTTTTCTACGTGATTTTTCTGAAGTTATTCGATCTGTTACTAAAAGCTTATACGTCTCAGGACAGACTCGAAGCTTGGGTTGTGTTTGTGAACAATGCTTCACCTTAGAGATGAAGTTCAGGATTGGATTAAACCTTGCAGATAGCTGAGGGCAGGCAGACAGGAGAGCTAGGGAAGGACCTGTCGAGCTGTGATTGATGAGTCTTATCTATCCTTTGCAGGATGGCAAAGCAAAAATAAGTTAAGTCTCATATCCATGGCAGTGGAGCTTATAGACGCCTGCGAGCTTTAACACCTAATTATTGGTTGTCATTGACACTCGTCTTGCAGCTTAGCGTAGCATCGCTTGGCAGAATTCTTCCTTTCAAGACCCACCAATACATCCTTTATTCTTTGATAGTTTCCTATAATGCTTCATTCCCACAGATTAATCCCTGCTGATCCCTGGCATCGTGCCCCCCACCACCTCTGTACACATCTGTAGTGTGCATCTTCAAGAGTCTGCTTGGATTTTGGTTGTTTTATAATACAAGGATTAGAGGACTGTATTTTCAACTGAAAAGAGTCAAGAAACACCAATACAAACAGCATAATGGAAAATTTCCTCTTGATGAATTGCTGCCTTCCTCACACAGAATACTGTTCCAGATCAATACCTGGGTCTTATTTTTTACCCCTTAACACTTCAGAATCGTTTATTGTTTTTATATTTTATATTTTCCATTGTTTGCTTTGCAATTTTATTATGTTTTTGAGACAGATTCACGGTGAATCTCATGTTAGTCTGGAATTCACTAAGCAACCCAGGGGAAAGTCATACTCGCAGTCATCCTCCTGCCTCAGGCTCCCACATGTTAGGGTTCCGGGTGTATACTGGCATATGCAGGAACTTCAGAACCGTAGTACAGGCTACAGTAGTTAATGGCCAACAGCCACTGCTGATCAACACATCAGATAACTGACTTGTCTCTGTGTAATTACAGATACAACTGCTGGCTCTTCTTCAACCAACCTGTATTAGTGGGGAATGTGTGAGCACTGGGCGTGGACCCAGTGCTCTGTCCCACCTGTCCCACCCTGACTTACCCTCTTGATCACGCAGCTTTGCTTTTCAGTTGTCTTGGAATAATATCTGGGTGCATTTGTAATATGTGACGTCTATTTCCACAAAGATGTTAGTTCCGAATTCTGGGAGTGTTTCTGTGTGCAAGACTAGATAGCTTAACTTTCATCAACCTACAAAAAGTTGTAATTTTTTTAAACTGCATTTTCCTATGAAAATAGGTTCTCACTTAGACATTATAGGGCATGGCGTTAAGTAAAACAGCGTAAGTTAGTGCAAAGAAAGTTTGAGATTCAGTGTTATGTGCTCATAGTTTTAAATGTTAAGTGAGCTACAAGGCTTAAATTAAAAAAACAAAACAAAAAGCCAAAACATCTCTTTTCTCACTTCCTGGCTTCCAAGAGGCAACTGGGTTTTATTCCATTAATTGTTAACTCCTTTTTTAAAAATGTTTTTCTCCTATTTTTCATGTTTAGTTTCAGATAGTAACTCTGTCGACATTTGACCGCAGAGGATGATGGTATATCCCTTCTACTCTCTGACCCTACTGAATTTTCTCTCTCTCTTAGCTTTCTTCATTTAATATAATTTTTGTTAGCTCGCTATTCAGGGGTTGCTTCAGTGTGCCTCACTCTAGCCCTGGAAGTATCCACACCTGACTTGCATGGTACACTGTGGTCACGCTTCCTCTCCTAAAGATTTTCTCTTCCCTGGAAGCTCTCTTCATCACTTTTTGCTTAGTTTTCACACAAGGCTCTCGTCTACTCACTTCTTTAACTCCCCTGTAAAAGCACAAATCTGTGAGTTCTCTCTCATGTTCTCTGTCGGGTCTTCTTGGACACATCTCACCCTGGGCGGGGGGATGCTGGGGAGGCGTTTCCTTCATCCTCGGCAAATGGATTCCCTTCATCACATCGCTGTGTCTTATCTGCCTCTCAGGGTCTGAGGTTTACACCCTCATTTTGATGGATTTCCTCTTGTGCTGACTTTCTAAGAGATGAGGCGTGAGCTGTGCATTTCTGTAAGGTTCAGATCTTTCATTGTGAGGGATCGTGTTGCTGGGAATGGGACTGGAGGCTGCAATACATGTTGCTTTAGAATTCTGAAAACACTGTTTCCTAATTTTCTATCTTCTCGAATTCTCATAAGAACCCAGTGTCACCTTGAGTCCTGATCCTTTGTGACATGGTTTTGCTTTTTTTCTCTTCTCTGGAAACATTTGGGATGTGTCTGTATTTTCAGGGTACCCAGATTTTATGATGCTGTATTTTAGAGGGGGATGCTGGTTTGTCTATCCAGTTTGTTGGCACAAATAAAATGTTTGACTCTTAAAATTCATGTTCTTTGCTTCTGAAGGTTTTATTGTTTCTTTTGTAAATTTCTTCTGTTTCCTCTGCACACTATCTGTTAAACTTTCTTTATTCGAGCGGGGTGGTGGTGGTGCACACCTTTAATTCCAGCACTCAGGGAGGCAGAGGTCGGTAGATCTCTGTGAGTTTGAGGCCAGCCTGTTCTACAGAGTAAATTCCAGGATAGCCAAAGATACACAGAGAAACCCTGTCTCAGAAAACCAAACCAAAACAACAACAACAAAAAAACTTCCTTTATTCAACCTGGTATTTCCTCTGCTAATCTATTAATTCTCACCATCTCCCTTCTGGTTTCTTATTCTTAGTATTCCCTCCTGACATTCTGGTTGTACATTTTAGTTGTACTGTTGAGCCTTTAATGTTCTACTTCTGTCTCATTCACTTTTATTCCTGTTTTGTGGCCATGCCATACCCTCAGTTGCACTATTTCTCTGGCTCACTCTACAGGCAATGAATTTGGGGTGGACTGGACATTGTTGACCCTTTGGCTTGGGAAGAGGAAATACTACTTGGTGAATTGGCTTTCAGACCCCCCCCCCCATTTCTCAGCTTCTCAGCCCTTGCTCTGCAGTCTGCAGCCACTGAGATTCTAGCTTCCCCTAGACCTCCAGTTTGTATTTCAATTGCTCAGATCCGTGAAGCTATTTTGTATTCTTTGGGCTTCCAAGTGGTGTTGTCTGTTCTCGCCTGTATGGTTTTTGGGTTGGTTTTGATGGAGGTTCTAGGGAGTTAAGGGGAGGTCCAGGCTCTAGCTTAGAGTGGCAGATTCCTTGTGGCACTCATTTTGTTAGTTCTTTTTCTCCATTCCCCAAATTTTTATGTTTTTTTCTTTCTGGAAATCTATCCTAAAATGTAAACTTATTCTGTCTAGTTTTGTATTTACAAAGTCTCTTATAACCCAACCTGCCAGGTAGACTTTATATAGCTGAGGCTGACGTTGAACTCCTGACCCTTCTCCTGACCCTCCTACTCCATCTCACAAATACTAGCGGCACAGGTATTATATCAGCACCTTGAGTCTTTTATTTTGTTACTTCTTCTGATAATTTATCCATTTAAGCAAAGATCCACATATTTGCCAGCATTGAGCAAATATGTTGGGTTTCATCTATTACCTAGTAATTAAGAGATGCCCAAAGATGCCCTTTTCAGTATCCCCCAAATTAAACAGGGTAGTTGCCCAATTATGTCTCAAGCCACCAGGAGAAGTTCACACTTAAGCCTCTAATCATTACAAAGGTCTGCCCTCTATCCTGCCTGACCCCTTCAGATTAGCGCACAATCTGGATGCTTAGTTTCCTCGCGGCTAGCCTGAACTCTTCTGTCCCTAAGCACAGGCTTAACATTTGCGATGCTATGGAACGTGACTGGTCATGCAGCAGTCACCTTCACGTTCATTGGCTAAGTCCTCGTGGTACTGGTCTTCATGGTCAAGCAATAGTTTCTGTGTCTTGATTGTGGTGCAGGAGGTCATCCACACGCTGCTCAGATACCCATGAACTGAGCGAAGGAGATGAGAAAAAAAAACGGGATTCTCGGAGAAGTGGCTTTCTCAACCTAATCAAATCGCGGTCCAGATCTGAGCGGCCACCCACGGTCCTGATGCCGGAAGAGCTCTCCTCCCCAAAGGGGGCAATCCGGAGTCCACCGGTGGACACGGCCAGGAAGGACATAAAGGCAACTGAGCACAATGGTGCTGCGGAGCGCACCGAGGAGACGAAGACACCGGAACCCCTGGAGGAGGGCCCTGCAGAGGAGGCAGGCAGGACCGAGCGCAGCGACAGCAGGGGTAGCCCACAGGCAGGCCGGCGCTATGTGCAGATGATGGGCAGCGGGATGCTGGCTGAGATGAAGGCCAAGCAGGAGCGGAGAGCTGCGTGCGCACAGAAGGTGAGGAGGGGGCCCTGTGTCTGGATTCCTGCGTTGGCTTCTCTAGTTTTATGGGAAAAGAGGTGCAGAAAAATAGCTTGTTGGTTAAATGAAAATGTAAATACTGGGTGCCCAAGAGATGAACCTGTGGTTAAGAGCACTGTGGCTCTTGTAAAGGACCCTGGTTCAGTTCCCAGAACCCTCATGGTGATTTCTAAGCATCAACCACTTCATTTCCAGGGGACCATGCACCCTCTTCCAAACTCTGAGCGCCAGACATGCATGAGGTGCACATGCTTACACATGCAAACAAACCACCCGTGCACATAAAATATATTATACAAAGAAAATGTCTTAAACATGTAAAACCTAAAGATTTATTCCCAAAGAATTTAGAGCCCAGACCCAGAACGACTTGCTTGTCCTCACTGCCCCAGGCCATGCCTTGAGTGTTTAATCTGTTGATTGTTTGGAGACAGGGTCTCACACATGAACACAGGCTCGCCTCAAACTCACTTTGTGGCTCAGGTTGGTGTCAGATTCACTGTGTAGCACTGGGTGCCCAAACCCCTGGTGATTCCCGTTTCAGTCCTTCCTGGGGATACTGTCCAGCTCAGAGCTACACTCTTGAGAGGCACGGGACTCTAAAGGTATGGCATCTGTTTCTGAGAAATAAGCTGTGCCCCACCTACCTGTCTACCTGTGCTGTCAATAGAAGCCTGCCAGAACTGGTCCCAAATAAGACTGGCCTGGGTGAATCTGAGTGGAGATGCTGAGGGTCGCTGGAGGTGGCAGAACCAACAGGCAAAGAACAGATGACAGGCAGATAATCTCAAAGGCCCATTCCGTGCCCCATGTAGTTCCTAGCTTAACCTGTTCCCAGGCTTCAAAGTCCTTTGCATTATTCCAGATTTAAATAGCAAAACAAGAAGTCAGGGTATCCCGTTAGGACTGATTACCAAGTCCACTACTGCCGCTATGGAGACATCAGCGCTGGTTTAGAAGTTGCTAAATCTCAGGGACAAGGCAGAGTGGCAGCTTAGTGGTAGAGTGTTTGCCCGGCATGTCTAAGAATCTGAGTTCATTCCCCAACACAGCAGAAGATAATTTCGAAAAGAGAAGAAAAAAAATATGTTGAGTCTCCTCAAAGTTCAATTTAAACATAGTTTACCTACCTTCCTCCCTCCAGTCCTGCAAGCTTTGTGGTCCTCGAGATCAAGCCCCTCAGGGTCTTACACGATTGCATAATCAGCCTCCACCGGGCTGCATTCCGAGCTATGCTACTGCTCTGAGTCTCTTTTTCAGAATGCTGTCTATTTGCTTCCGTCATTTCTTAAAGGAAGGTATCCTTGTGGTAGTTACTAAGATAAATGTGCCCAGGTTGTACGCATCATCCTGAGGTCTGAGAAGCCCCTCCTCTCACCCCCGAGAAAGGGAAGCTGTGCGTGTTTGTCTCGAGGCTTCAGAAGAAAATGTTTGGTTCTCCCAGGGGACCTTGGCTTAGAGGAGGTACAGGTGGACTACCCAGCAGATCCAGAGGACTTCTGTATTGCCTCTTAACAGCCACTGTTTGTTAAACTCTGCATCCCGTAAGATTCTACAGCTGTTCACCGTAGCTCTTCTACTGTCCAGCAATTTCCCAGCTACAGATACCTGCTTTGCTTCCCCACAGACCCTTACTATAGCTCAAAGATGCGAGAGCCTACATAACAGCCTTCTGTTGGTGCTGAAGGGAGTCAGTATTGACCTTCACCGTGCAGAATACTGAAAAAATACTCCATCCCTCCCATGAGCCAGATGCCTGCATAGTTTATAAATTTCCAACAGCTGATGTGGTGTTTTCCTAATGAACTGTTTATCTCTCTTTCCTGTGATGAGCAGCTAATTTTGTTGAAAAGACAGGAATTCCAGGGTACTTTCCCATGTGTTTAGGATTGATACATAAATTGGCTCAGAGTGACAGAATCTTTCTGGTTTAGTGTTTGTGCTTGGTTCAGGTTTATGTTAATGTTCTCATAGTGCCATCTAGTGTTCTTTTAAACAGCGTTTGTTAAAAAAAAAAACTTCAGCAATTACAGTTTAGATAGTCATGGCTATTCTACCAGAATAATAAAAGCGTTCTCAAAAAAAAATTACTGTTAGAATGTTTCCTGAAATGTAGCACTGAGCTGTTTACAGGTAGTAATGTAAGCATCCATAGTTGATGTACAGTTGACCCTACGGTTGGAAGAGCAGAGAGGGGACACCAAGGATGCAAATGTTCCAATTGCTTTTCAAAGTTCATTAACATAGTGTGTATATATTTGTGTGGCACAGTGCTTGTATGGAAGTTAGAGAAAAACTTGCAGGAGTCAGTCCTTCCACCAATTGGTGAAGGTACACTAACCCACCGGAGCCTGTCGCTCTGGCAGGCCTTGCCCTTCTCCCCCATTCCATGTCTGCGTTGCTTAAAGCCGCTAGATTATAATCCAAAAGCTAGCCACCAAGGTTCAACTATCAAAGTATTAGAGCCCAGCAATCAAAAGCCCCCTTTGGCTCACCTAATTAACATACCCAGTTGACATTGAACACCTTAACCTAACACGGGGTTTCCCCATTTATCTTCATAAGCCTTCATTTTTCTATGTGCCACGTCTGCCTCCCCTCTATCCAGAGGCATTCCTCTGTTTCTCTGGAACAGATATCCCTGTCCCCACTCCCTTGTTCTCTTCCCCTTCTCCCTCATCCTCTATCTCCTGTCTTTGTCTTTTATTCCTTGTTCTTCTGCAGCAAAATAAATGTCCTTTGTGCTGAGGACTTGGTCTTCAAGGTCCTGAGCCAATACCGGTCCTTTCACATGGTGTCGTGACTCGGATTTGGGTTCCAGGGATTGAACACGTGTTTTTAGACTTGACAGAAAGCCCCTTTACCTGCGGACCCAGCTCTCTGCCCTCACTTCTACTTTTAAAAATGGGTTTCTTGGAAGCTTGGTATGGAGGCATATGGCTGAAATCCCAACATTTGGGAATCTAAGAGAGAAGGATCATGGGTTTGAGGCGAACCTGAACTATATACAGTGAATTCTAGGGTAGCCTGGACTACAGAGTGAGACCCAACATAAAAACAAAAGAAAATCATGTGCAAACATTACAAAAAAAAACCAACCCACAAACCTAGATTTTGTGAAAAACAAACCTGGACTCCTTTCCCTTTCTGAATTGTGACCCCTTATGTGGATGATGGGGGTAATGCCACCCTCTTGGGTATGATGTCTCTTCAGCAGTGGCAGTGCAGGAATAATCTGTTGTTATCTGTCTGCTTTATTGTTTCTTTTTCTTTTCCCTTGTATCTCAACTGTACTCTTTCTTTCGGGGGGCTGGGGGTCTTGAATTTTTAGAAGCTTATCAATGATGTCATCTCCCAGGAGTCCTCCAGCCCGGTCTCGAGCAACCCAGAGCGGTCGGATGGAGGTGGGACAGGTAAGCAGAGTCACCTGTGATTGGAAGAACAAGCCTTCGTGTTCTCCCCTCTAACCTAAAACACCAGTCCCTTCCTGTCCCAGCCTGGGGGTGCTACTCCTATCTCTGTAGCCATGATCTTAGGGGGACTTTTTTTTTTCCTGATTTCCCAGAGGGAGGAAATTAAGATTGCCTTCCTCACTTTCCTTTTTGACAAATTCCTAAATTCTGGGCATCCTGGTGAAAAAACAAAGTGTGATGTTTTGAACAGCAAGCTCCACATGGCGTGCAGAAGGAGGGCGGCAGTTTTGTGTGCCTGGAGGAAATACTCCAGTCTCATGGCTCCAGTGTGGATGGAATCCCTGTGCTTTGTTTCCTCAAAGTTTGTTTTGTTTTTTTTTTTTGTTTGTTTGTTTGGTTGGTTGGTTGGTTTTTCAAGACAGCATTTCTCTGAAGCTTTGGGGCCTGTCTCAGAACTAGCTTTTGTAGACCAGGCTGGCCTCAAAATCACAGAGATCTGCCTGCCTCTGCCTCCCGAGTGCTGGAATTAAAGGTGTGCACCACCACCGCCCGGCCTGGTCCCTCGAAGTTTTAGGTGTATTGAGTGGAGATGCGATATACTGGATGCAAACGAGGGTAGCTCGTAAGTTGTTTTTACGGATTCTTACTTTTTTGCCAGCTGTATGGTTCACTGTAGATAGCAACAGCAGTACGGATGATGACCTTTCCAGACTGTTTTCAGCCTGAGATGAGAGCGTAACCCTCAGTACAGCCTTTCTCCATCAACTGTAGCCAGATCCCTTACGGATCGGTTGACTTCCAGAACTGACGCACTTCCTGTCTCTCTCCACCTATCAGGCCCCAGAGAGTCCTGAAGACTTTAAATTCATGAGAAATTAGCTTCTCCTTGCATATGAATATAGTGCTGTGTATGGTGCAGAGTAAAATTTGATGTCTTATTGCAAGGGTCTCTGAGTTCTTGTCTTTCGGAAGGAAAGAATTTAGCCGTGAGTCGCTAACTGTTTAAGCGGTTTATTTATCAAAGCAAGCATGTCACAGAGAAATTGAAGTGAACTGTCCCGCAGTGGGCAGGCAGCCTGGCGAGCTCCACAGATAGGAATGAGGACTTAAGCCATTTGTGAGACTCCTTTGTCCTGACTCCGCCCCTCTGCAGTCCCTGCCTCCTGCCTGGCAGTCCCTGGACCAGTGCTAGAAGTCATCACATTTCCGCGAAGAAAGCCGGTTTTTCTTAGCGCTGACTGTAAAAGCACACTCATGTGGAGATGCTTTTGTTCTCAAGATCTGTGATGAAGAATGAGAACCACAGTGTCCACCACATTTCTACATTCAGAAGATTAGTTTCTTTGACTTTTGATGTTTAAAATGGGGTTTGGACCACTTCTCATTTTAATGCCCAAATTGTACCTAGGTCTTCCAGAGGCCCGCTTTGGTTTGGGAACACCGGAAAAGAATGCCAAAGCAGAACCCAAAGTGGATGGGGGCTGCAGGTCTCGGAGCTCCTCCAGCATTCCCACCAGTCCAAAGCCCCTCCTGCAGTCCCCCAAGCCCAGCCCCGGAGCCCGGCCTTCCATCCCTCAGAAGCCAAGAACTGCCTCCCGACCTGGTAAGGGCATTAGTGGTCTGGGAGTCAGGCTGGGCCTGGTCTGGCTATAGCCACAGGTGGTCTCAAGAGTAGGTAGAATGTGGTAGACTCATTGGAGGAAAAAAATGAAAATAGGAAGCTGGAAGAGGAAAACACATGAAACCTGCAGGAGCTGAGAACTGGGGAGGGCTAAGAGATGAGACTCCTGTCTGTCAGGAAAGCCAGCCTGGGCATGCTGGCTCATCAGCAGAGGCAGACTTCTAAAATCAGTCTCCAGCGTATTCAAACAATGCACACGGCCAGTTTAAGGACAAAGGCCTAAGAGCAGCAGTTTGTGTGGTTGTACACCATATCCTGTAGCATATCAGAGATAGAGAACAGAATTTTGCAAACTGTGGGCCTGGTTTGAAATAAGGTTTCCTCAGATGGTGCAAGTGTTGTTCAGGCGCATTGCAGATGTGGTCGAGTATGCTAGGTACAGACTAGGCCCTCATGGCTTCCAAGTCCAAGAGACTTAGCCTTCAGCCAGATACAAAGGTGTTTGCCAAGCTAAGGTAGAAGGTCTTACAGAAGAAACTTAAAAATACTAAGAGCGGGCTGGGTTCTGTCTTATTTTCTTATGCAAAAAAAATATATGTCTATATCAAGTCTTGAGAAATAATTGTAAGAATTTTCAAAACATCAGAGTTTGAGAGGACAGATAAACCTCCTCCTATTCTCCATATTGCCCCTGGAGGGTAGGAAAGCAGGGTAGAGAGGCAGCCAGTCCTTTGCCATCTTCATCATCACCCTTGTTATTGTCTTTCTCTTTATGCTCTAATTGGCAAGCTGCGGCAGGAGAATAGGTATGAGTTTGCAATTAGCCTGGGATGTACAGTGAGTTCTAGGCCAGCCTGGGCTGCAGGGTGAGACACAGTGAAGACAGACTAAGGAAATGAAAAGCAGAGAGTCGTGAACGGAAGACATGATTTTTTTTCTGATCTCCGTTTCTAGTTTGAAGTAAGCAACTCTGATCTACTTCATGGCTCAGTTGGCCAGTTCCCGATATCAAATGGAAAGCTGGCTAGAGTCCTTTTATTTTTTCACTTTCAGCTGTGCCGTTTATCTCATTGTGTATTTTATATCAAAACTTAGGCTCATAAACTGATAGGTGTTTGATAAAGCTTGAGAATTCAGCAGTATTTTTAAATGTTCCTCTTCAGGACAGTTCTGAGAAACTATGGAGTCACTGTGTCTGGTCATAGCTTTACTTCCGTGGTGGCACAAACAGGAGACCAGAAGTGAGGAAGTAAGACTGAGGAGAGCCTGCGAGTCGGCTGTGTGTCTGTCACGCGTGTGCACACACACGTACACACTCGCTGAGGAAGAAGGCGAAGGGCACAGTTCACTAAGTTCTTTTGATTTTGGTGAAGCAGTGCTGGCTTTCCAATAAGAGCCTACAATCCTAATCCCGACGGTCTTTACACCTTTTAGTCCAGAAGATCATTTAATCTCCTTGTAGGTCCAGAAACCAAAGTCCTTGATGGGTCTAGAAGTCCATGATTTCAAATTACTCCTAGGGCAATGGATTCTATGCTGGTAGCTACATGAACGTGTGTGTGTGTGTGTGTGTGTGTGTGTGTGTGTGTGTGTTGTGACTTAGTAGCTCTGACAACTGATAAAGATATTGTGTTACATATAGTACATGTTTTCAGACATTCAACAACTTTATGTCTGCAGCGGAAGGAACCTATGGTTCACTCCCATGGTTCCTTCCTAGCCTCATTTTCGAGCATTAGTATAGACTGAGATCTGTACGTATGTCAACTTTTTATAATTGTCCTTGCTCTTTTTATTGATTGTTCTTGAATGCTAATTACTTCCTTAGCAGAAATACAGAAGGAACTTTTGACTAGAAACATTCTATGATAGTTTTTCTCTATTTGAGTCATCTGTATGTAAAGGTTTATCTGGCTTATATGCTTGGGACACAGTTTGTAGACCAGTTTGTTTTGTTTCTTTGTGCCTCTGTAGAAGATCCAGACTCTCCATCTGGTCCTAGTTCCCCTAAAGTTGCTCTTCTTCCTCCCATCCTCAAAAAAGTCCCCTCAGACAAGGAGCGTGATGGCCAGAGCAGCCCCCAGCCCAGTCCCAGGACCTTCTCCCAGGAAGGTAAGAACATCTTTCCTCTGGCTCTGTTTACCCCAGAGAGTGTCATTTCAAAAGGAGGGACTTAGTCCCAGACTAAACTAGAAGCCTGGAGTTCTTCAGAATCCTTTGGGTTGACTATGGGAACCAGAGTGGGCCCTTGATTTGGCATTATGCCTGATATTAGGACTTCACCACGAAGAGAAGTCAAAAAATATAGCTGAAAATAAACAAACAAAAGAAATATAGCTGAGCCACCTAACCAAAGACCCACCTTCTCCACAGGAGTGATTTCTGCATACTTCTCAGCTAGCTTACAGCCTATTAGGGCACAATTTTTCTAGATCCCATTATTTCTAAGGAAAGCACCTCTAGTTAGCTTGTCACCATTGCCATGGTTCAAGGGCCATGGTGACATTAATCTTGCCATCTTTGCCATGAATCAGGAGCAGGCCATCTGCCCTGAGGAACCTCGAAGCTGCAGTACTCTTTGTGTCGTGAGTAAATGTTCTGCCTTCTCAGAGTGTGGTCCCCTTGTAGACACTCCCAGGGCGTCTCTGAGCAAATGTGTTCCCTTCAGTTCCCTGAGGTGGGAAAGGTGGTTGCCTGTGATTTTCTTGCTGCCCTTCAGGAACAGACTTGAGCCCCCAAACAGGGGTAAGGCAGGCCAGGGTAACAGTAGCATCTTAGATGTTTCTTTCGTCTCTCCCACTTATTTTAGGTTCTGTTATGTCATTTCTTTATTTTTAGTTTTATTTTGAGGCAGGGCTCTCTTGATGTAGTGACTCGCCTGAAACTCACTATGTAACTTAGACTGGCTTCAGTCTAATTCACGGTAACACTCCTGCCTTTGCCTCCCAAATGCGGGGATTATAAAAGTGAGTCACCATGCCTGGCCTCCCTGATTTCAAATGCACAGCTGGCTTTTGGGTTACGTGTCACACAGGGCTGGTTCTGCACCAAATACGTGATGTAAGAGAGCTCTTAACCCCCACGTGCAGATCCTGGCTGTGCTTTGGGCTGCATTGTTAACGTTATATTTGTTTGGTGAATTCTGTTATTTCCCTGGCTCTGATATCTCCTGTTTTCTCTTCTTGGCAGTAGACGTGGGTAGAAGCTAATCATAGGCACAGCTGCCTATTATCCTTACGTGTTAGTGGTCTAATAAAAACAAATAAACAATACTTTTTTTGCTCTTCTGTCTCTGTTCTGCAACTTTGTTTGTTAGGTGGAAGTTTCTCTCCCCTACTGTTTATAGAGAAAAGAAGGTGGGGATTTGCCTGAATGTGTTAACTACTTTTGTCAAGGAATCCAAAGAGGGGACTGGTATCAATTCTCATTTCACAACGAGGGGATAGATGCTGTACTTGGTGTCCTAACCACAGCTTTAGCATGAGCCAAAGTTCGAGTGACTTCACACTAACAGTGACCTACACTGTTGAAAAACCTTTTATCGTGCTGTTCAAAGCAACCTCAGGCCCCGAGAGCCCCTCACAGCCAGGTTGCCCATCCAGTTCTTCCCCATTGGCACCCTTGCTGTCTTTTCCTCTCAGCTTTTAAGGAAGCTTTGAAAATGCCTGAGAGGATTTTAGTGTAGGCGGGACAGTTGGTGCGGAAGTAGTATTCATCTTGTTAAAAACGATTGAAATGTGGAAGAATTTACACAAAACAGGGTAGGTGGGGGCCAGAGAGTTGAGTTTAGTAAATTTGTGATTAGCATAACTTTTGGAAAATGATACCTGCTTGGAAGCATCCAATCTATAGCCCAAGGGCCACCTGAGTTTGGCTGAGGACAGATATGACTCTAGCCCAACCCAAAATGATAAGCTAACTTCAAGCAGGTGTTTTCAGCAGGTGTTTGTGGGGTTGGGGTTTTAAATTTTGTTTTGTTTTTAGCTAATAGCTGCTAGGTGATCAAAGCTATTGGGAGTAGGAATGTGTCCTGGAGCCTCTGGTGACAACACAGGTCACATAGGACACCACTGGCCAGGTCAGAGCTGCTGTGAAAAGCGAGGAATTCCAAATAAGGGAGCCGTCACTCAAGAACTTGTGGTGCTTCATATGCTTGTCCAGCATGGGCTGATTGAAACTACAGAGGCCGGGGTTGCTTTCCTGCCTAGACCAGAAGGAACTAGCTACACATCACAGTACTCTGCAATGATGGCAGGCGAAAATACACAAGGTCTGGGCACAGCTTTCAGGCATTTGGGGGGTAAGATTTTGACTCTGGCTTCTGAACTAGCTGGTCTTCAATGGGAGTGGAAGACACGGTCGCCACTCATGAGCCCTGCCTTTCTCTTTAGAAGCCGTCCCTATTGTCTTTTCCTGTTGTACGTTATTTATGCTGGTTACTTCATTTCCTTGTTCTCTGCCTCCCTCTGGACTAGCGTGCCCAACTAATTTCTGAAACAGGTAAATGACTGTAATTCTTCCGGATTATTTCATAGTGTGTGTGATTTTTGTTAATCCATCGTGGAATCAAAATTGTAAGGCTGGGGCATTTTTGTTACTAGCTCTCTGGGGCAAGATCAGGACTCACCTCATTTTGCACATTTCCATAATGTTGGCTGTTGAATTCTGTAGACAACTGTGGACCTGCCCAGGACTAATATGCTTAAGTTCTTTGAATCCTAACTCGGGGTGGATAAGCTGATATTTAAGTTTTAATATAAGTAATTTTAACATGGATGTCGACACATTGATGTATTTGCTACTATAAAGGGTAAAACGGATCCCTTTTCCTTAGTAGTGCAAAGAGGAGATTATTTCAAAAGACATTCAGATCATGACAGTGGCAAGCCTTCCAGTAGAGGGAAAAGATCTTCAAAACCCTACTCCACCATTGCGGAAGAGGAAGTGAATGCACCTGGGTACAGGAAGTCACAGCCAACAAATGGTTAGAGCCTTCGGTTTTCATCCCTCGCTGACCTGAAGCTGATGAACTGGCACTAACAAACGAGCTTTAATTGAGTAGCTGCAGTTGGGGGCTGGGTCAGAGACTTCATAGAACTGAATTCGTATTCTACCCGGCAACAGGATGGTCCCTGCATGGGGAGGTGGGAGGATATTAAGTCAAAATCCAAAACTAGACAATGAGGAGCTTCAAGTTACCTTAGAGGTTTGTCTATTCAAATTTTAGTGAGCATAAAAGTTAATTTTCATATTGGGGTCATAGCTCTCATTCTCTTCCTTTCTACATTTTTTCCCATCAAGTTTCCACGAGTTAAGCAGTAGAGAATATTTGTCCACAGAACATTGATCTAAGGTGGAACCCAAACACTGTGTTAGGGAAAGATCAACAAGAAGCCCCCAGCAACATGCAGACCTTGAATTACATACATGACTTTTCAGGGAAATTTTTCCATCTTGAGAGGCAGTTCATTGTATTGGCTAGCACTTGCTCTTTCTGCTCTGTCTTCCATTAGATTGTGTGGCAAATTCTCCTCAGGTGAGAGCAGTTTCGGGGGACAACTAAGGGGAGATATCAGTCAGGTGGTGCCCTCTAGAGGGTTAGAGCCTGCACTGCTGGCATAGGGAAGATGTCTTCCCATGATTGCAGTGCAAGGAAAACAGCATAGCAGAGGACAAAGAATGTTCCTAGCTCAGCTACTACAGGAGATCTCCTGAAAGGACGCCTGCCCTTGGAGAGAATGAAGTGCGTTGCTTCCACAAAGCTTTATCAGAGGTTAACATGTGAGGGTATTTAGATGTCCGGGATCAGGCATGAGGTCCATATTTTAATGTAGTGAACACGATGACCTTCATTTTTCTCTGAGCATTCCAGAATCCAAGTTGATGAGAGTGACCTTATGACAGGGAAAGCCTATACTTAGAGAACTTGCTTGGGAACAGATGCAAGTCTCACAAAGTCCCTACCAATTCACCAGCAAGAACATCCAGTGCTATGAGAGGCTCCTATGGCTCTTTCCTGTTGCTCTGGAATTAACTAGCTGGATCATAGGTGGAGTTAAGGGATGGCCCACCGCACAAAGCAGGGGTAATAAGTCATGTAAGGATAGAACATTTCATTCTCTTTGGACCAAGTAGCATCTGTCCTGGAGAAAATGAATAGAATTGGTCCTTTGCTTTTAGTGGATGTGGTGGGCGGATATGGTACTCAGGATGGAATGTAGGGCCTTACAACTGCTTAAGAGCTAGCTGTGCTGCTCAGCTGCCTTCCACATGTGTACTTTATGCTCAGCTAATTCCCTTTCTAAAAGATGTAGTCTGATGTTAGTAAAACAGAAACAACTCTTAATTTCATTCATAGGAAAGTCACATCCATGAGTAGCTGCAACATGTGTGAAGAGCCAAAGAGTTATTTTTCTGAGACTTAATAAGACAACAAATCTACTATGTCTTTCATTGAGTACAGTTGAGATTACATGGATGTTTCTAGATCCTGGAAATTTGCATTTTCAACTCTTAGAGCCACTGCTGTACATCTCTCACTAACAAGGCACGCGGGGTGCAGAAATAAGACCCACTAAAAGCGCTTACAGGGCACTCAAAATGCCCCTCCCCTAGGCACATCCGTCTGCCAATAAGACATTGCGTTAAAGGGGATGGTGGCAGGGATAGGCCAACTCCCAACAGTGAGAGGAAGCCCTGTGTGGATCTCTGACATTCCTGCAACCTCGGGAGTTACCATTCTCCTTGTCATGGGTTGGGTCAAATTTTGGTAGGATTAGACGGGACCATCTTGTATTAGCTCTTCTACCTTGATTTCTTGAAATCGGGGAAACCCCAAAATTTTCACAGGTGCTTCAATTAAAGTCATTGACGTCTAATATGTTTGTTTTGTTAGTGCCTATTCTTCTCACGTTGCCTTCACCTTTGAGAACTACGTAGCCTCTGCTTTTCGAATAGTTTCTGCTTAGTTTGTTTTTAATGCGTTACCAAAGCAATCGACAGAAACGTGATGTGTACTCTCAAGTCTTAAGAACAATCTTGTGATACTGATCCAGCTTCTCAATTTCCCACGCCTTGTACTCATGAAACAAATGGCAGCTGTTGTTCTCAAAGCGTGCTGCGTATTTGATCATGGTTGACCTGGTTTAATGGTGTGGCTGTTTAGAGACTGAGTTCATGTCCTCTCCTCTCTGAGTGTAAGATGTGATATTTTTATTAGCAAATATCCTATTTTCTTGAAGAAAATAGCTGCGTTTGTGTGGCTTCATTTGTGTCGCAGAGCTTTCTATCCGTGCCATCTGACTCTGGGAGTCCCTTTCTTATCCCTCGGTGCTTCCTTCGTCCAGCGTGAAGCCGTGGACACGTGCCTGGTCTCACAGTCTGTGAAACTAGTGCTCGGCTCAACTTCCTTCCCCCGGATCCAGATCCAGGTTCCACTTCCTGTGTGAGAATAGTACACCTCCTATCCCAGCCCTTGGCAGGTAGATGCAGGAGGGTCTAGAGATCAAGGTCATCCTCAGCTACAGGGAGAGTTGAGAGTAACTTAAAACTCTGTCTCAAAACAACAAACACAGTTCTTCAGGAAAAATTTAGCAGTTGCTTGAGATTTTCCCACTATGCTGGAAAGAAATTTTAAAAGCGGGGCCAGCTACAGATTATTATGTTAAGAAAATGCCCTGTTTTCTCTTGGTAGATGTATATCTGCCTGGAGTTTACAGTGGGGAGATCATTTCCAACTTGCATCTGAATCTCTAATCCCATGTCTGTATGTGTATTTCGAAGGGTTGGAAATTTGCATATATACATATGCAAAGTTGGATCTTTGTGTTTAGGGCTCTCTGCAACATTTATTTCCACCTCAAACAAGTTGTAAATATGCAAGCCAGTGTTTCCACTTAATAAGTTAATGTTCAGTCCATATCTTTTATTCATCAATAGCACATGGGTTGATAATAAATACGTGTATAGATAGATAGACTCGTCCACCAGGGCACCTTGGCATTCTTAACCATATTACATTGGAGAAGTTTAATCAAACAGTGTGTTTTGTCTTGTTTTTTTTTTCTTTTTACCTTGTTTTAAATCAAGGTGTAGGAATAAGTTTGGGTAATTAGTAAAGTCTAAATTTTATAATATTTTTTAAAAATTAATTTTGGACTTTTAAGTTTCAAGCAGACATAACTCTATTTAGACACTCCTTTAATGGAAGCCTGACAAAATCCAGTTCTATATAATTGTAATTAGCATCTTAATTGCATGCAATCAAATAGATGTTCCCTAAGGGCTGGAAATTGACACAATAAAGATCTCTCTTTCTACAAAGCTGTTTGCATCAAGAATCAGGACTAAGTAGGCTAGAAGACCAGTTGAGTGCTGAGCTTGGTTCAAGTATTAGGTGAGGTTCTTCCTGCCTGTTCCCAACAGTAAGGATATCCCAGCTGCCCTAGGGTCCTTAGCACATGCTAAATTAATTAATGGAGGTGAATGTGTTTAGATGAACTTTACTCCAGGGGTCCTCAGGATCAAACCCAAGGCCTCACACAAGCTCCACCCCTCTTGTAGAATGATTTGTTGACGTCTGAAATTGGGATATTTCCCTCTTATTCACCGCATTGGTTAAATGGTAGTTCTTACTTTTATGGCACAATCTGACCGTGCTATCCACTAGAAAGGAGCAGATTGATTAACTTGGTGATGTTTGCTCTTCCCTCCTCCCTGCCACCCCATTTTGCTTCCCCCACAGTTCCCTAACCTGGAGGACTCAAAAACTCAGTAGCAGCTTGGAAGGTCAGCGCCTTTGCTGTAGATGAAAACACAGGCTGCCTTTTCCAAGAAGATGCCCATATTGTGTCCCTCTAAATTTCACTCATGGTTGCTGTTGTGGTCCTGGTCCATAAGGTTACTTCTGCGTTTACCTGCGACCAAAACTCTTAATTACACGAGTGTCTCCATATTTAGAGAGTACTTTTGTGTCATCTTATATAAGGTGGATTTGGCCTGAGTTCCCAGGAAGCTAAAGTATCTGGAAGGATGAAAAGTTTGATTATTCGCTGAATCTAGGGTCTCAGATGTTTTCTCTGAAGAGAGATGAGCATGACCCCCTCCCGCACCCTGTTTATCTTCCCTTGAATCTCCCATCACAGTATTAGACATTTCTTCCCATTTGTCTGTTTGTGAAGAAACGAGGTTTTGTTTTAATTAGAATGCAGAAGTTCTAGGAGACAGCTCAAGTCCCCTTTACTTTTGTGGTTGGATTTCTTGTCAGATATTCTTGCGATGGTATTGGAAGTATTCTCTGCCCCCTTGTCTTAGCACACACTCAGACTGTAAGCTTAAAGAACTCTGTAGATGTCAGCATCAAGTTGGTTTTGTGACGAAGGGCAACATATTTAGGGACATTTATTTATTTTTTTTCCCCTCCAAACCTGACTTATCAACAGCTTTCAAAGGACCAATCACACAAGTAAAAATTTTTTATCCCAATAAAAGCTTTTAAAAGCAATTGTATCTGTTCCTTATATCCCCAACTCCCTCTGAGAATTTGCCCTAAACCACTGGTGAAAAGAAGTCAGAAGTTTAAGGGACTGGAGAAATGGCTCAGTACAGTTAGTACTGTAGATGGCAAGAGTTTGCTTCTTGCACCCATTATCAGGTGACTAAACCCAGCTGAGAAAGTCAGCCTCTGTGAGTACCTGCACACACACACACACATACACATGCACACACACATCACATCAATACTTTATAATTCAATTACTTGATTTTATAATGAGATTGAAAAGGCTGTCTGTGGGTCTCCGCCCTTCAGGATTTAGTGTAATTTTAATTTGATGTCTTTCCCAGAACTGAAGACTGTGTTCCTGGTTGGGTCTTGCTTTTTTTTTTTTTTTTTAGCAGCTTTCCAAGTGGCATGGGTTTGGTGTTTTTAGCTCAGATGGCATCTCTTCAGTAAGCATGGGAGTAATGTTTAATAGCTTTATTAAATATCCCTGGAGTTTAGCCTCTGAACTGAATCTTTCCCAGGTGTGGTGGCAGAGGAACCAGGATGTAGAGAGAAAGAACACAGGTTTTAAAGAGAAAACTAGACAAAACCTACCTGTGTGATTAGGAAGAACACGGGCGCATGACCAAAGCCCAGGTCCAGCTGTCCTGTGACCCCTTCCAGTTCCGTATCGCCAGTCCGAACAGACAACAGGAGCGGGTGCTTTGCCTGCAGGGTTGAATCTGTCACAGGCATTATTTAATTCCTTGTCACAGATTTTATCTATAGGGAGTGAGGCATAGGCGTTCTGAAGCACGGGGCGACAGGTCTATCTGCGTCCCTCCCCCGCTGATTGGAACCCAGTCCAGCCAGCACCTCTGCAGGTCCCTGTGTGTCCTGTCCTCTGTGCCGTGTATGGGGCAGTCTTGGCTGTGGAGGTCGCGTGGAGGTCATCTGGCTCACAGCAGCCTCAGTGACTCCTGACGGCTTCTCCCGCTTGCCTACCATCTCCACCTCTGGTTCTCCTTCACATCTATGCCGGGTTCGCCCTAGCATAGACTGGTCTTGCGCCTGCGTGTTTGCTTGTGTCCACTTGCTTGTGGTTTCTTTGGTGTGTCCTTGACTTCTGTCCAGAGTCTCTAAATCAATAGCTGGTTTGTTTCTGAAAAAGTCCATCATGACTGCCCCTCCCTCCACTTCTCAGGGTCCCTCACCCTACTGTTGGCCAGGTCCTGTTATTGCTCTGTCAATAAATTGTCCCTCTTCCTTACCTTCTGATTTCAGTTTCAAGGAGAAGCTGGGGTCCGCAGGCCCAGGAGTATCAAGAACAAAAGCAGCAGTCCTCCAGCAAAGATGGTCACCAAGGTAGCAAATCCAGTGACTCCGGAGAAGAGGCAGAAAAAGAGTTTATTTTTGTGTAATGGTGCCCACCCCAAGCCTTCCCATGCAGGGTGCTCTCCTCAGCCCTCAGAGAGGAGCCGCGGGCAATGCGTCTTCTCCCTTCTCTGGTGCTTTCTTCTTTCTCTCCTTTCCTTCTTTTTCTAAGAAAAAGATATAAAAAGTCCACTTTTTGGTTCTCAAAGCACATTTTTGGTCTCACTCCATTCTCAGCATTTGTTTTCCAAACATTGTTTCTTATGCCTTCAACAAAAAGCCAGCAATTATTCCACGGGCCCTACTTGAATTTCTCTGAGGCAGCTACACATTGCCCTGCATGGTGTGGTTTTTGGAAGTTAATGAAGTAACTGGACTCCCACCCAAGTAACCATCCAGGAGACCCTGGGGTACTGCAGGGTGTTTTTGTGTCAGATCCACACATGACTCGATATAGCAATTTATTCTTGATGTATGCAATTGCACATTGTAATTATATTAACAGAGCACACTAATAAATAATTTGTATAAATTATATATATTTGATCTCGGGCATTGTTCTTACATTCTTCTGGGGGGAGCACTTCCTCCCCAGTGGAGAATTGTACATTTAAAGCTTGGCTGGTAGCCTTTGCAGACCATCGGCAAGCACAGCGAAGAACAGAGTGTGAGCAGCCCGGACTCATGTATATAGTTGATTGGAATGAGGTCTTATGAATATTCTTGTTTTTGAAGGCCTTTAATTTCTGTCTGCCTATTAGCTTTTAATGTGTGGTTTTTAAGAGAAAGTTTTGGCACCTGTAAAAAAAAAAGATGTCTAAATACTACTCTTTATAAAACATCTCACAAATATTCACTTACATTACAGGCTGAAAATATTTTATTCATATGTATATTTATACCAATAAAATGATTTTCCAAGTGGGATTTTTGCTTCCTCCAGTTCTTTTGTTAGGCCCGGCTTGTGCAGTGAGGCTGCGGCTAGTCTCTAAAATGTAGAATAATCACAGTACACAGATAATCATATCATCTAGAAATCATTACTTTCAACGTAAATATAATTTGATAATTCCATGGTCTGCTCTTGCCATCGGAACACAGATGGAATTTACTAGAAGGTCACAGAATTCTTTGTGTGTTCCGTACCCAGCTCCATGAGTTGAAGGTCATGAGAGGGGTGCTGGCTTGAGTCAGACAGGGCTGGTGTGAGGTCGCTGTTTACCCCCTCCCCTTTGCCACCCCTGAGTGGTCCTAAAGGCAGGACCACTTGTTATCATATGACCTCATGGCAACAGATATAAAAGACTGTTCTCTTTAGGTGTGGCACCAAAGTTGGAGAAGAATAAGACAGAAACGGGCATGGAACTGCAGACTGTTGGGCAGGAGACCTACAGCCCAGCTAAGCCCACACTTGGAATAAGCAGCACTATTGAAGGTGTCGCTCCCGCGCCCCCCCCCCCCCATCCTCCAGGATGTCCTGGAAGTCTCAGAAAGTGATATTTGTACAAGGCTTTGAATGGATCCCTTCATAAGCACAGGGGCTGTGCCTGATTCTTAAGAATAATGTTTTTTTTTTAAGCTTGAGGACAGTTTTATTATTCTTTAAAAGAAAAGTCACAAAGCAAGGAAGCTGACCATATCGACAGCTGCCACAGGAGGGAGATGGAGAAGAGAGAAAGACATTCTTTTGACTTTGACATGGAGGCTCAGCAAGCGGCTGCCTGGCAAAAGGAAGATAGCTTCAGAGAAACTGTGGAAAAGTCCAAAGTATCAGAGAAAGCATGCATAGGCTCAGGCCAACCACCTGAAGGAAAAGGCAAGTTGTCACATCTTCCTGAGTGAAGACTCGAGAAGGCAGGCAGACAAAACCAAACCTCCTGGTGGCTCCACAGTAGCTCTGTCCACTCCCTCAAAACGTATGTGGCCTCAGATTGTGTCCCGGGGAGTAGTGGGGTGGTCACACAGTGCTGCTGTCCGTGGTGATCAGATTCACATTCACTTAGAATCTTACGTGGCACAGCGTGTCCCTGCTGCCCATTACAAGCTTGTGGTTTCAGTGTGGAAGGCCAGGCTGTGAATAGCCTTAGTGTTTGATCAAGGCCCCTGGAGCTTGCCTCCGCAACAAGAGCCGCTGTGTTTTCAGACAGTGATGTGGTCAGAGCAAAAAGCTGTGACCCTTGGAACTGCAGGCGAGGATGGAGAGAAACAGAAAAGTAAGAACTGTTTTGTCCTTCTGATTATCCCTAAGGTTACATGCTGACATGCCAGGCTGACAGCCCCCAGCTTGGCTGAGGTGGCCATCCGAAGGGCAGCCCTTACTCATGAGCCCTCTATTGTCCCGGCCTGGACTTTTTTAGATTTGCCCTGGATGTCTGTCTACTCAAGTCTCCATCGCTCCCTCCCAGGCTCCTTTTTTTTAAAAAAAATTATTTATTTATTATGTATACAATATTCTGTCTGTGTGTGTATGCCTTCAGGCCAGAAGAGGGCACCAGACCTCATTACAGATGGTTGTGAGCCACCATGTAGTTGCTGGGAATTGAACTCAGGACCATTGGAAGAGCAGGCAATGCTCTTAACCTCTGAGCCATCTCTTCAGCCCCCCTCCCAGGATTCTTTCACAGCTATTTTCAGCCTGTGAATGTGAACCACAAGAATCTCCTGCCTCCTGTTCCCTGCATTGCGATGCTTTAAGGAGTGGTTCTCGACCTTCATAATGCTGTGGTGACTCTTTAATGCAGTTCCTCATGTCGTGCTGAACCCCCCCTTCATTGCTACATCCTACCTGTAATTTTGCTACTGTTAATGAATCATAATACATATATTTGGAGACAGACGTTTGCCAAAGGGGTCGCGACCCCCAGGTTGAGAACCACTGCTTTACAGGCTTCCCCAGAAGTAAATCTGCAGGTTTGTCCCCTCTCAACATCTGCTCTTCATAGAATATGAACTGATACATTCCTCCATTCCTGTCACCTTTTATCGCTCCCATAGAGTATGGGAGGAATGGCCACTCTGTAGGACCTGTGACCAGGTGCCACTTGCCTTCATTCCAGTGAAGTAAAGCAGCTGTCTCCAGTTGGAAACATGGGGGCAACTACTCAAAGAGCAACAGTCCTCAACTGCAAGACCCTGATCGGGAGGCTGGAGGACAGCAGAGGCCTACAATCCAAAGATTCCAGTATGTTGGTGAAGAGCTAGCTGAGGGCTCTGATGAGGTTCCGGCACTCTAGGCAGAGTGGGGTTTCCTACAGGTCCAAGGAAAGGTCCACATGACTTATGAACAGCCCATAGCATGGCCCTGCTCTGAGGTTGTTCCTTGGTGGCAGGCAGAGAAAAACAGAGTCCTGAACGGGAGAATTTGTGACTGAAGATGTGAAGGAAGGGAGGAAGGTGAGCACATTGCCGTGCCCCGCTAGAAAGCTGGCTCTCTGCCCTCTGGAGTCAGGCAGTCTGGGCCTATACGTTTCCTTGGGACAATGAAAATGGCAGCAGCCATTCTGCAGCCCAGGTGCCACAGATTCCGGGTCAGGCTCTTGGTAGAGAGCTTGTCCCTTTGTCATTTCTCCACACCAACAGCAAGACAGAGCTGCAGGGAGCCTAAGGAGCAGTCTGGTCTGTAGTCTGACACCTCTCTATGTGTTTTAAGCCCAGAACCCAGGCTTTAGCCAAACAGCTAAAGCAGAAAAGACAGCAATGACAAGGAGCTCCACAGTGTTCTGTTTGCCCCATTGTCAACAGTGTCGCATTTTCTTTGTCAGTGCTGTCTCAACGTTAGGCCAGGTGTGGTAGCCCACTCCAGTGATTCCAGTACTCAGGAAGTAGAGGCCAGGGATTGGGAGTTCAAGGTCATCCTCAACTTCACAGAGAATTTGAGCTAACCTGAGCTACAATAAGCCCCCTACCACCACCCCGGCTCAGAAAAAATAACAAAAGAAATTTCTCAAAATCAGAAGCAATAGATTGTGTTGCCCAAAGGCACTGTTCTTGCTGTCCGTGGGCTGGTGTCAGATTTGGAGGGAAGTAAAGAAATGAAGCTATGCTTCATCTTTATGGCCTGGACTCGATTGAACTCAGCAGGCGGCTGGATCGCAGGCCCAGCTTAAGTGGGGGCCTGCCTCATGCTTCCACACCCAGCCTCTCATACCTCTGCGTCTCCTTTGGCGTGCAGCGATGGTGGGGAGCCTCAACTGACAGGGAAAACATTCAGCTGAACTTCGCATCTGGAGTTATTAAGCATTCTGAGGAGAGACAGGTCAAGCTGTCTACCAAAGACGAGAGGGTGAGGCAGACAGAGAAACCTGCTGGGAAGATGGTCTGGAGCTCGAACCACTGCAAAGATCCAGAGTAAAATGCATGTATCCTGCGTGCAGGAGGGCTGGAGAGATGGCTCAGTGGTTAAGAGCATCGCCTGCTCTTCCAGAGGTCCTGAGTTCGAGTCCTGGCAACCACATGGTGGCTCACAACCATCTGTAATGGGGTCTGGTGCCTTCTTCTGGCCTGCAGGCATACATGCAGGCAGAATACTGAGAATACTGTACACATAATAAATAAATAAATATTTTTTAAAAAAGAAAAGAAAATTTAAAAAAAACACTGTAGTAATCATGGGGTGGGGGAGCCGGCAAAAGAGGAAACTCTAGTGCCAGGAGGAACTCCTAGCAGGGCATTCCTCGGAAGTGGGAAGTCAGCAGGTCTGCTCTTCCATCAGGGCTGTGGACTGAACACTGGTTCCCTCTTCCCCAGAGCACGCGCTCTGTGAAATGCTGACTCTAGCAGGACCGCTCACTCAGAGGCCCTGAGGTTCTTCACTGTGATCAGGACACTTAGAGATTGCTGCTTCTCACACTCACTGATCTCTCCTGGTCTCTTTCCTCTGCCCAATGCCAATTCTATACAATGAGGGCAACTCACAGGCATGGGCCTGGTACAGAAGATCCATGAAAATGTAGTGATCCCACAGCATGCCCAAAAATGACACACTATCTACAAATCTTAATTCTAAGCAGTTCCTAAGTGTCACATGACACCACGGAGGCTGATGGGCAGTCATGTTAGGGCCAGCTCAGAAACATCTACTCAGACCCAGCAGAACAGGGCAAGTGTACTCTCTCAGATGTCTCATGAAATAAAATAAAAAAGACTTGTATGAGTGTGTGGTTCCTTCTTCTGCCTTCTGTGTACCAGGTGTTTTCCTGGAAATTTTTCTCACTGGGTTGTGAAGATGTATCAAACTTATTTCAACAGCTATTTAGGAGAAGAATGTGGCTTTCAAAGACAGAACAGGGGTACGGACTTCGGCATATGGCGTCATCTCAAAGGCTCTCAGGAGGCAGGGTGAGTCAGCTCCATGTGCCTGCTGCCCCTGGCCAGAAACCAGATAGAGAAATTACTTCCCTGTGTCCAAAGGAGCACTGAAGGCATTCTGTCGTCCTAGAGAGGGCCTCAGAGGATGATGTCATGTAGTTTTTTGTTGGGTATGGAGAGACTATCAGATGGAAGCCACATAAGACATGGTTGGGAGCACGCGTTATAACTTAAAGATGTTAGAGATTGGTAGAAAAGAAGCTACCACAAGCTCACCTTCAGAGGAGCTTTATTTATAGCATGAAGACCGCAGGTAGCCATGAAGGGGTCCTGAAGAGGGAGAGAACTAGCCCTAGGGTCAGAACATATTTCACTGGACAGCTCTCGGGGATAGTGTGATGGGGTCCTAAAGAGAGAGCGACAAACCCTGCAGTGCTGGAGAGCCAAGCAGGGTTTTCTTGCTCTTAGAGATTTTGGAGGATGGGGGTGTTAGTTCTAGCCTCCGTATTAGAAGACACAGGACACCGATGAAAGCAAGTAAGCTTTCTGTGTTGTCCTGGGTGTGGGAGAGGACAGTGGTGTCCTGGGTCTGGGAGAGGACAGTGTTGTCCTGGGTGTGGGAGAGGACAGTGTTGTCCTGGGTGTGGGAGAGGACAGTGTTGTCCGTGTTGTCCTGTGTCTGGAAGAGGACAGTGGTGTGTGCTGCAGCTGCAAGAGGAACGGAAAGACTTAGAGGGTTGTGAGGCATGGTGTGCTTGCTTATCAACTGTCTGCAGAGAGGGAAAGACCACGGGGGCTGTGGCCTGATTTCGGGATGAAAGAAGCAACGAGAAGGTCTGTGATCCAACAGTCCATGCCTTCTGGAGACTGAAGCAGAAGGATTGCTATGAGTTTAAGGCCAGCTTGCAATATATAACAAACATCAGGCCAGTTGAGGCCACGTAGTAAGATCCTATCTCAGAAGTACAGAAAGGGAGACTGAGGGAAAGAGAGGAGGAGGGGGAAGATGGAGACTGATTCACAGGTAAGCGGGCAGCCTTTACTCTGCAAGGCTATGTGGAAACTGCAAGTTTGGTGAAGCACTGGAGGGAGCAAGGGAACTAGGCAGACAGGTCTGTGCACTGAACTCTCTGTAAGACGGTGTGGTGAAGGAGAGTGTTACAAATGGAAAGTAAAATGTCTCCCATAGGCTCATGTATTTGAATGGTCTTTAGTTCGTGGCACTGTTTGGGGATGTTGGTAATATGGTCACGGCAAGTGGTCACTTGATGGTCATAGCCCAGCTCTGTCCACTGCCATGTGGAGAAGACGCAACCACATTGTTCCCAGTGCCATGGACCAAGCTTCTCTGCTTGTCGTCCCCACCATGGTGGATTGAAATCCTCCTGAAACTGTGAGCCAAGTAAACCATGACTCCCTTGAACCACTTCTTTAAGTTCCTCTGTCACAGCGATGAGCTAAGCAGTGCATAGGCCACCCAGGTTTGGGGCTGACTTCTTTAAATACTTTCAGTGGACCCCGGGGTAGAGTGGCTGACCTGGGTTCTAATTTAGGAGTGTTCTTTAGCAATTCTTTAAAGACCACCATGTAGTAGGGACTCTTTTAACTACCCAGCCTTGTAGCTTAATGCCCGTCACTAGGGGATGCCACTGTAAGAGACAAATAAAAAGAAATAAATAAAATAATGGCTTCTAAGCCTGGCTTGCAAACCATTATGTAAAACAAAACAGAACAAAAACCATGTTACTGATGAGTTCAACTGACAGTGGAAGAGAGAGAGAGAGAGAGAGAGAGAGAGAGAGAGAGAGAGAGAGAGAGAGAGGAGAGAGACCTGTTTGGGGAGCACAGACATGGTAATTTGATTAATTCTCCTGGAAAGTGAAAAGGACAAGAGGAAGGAACCTGCAGCTCTCTAAATCTGATTTCCCCTAATAGAATACTGAGTATACTTTCTGGTTGCTTGTCCTCGTCACAGAAGGCTGTGAGGTGAATGTGTGGTGACATTCTGTCCAGATGTCTGACTCCCCCTGCACTGTGAGCATTAAAAGAAGTCGAGACCCCATGGATGGAGATTTCTAGAAAAATGAACCCTACTTCTGGGATTCTACGTGTTCGGGGCTCAGGGGGCAATGCTGAGCAAACACTCATGCTTCTGCCTCCCCCGTCCCTTTTCCCCTCTAACCTCCTGCCTTGCCTCCCCATGCTCCGGATTCACTGGTACCGTGTCAGCTCCCCAAAGGGCTTGCTCATAGTTGCACCCCTTTTTCCAGTGACTCCCCAAATGACCGAGTAAAAGAGGACTATAAAAGTCCAACCTCTCCACAACACAGCTGTGGATGGTCCATCTATGTTCTGAGCGCTACTTCAGGAAGATGGAGGCTTCCGGTGTGGTGGCACCCCTCTCATTGTTCTCTCTGCTCACCTGACTCAATCTTTCCCTCAGAGGTGGACCCAGAAACTCAGACTTCATCTCTGCATTGATGTTCTGGAGAATATAGCCAGGGCAACTTTAACGAAGTGATGATTTCTAACAGGACTGATTTCCAGCGCGTAGCTTGCTGTGGAAAAATCTCTTTGTAGACTGTGACGGTGTGTCTTTGCCAAAGTACCTTATGATTGGTTTTTTTAAAAAAGCTGAATGTCCAATAGCTAGGTCGGAGGAGGTTAAGTGGGACTTGGGGAAGAGAGAGAGAGGAAGAGGGATGAATCAAGGCCCAGAGGGACACCAGAGGTCACCGAGAGGAAACGGGGTGCAAGATGGAAGAGAGGTAAAAGGCCACGAGGAAAAACAAAAATTAATATAAATGAGTTAATTCAAGTTGTAAGAGCTAGTGGGACAGGTCTAAGCCTGTAGTAATAAGGGCGGCGGGACTGCGTCCCCAACACCCCAGCCGCCTGGCTAGCTTATGCCCGAAATAACAACACACAAACTGTATTCATTTAAACACTGCTTGGCCCTTTAGCTCTAGCCCTTACAGGCTAATTCTCACATCCCGATCAACCCATCTCTAATAATCTGTGAGCGCTGGTCTTACCGGAAAGATTCTAGCCTAAGTCCATCCTGGGTTGGAGCTGGGGCATGGCATCTCTCTGAGGCGTCTGCTCCGGAGAGGAGAGCTGTGGAGTCTGAGCTCACTTCCTTTTCCTCTCGGCATTCTGTTCTGTTTACTCCACCTACCTATGTCCTAACCAATAAAATGGGCCAAGGCAATTCCTTTATTAGCCAATGACCTTCCTCCATCATAAGCCACAGGCGAAGCTTTTCATAATCAATGATAAGTCTCCCTGTTGTTTTCTGTGAGCTGGTATTCTAAAGAAAACTTCACTACAGTAGCTGACTCACAATGGGGAGGAGTCATGGAGACTCAGCTCTCCCAAGTGACACCCTCATGTCCCTTCCCAGTATACACACTACCAGTCTCTTCCTTTAGGGCCCATGAGCTCCAGCTGTAAGGCATTTTCTCACTTAGTGATCAACGGGGAAAGGCCCAGCCCATTGTGGGTGATGCCATCCCTGGGCTGGTGGACCTGGATTCTATAAGAAAGCAGGCTGAGCAAGCCAGTGAGCAGCTCATCTCCATAGCCTCTGCTTCACCTCCTGCCTCCAGAATCCTGCTGTGTTTGAGTTCTTGCCCTGACTTCCTTCAGTGATGAACAGCAGGTGAAAATATAAGTCAAATAAACCCTTTCCTCCCCAACTCACTGTTTGGTTGTTTAGTTGCAGTGTTAGAAACCCTAACACAAGCCCTTAAGGGATTCTTCGGTCCTTTGGCTTTGCTGGTGCCCTCTCCATTCCCCCAGCACCAGGCAGCCACTGACCTGCCCCCAACGCTGGGAATTTCTCATGAGTGTTTTGAGTGGAGTGAAACAATGTAACCTATTTCGTTTCCCACGGCTTTCACTCAGAGTTTCCAAGTTTCTCCCACATTGTAGTACATATCATTTCTTCCTTTTTTTAATAGCCAGATTCTATGCTATTATATGAATATAGTGTGCTTTATTTTTCTATTTTTTCTCCTGTTCATTTGCTTTTATTCTCTTCTTGTCATGAATAACACTGTCAAAATCTATCTAACACGTTTTGTAGGTGGGTTGTATTTTTGAAAACTAAGGTATATATATATATATATATATCTTATGTAAACTTATATTTATGGTATTATATGATCTATGATATAAAAATAAAACTAAGTTTTACATATATACAAAACATCATTTTAAGTTACATCTACATACATGCCTGGACTTGAACTTGTGGCACTTCTCCTGGCTTAGCCTTCCCAGTGTTAGGGTTATAGGTGTGTATCACTATACCTGGAACTCTTGTTCCTCTCACAGCTTTTATTTTCGTATTTAAAAATATTTTGTTTAATATTTATACATGTACATAATGTGCTTTGATCAATTCCATCCTAAATTCTCCCCTCTAATTCCCCACCACAATGTTTCCTTCCAAACTTGATGTATTCTTTGTTTTCAGTGCCCACTGAGTCCGTTTACTGCTGCCTGTGTGTGCACGGACGTGGGACCGGCTGCAGGAGCTGGATAGCCTCCCAGGGCCCAAATCCTTGAAGAAAACGGTTTCTCCCTCCCCAGCAGCTGTCAATTGTCAGGAGCTCCTCCCGGATCCATGCCAGGATTTTGCGATGGCTTGCACTTGTGTGTGTGTGTGTGTGTGTGTGTGTGTGTGTGTGCATAGTTCTGGCTGCTGTGAGTCCTGTGTGCCACTGCCCTGTCCTGGCACACAAACTAGCCGACACACAGAAGTGAGAGACTCTGGCGATCCCTCTCTGTTCCTTCTTTCATTCTGCATGCTGTGTGGACTGAGACAACTGCAGTTGTGGACACCATCAAGGGAAGAAGTTCTCATCAGAGTTCTCCTCCCAGGCCCCCATTCTCTGCTGCCGACACAGTTCTAATCTCTATATCCTGCAGGAGCATTGTATTTATCATGCTTCTGCCTTCCCTAGAGGAAGCCTTAAACTCAGATCAGCACACATCTTACTGGATGACACAATTCTCGAGTGTTACTTATTGTTTGTAAATCTACCCCACGCTCCCTCCCCCATCGCTACATAAAAACTCAGCCCTCTGTCTCTGCGGACCTCGGCCTTCACTATAATATGGTTGGAAAATGGAGGAGAGCTTGATGTAGGAGGTACCCGTGATTCGCCCTACCCCCCAACCCCAGCTAGTGTCCTTCCTGATTGTTCAGTGCTTGTGCCACACCCAATACCAAATATCAGCAATCATCCTGCTGTTCAGATCTTCCCCTGACTCTGTGATTTATTTCACAACCAGGGAAAGAAAGCGGTGCTGTTAAATGCATCCCTCCCAGGATAGGGGCGGCAGCCAGAAGCAAGGCACACCATTTCCAGTCTGTGCTCTGTTTCCTTCCGTCCAGCTGTGTGCCTTTAGTTAATGCCAACTACTTAAGGCTTTGACATAAAATAAATTTAGGCTTGGAATGAGCATCTACCTATAAGCCATTCTGTTTAGACTCAGCATAGCATCTGGGTTTGCCATCTTTCCCCCCGAGGAGATATCAGACCAGGGGACACCAGAACAGCTTGAAATCCCTTCATAAATATTGACATAGCAGAGCTTCCTGCAAATAAAAAGACTGTTAGCCCTTTGAGGTGTGTTCCATTCAGTTTAAAAGCGGGATTACCAGATAAGGAAGGAATTCTTGATTGCTCTGTTTGTGGGCTCTCCTAAGCCTGACGCTGATGATCGAAGTCCTGAGTAAGTTCCTAAAAAAACATTTACTTTTCCAGAAAGGGGTTCCTCTCAGCCCACCTCACCCAACTGTATCCCCTGGGGAAACTCCTGTACCTCTGATCTGAAGGTCCCCCATCTTCCATCCCAAGCAGGAACTCAGGCCCTACTGTGATGTGGAACTGGTCCTAGATTTTCTCAACATGTACCCCAAACTGTACTCAAAACCACTTTCTTGTCTCCAAAGGGAAAAATGCAGCTACCCAAGCATAATCCTGGGCTGACATTTCCATGAGCAGCAGCAGACACTACATGCCAGAGTTGGCTTTGAGCCCAGGAGGCTTCTGGTTTGAAGAAGCCAGCAACCCATAGACTCTGCAGATCTCTACCTTCCAGCTTGAGAATTTGAGGAACTTGTAGTCTGTTGTGCTTGATTCTAAAAGGTTCCTGGAGAAGACGTAATCACTAATGCCTCTGCTGCTCTCCTCACTTGCTGCATGCCCATAGCAACCAGATGCTGATCATGGACCATTAGATGAAGGTCATAGGAGGTATACTCCTCTGCTCACCCTTCTATGGTTGTCAAGGGAGGACACAGAGCACTGGCCTATGTCTTAGTCTCCTCATGTTCTCTAGATAATCAGTGTCACCCAAATCTTAGGGGACACTAGAATCTCCTATAAGTAGTCTCCAGTGTATCTGTAATCCCAGCACACTAGAGGCTGAACCAGGGATTGTAATCCCAGCACACTAGAGGCTGAGCCTAGGCTATGCAATGAGCTTTTTGTCTCAAAACAAACAAGCAAGATACATAGAGCGTAGAACAACATGTTACTATATCATTGAAATGGATAAACCCTACATTTCAAACACAAGAGAAACAATTATGGAAATTTACTTTGTAAAGAGCCACTCAGGACCTCTCAACTCATTTGTAAAGATTATTATCATAGACCACATTCTCCATCTATGGTGGGATTAGGCTAAAAATCAACCACAAGCAATTTATTTAGGAAACATACATACATAGGAAACAGGTTAGCTCATAGGTCAAAGGAAATCAGAAAATAATTAGAAAAAAAAGTATAATTAAACAGAACTCATAGGCCATATCTAAAACAATAGAGGAAATCTGTAGCTTTTAAATAAGTATATTGAAAGGAAAGAAATTTGCTCATCAGTGAGTCAAGTGCTCATATAATCAGGTTAAAGGAAACGTTGCTTCCTGAAACATCAATGTTTTGCATGCAAAGTTTAAAGTCAGTTTGGGCAGGAGATGGCTGAGTCCTGTCCCATATGCTCACATAGGTTTCACTTTGACTTCCTTGATTTAGGAAATGCTGTGCATCAGACGTGATCCCTAGTGTTACTATATGTCTGTGTAATAGCAGAACATACATAAAACCAGAGTGGAGAAGGCGAAAAAGAAAATTTCAAGGCCTATAATATGATTGTAAAATTAAATAAATTAGTTTTGTGTGTGTGTGTGTGTTCATATAAATATGGGTACATGCATGGTGCGGCAAATATAAGGTCAGAGGACCATCTCAGGCATTAGTCCTCACCTCTCACCTTTTCTGAGAGAGTCTCTTGTTCAACACTGCATATGACTGGCTGTCCAGCCCTTGAACTTCTGGGGATTCGCCCGTAGCCATCTCCCATCGCTCGGCAGGAGCATTGGGATTACAGCTGCATGTTACTGCACCCTGCTTTATGGGCTTTCAGGGATTTGAACTCAATTCCTCATTCTTGTGCAAAACGTACTTATCCACCAAGTCCCTTCTCCAGCCTCTTATGCTGTTTTTTTATTGTTAAATTTATAACAAAAAGCTGTATAAGTAGCTGGAAAAACATTTCAAATTTCTTCTCATGTTAACAGGTCTAGGAAATGGTGTTGAGTGTTGGTGTGTGTTATCAGTCTTTGTGACATTAAGAGAAAGTAAATCCCATTAAGATAATATAGAAAAACTGAACAGTGAAACTATGCATGAGGGATTTTGGAGAGATATGTGTATGTTACAAACTTGACCTCTTTAAAACACAGAGAGAGAGGGAAAAAAAATAACACACAATAAAATTTCAATGTAGCTCATGGGTGGAAATGGCAGCAACTCAGAAGGTCCAGACACCGGGCGCCACCTCATTGCTGTGGGACAATGGTCCTGTACCCTGTAAAGATTTGTCAGTTGTATTGCTTTTATAAAACTCGGATTGGCCAGTAGCTAAGCAAGAAGTAGAGGTGTGGCAACGAGATCAGGAGAATTCTGGGAAGAGGAAAGACTCAGTCTATCTTTGTCACCTAGACAGAGGAAGCAAGATGAGAATGCCTTGCTGATAAAAGGTACCAAGCCATGTGGCTAACACAGACAAGAATTATGGGTTATTGTAAGTTATAAGAGTTAATAAGAAGCCTGAGTTAATAGGCCAACCAGTTTAGAAGTAATGTAGACATCTGTGTGTTTCTTTGGGACTGAATGGCTTCAGAACCGGGCAGGACAAAAACCTCTGTCAACACCTCTTTAAAATCCAAACAAATGCCAGCTGGTGGTGGTGCACGCCTTTAATCCCAGTACTTGGGAGGCAGAGGCAGGTGGATCTCTGTGAGTTCGAGGCCAGCCTGGTCTACAGAGCTAGTTCCAGGACAGGCTCCAAAGCTACAGAAAAACCCTGTATCAAAAAATAAAATAAAATAAAATCCAAGCAAACTCTAAACAATCACCATAAAATAAGTTGCAACAACTACTTTAGAATGAATGTCATTCTAGGCTTTTTTGTTCATTGTTAGCACAGTGGGAAAGGTCTTTTTTCCACATTTACTGGGACTAGAAATACATGGTCAAGAGGAGAAACCATTCCCAACCATATGTGTCAAAACCTTCAAATGTTATATTTTGTTCTGTCCAAGACTGGTTGTTTATAATTATACACTGAAGAAATCATTAGGAGTGAACAAAAATTTCGCTGATAGTAAAAACTGTGATGAAACAGGACTTAGAATAAATTATAATTTGCCACTGAGATGATTCCCTAGAAATACATTTAATGACATGACTCATGACATTCAGTGGGACAGACCAATGACAGCAGAAGAACCCCATTTTGGTGTGTATAAAAAGGCTTGGGAGGCCATATACCTGTATGTTATTATTATTGACTATCTCTATGAGTTGAAATTATGAAGAAGTTTTCCCTTGTTTTATTGCTTCTGAACTCCATTGTTTAAAGAATGTGTACTAGTTTTATGCTTGTAAAGGAAACAAAAATGGAAATATTAACAGACATTATCTCTATATCCAGTGGTTTAAAATTTTTCCTACAGTAAAGCCTGTCCTGTTTTGTATCTATTCCCTTCTCTCCTCAGGGAAGATGACCTCTTTGAATTCTAACTCAACTGTGTGGTTCGTGAGTTATCTACTGAGCGTGAATGTTTAATAGTGGCCAGGAGATGATGCCAGAGAAAGCACAGTCCTTGCTTCTAGTTCAGGGACTGTGAGTTTGTAAAATGGTGCAGATATTTCAACACTGAATTGAATGCAAGCTTCAGGGTTAATTAGCAATGCTTCAAATTACAGACTACCGCTACTTTTTGTGCAACTAACCGTTAATTAGCTATGCAAATGAGAAAGCAGGACATGATTACGGGAGATAAAAAACACATCAGTGGGGTTCATTTTAGGCCTGAATTTCAGCCACTGATTGCTAAAACAAAACTGAGCAGAAAAATGTAAAGTATACTTTCCCCCCCGAAGCTGAGGTGCTAATAAAACAGCATTACTTAGATGTTTGCTTTCTCTTGAGACAAATGGACACATCTGAAAAGTCCTATCAAAATATAATAACAAAATGACCAACATGTAAAGAACAGAAAACTAGGGGTTAAAGTGTGCTCAGTGATTGCAATGCAATCTCCAGGGGAGGTTTTAAAGGCCACTTAGAGTTTGCCCTCTAAACCAGCTAGTCTGGAGTCTCCGTGGGAGGAGCTGAGCCAAACAATGAACAAAGTGCTTCTTCTCCAGCTGGGAGTATTTGCTTTCAGGTAAAGCCTCTGATTAGATAAAGCCAGGAAAAGAAACCTGGTATCTTTCACTCTTCCCCTAATAGTTCCCCCTGCTGAGATCTGAGTGATTATCTCAGAAGAAAACTCTACAGGGGAGTATAGATACACAAACACAGTCTACCTAGTACTATGATAGGTGATTGTGTTAAAAAGAATAAATCACTGAGGCTGGCAAGATGGCTTAGTGAGTAAAGGCACACCGTGCCAGCCAGGTGACCTGAATTTGCCAGTTCAATCCCTGGGACCCACATGGAAAGAGAGAACTGACCACTGTGACCTCTACGCTCACTTTGGCACTTATCTACACACACACACACACACACACACAGAGAGAGAGAGAGAGAAACAAAGTGGGGGGGGGGGACTTAATAAACTTTCAAGGTAGCTCATGGGTGGAAATGGCAGCAACTCAGAAGCTCCAGACACCGGGCGCCGCTTGGAACTTGCCTGTTCGTTTGCTTTCCAGATTTGAGCAGTCTCTTAATTGCTTTCTCTTCTGTTACTGTTTACCTTCTAGTTTTGATCTGAATGAAAACATGCTTCTGTTGTCTCACAGTATTGGATCTGATTGTAGGCACACTTTTGTAAGTTGCATTTTAGTATTATGTCTTATCCCTATGTTCTGAGACTTTTTTTGTTCTTCTTTTTTTGTTTTTGAGATAATGGTCTCTCTGTGTAGCTCAGGCTGGTTTGGAACCTATAATCCTCCTTCCTCAACCTCCTAAGTCCTGGAATTACAGATGTGTGTCACCATGCCTGGCTTATGAGAAATTGAAAAATGCTCTGTGACATAGGTTTTCTGTTTAGGCAGCAAATTCCTTCATGGAGATGCACTCCCTGGGGATGTAACTGCCTGCCCTGGTTTAGCTCCCACCACTACTATTGGCCTTTGCCTTTCTTTTTCTTCTTCTATTACTGATCAGAAAACAAGACCAGTCAACAACATGGTGAGTTCATACAGGTTAGTGTCTTTTAGTGATGTGTGGGATTGTATCCCATAATTTCTTAGGGTCACATGTGATCGCTATGGTTACTGAGCCTTTCTCCCTTTCCTACTATTTGCTTCTCCAATTTGTGTATCCAGCACTTTCTTCATGAGTAATGATATTCCTTTTCTTCCCTTTACCTAAATAATACTCCTCCAAACTCTAAAAGTTTATTTCATTAGTAAGTTTCTATGGAAGATTAATCATTTTAGTATCTAATTTGTACTATTTACATATGCTATGCTAAGAATCTATAGCATCATTATTTAACATTATGGCAACATGACAACTCTACAAGGCAAATGCTATTATGGTCTCATTTTATAATAAACTAAATCAAACAAACAAAAACAAAACAACCTGTTTCTAAGTAACTTGTCCAATATCCCACAGCTAGCAAGTTGCAAAGCTGCATTCTGAGCCCAAGGCTCCCTTCTTCTAAACTATTCTAAATATTATTATCTGACATCCATGTTTATTTAAAACTTTAAGTGTCGCATTGAACATCATGTCACAGTAGGTTTCTCTTGGCTGTAAATTTTTCCAAACTTTCCTTATTTTCTCCAAGTCTTTTTAAAGACTACACGTCACTCTGTCATCAGGCACTACAAAATAGCAGTTGTGATTGACTGGGCATTTCCATATGTGTCTCTGACCCGCACAGCACTCCTCCCAGGCAGACATCATACTCTTCAGTCTGAAACATAAAACCAAGGCTAAAAAGTAAGAAATCCAACCCAGAGCTACCACTTGGTTCATCAGGATAAGTAACCAGAGCTATCGGATGAATTTTCTGCTCTTGTTACTACTGTAGTTTAAATAGCTTACATCTGTGTGCTCCTTAGAGTAAATTGGATGCCAATAGAAGAGTGGGCAGGCCACAAAGAAAGGGCATTCCTGGTCCAACTCTTCCCAATTTTCTTTCATTCTCTTTCTCTGTGTCTCTTTTTTTCCTTTCTTCCTCCCTTTCTTCCTTCCTTTCTTTTTTTCTTTCGTTCAAGTTGCACATGGCAGCCTAGGGTTAACCTGGAAATCACGGTGTTCCTCAGACTCCTGAGTCCCTGAATCGTAGGTGCGAGTAACCACATTTAGCCCAACTCTTACCTTAACTCCTACTGATTCCCTTACAAAACACTTTAAGTCAAAAGTCACCAGAGTAGTTTCTTTACTGTCTGGGAGATCAGCTAGCCAAACAGTTCTGGTCATTAGGAAATGTGTTCTTTAAATGATGGCCGGCTTTTGATCTTCAAGCGCGTTTAGGGAGTCAAATGCAAGCCTCTGAGAACCCTGTTATTGATATTGCGTGTCTGAATGACTTATTTACTTACTTACTTATTTGAGACAAAATCTCACTTTGTCTCTCAGCCTGCCCTGGAGCTCACTATGTACCACAGTAGTCCTATTTCAAAGTCCTGAGTGCAGGGACTACAGGTGTGTGCCGCCCATGACTGGCTCCCCTCAGCATCTTAATAAAGACACTTTAAGTCACAGTGACTGCTGCTGTGGAATATTATTTTAAGATGTGTTGCATTTGTTTGTGCTGTGGAGTATTTGCTTAATGATGCAAAGATGTGTTGCATTCTTTTATGTTGCATATGTTTAACTCTGTGAAGATGGTACTTTTCCTGCCTAAAACATTTGATTGGTCTAATAAAGAGCTGAACGGCCCATAGCTAGACAGGAGAAAGAAATAGGCAGGATTGCTAGGCAGAGAGAATAAATAGAAGGAAGAAGAAGGAGTACAGAGAAGAGAGGAGAGGAGGATGCCAGGGGCTAGCCACCCAGCTACACAACTAGCCATGGAGTAAGAAGGAAGGAAAACAATATAGAAGAGAAAAAGGTAAAAGCCCAGAAACAGAAGGTAGATAGAATAATTTAAGAAAAACTGGCTAGAAACAAGCCAAGCTAAAGCCAGGCATTCATAAGTAAGAATAAGTTTTTGTGTGTTTATTTGGGAGCTGGGTGGCGGGCCCTTCAAGAGTAATTCAAGAGTATAGAGTAAAACAACCAGCTACAGACTGTAGTGTCCTTCAGTGGCAAGTCTCTACAGTATATGACAGTAATGTGAGTCCTCTGTTGACCCAATCTGCTGTCAGAAGGCACTTGTGAGCACCTTCATCCTCCTCCTTCCCTCCCCACCACAGTATGTGTGCATCTCATGAGTTCCAAAAGATGCCAGCACTGACACTTCTTCCAACCCTTTACACAGACAACCTTTCCAGAGAAACCCCTTGAGACATTAGTTTGAAAGGTGAGTCAAACTGAGGGGAATGTTTTTTGTGAGTTTGACAAACAACTTAAACTGAAAGGCAGTGAACCGCGGACAGAAGAGACAGCTCCTTTCTGCCTGATTCCTACCCCCTCCCGCCCACGCACACCACCACAGCAGGAGCCCCGCTGTGATCTGCCGGGCGCGCGGGGTGGGGCAGGAGGACGCCAGCGGCGGGGCGGGCTCCCGGGCTCCTGGGTTGCCTCGTCAAGCCTGCCATCCAGGCTGAGACTGCTCAGCGACATCGAAGAGCAGAGCGGTTCGCCCTCGAGCCTGCCCTGCCCACTCACTCACTGGTCGCTAGCCCTAGAGGAAGCCGGCAGACAAGTTGGAAATACTGCTGGGCTACATCGCCGCCGTCAGCACCATGGACAACGCAATCGGGCAGCCCCCGGCGCGTCTGGACGCCGCTGGCTTCTGGCAGATCTGGCAACACTTCGACAGAGAAGGTGAGTCGCTTTGGCTACTTGAACGCTTAGCTTAGTCACTAAGGGAAATGGAACTTCTCCTAATTTCCCTGCGGAAAAAGTTGCCTACTGCGTGCCTCATAGAGTACACGCAGAGCAGTCGACTTATTTTACTGGTTGTACACATGAATAACGCTTCTGAAAGTTCTGTGTGGGTTGAGGGGTTTTGCTTTCCAACCCGTGGAAATCATACCAACCCATGCATATCATCATAGCGATATGCAATTAATATATTAACAAATCTAACTGCAGATGTATTCTAGGCTGTTGGGCCAAGACTCGGCAATCCCTGGTGCTTCTGTAAATGTGACAAGTTTTCATTTGTGGCTGTCATATTTCCTATTTTCCACTTCCTACAAAGGAGGATGAATTTTAGAGGCATTCAGATTTACTTCCCCTCTACCTCAAAACATTCTTGAAAATGAAACCTATCTGCATATCATTTGGTTTTGTTTCATTAGTAATTAGAGAAACACAAAGACGATATCTGAAAGGTGTGTTTACACACAGAAGCTATGATTCAGTATTCACCCCATCAAAATATTATTGGGCAGCTATTGAAATAACAACAGCAACAAGTGTGGGCTAGAGAGATGGCTTGGCCATAAATTCCGCTTACTGCTTTTTCAGAAGACTCAGGTTTGGTACGAGCACCTATGTTGGGTGGCTCACAACTACCTGTAACCCACCTCCAGGGGATCCGATGCACAGACACTGATTTGCACTGCTGCCAGATACACCGACACACACACAATTGAAATAAATACAAACCTTAAAAAAACTTAAGAAGCATGCATATGAAATATAAAACCCTGACTAAACCCAAATCTGAATGGCCAGGTGTGGTGGCACATGCCTATGATCCCAGCACTTGGGAGGTGGAGGCAGGGGAATCAGGAGTTCAAAGTCTTCTTCAACTACATAGCAAATCTGTGGCCAGCCTGGGATCTACGAGGCACTGTTTCGAGTCTTCTTCACACCTACAGTAATCTTTAAGACAAACACTGTCACATTTATTCCGTATTGGTGACTGTTATTTATGTTTATCTTCTTGCATTAGAAAAAGGTTACATAAGAGAGACAGAGCTGGACGCCTTCTTCGACCATTTGCTGGCAAAATCTGGCACGGAGGTAAGTACTCACAGCACAGCAGTATGCCTCTCTCAGCTAAATGCAAGCTGCAGAGTCCCGTGCTGATTTGAACCTATAATCCCACCTGACCTCATTTCTTCCTTGCCTGTAGCATCTCTCCCTCTCCTAGCAACATAAAGAGATTTCGGCAGATGTTTTATAAAAGGCACCATCTTACTAGGCATGCTGGCCACCAATTTTCATCGAAACATCTGTCGTGCAGATAGAGTGCCTAACTTTGTGGACTCAATCAACTCTAATTTGAATGTTTCCTTGGTTACATCTCTGCTAATGGATTTCAGCAAGCGGTAGGGTAGCTCTTAGACCTAAACCACAAAAGAATGGAGAATACATTATGAGCTATGAGCTTTAAGGTTCCATGTTTACTCATGGCAAACAAATCATTTTAAATCATTTCCCCATGATATGTTTGATTAAAAGGTTGTAGATGTCTCATGAACTGCTAAACCAGAACAAAACCTACTACATTCTGAGAGTCAGATATGAATTTAAAGCAGTTTACCCAAATGGTAAATCTGGCCTGGAGAGATGTGGATTAACTCTAGAAGGTTCCTGTACCAAAGGAGCGGAGAAAAATAACACAGAGACTCCAAAGGCCAGGACAGTGTGTGGCTGATGTTCATTCAATGTGGAGAGAATTCCTTTGGGTGGGTGGTCGTCACAAGAAGAAAGGGTCCGGTACTACTGTATTTACATGAAGTGTCTATCTCTAGCTTTTAGTCCTCTACCTGAAGGAGCATTGGAGTGTGCTCAGTTTCTCTAGAACCAAGGTCATATGTTCTCCACCCTAGAAGATTTCAGGGGAAGGTGTTAGAGGATGGGACAGCCGGCTGCAAAATGAAAACAAAACAGAAATCTACTCTTGGTCTCCCTCTGTTTCCCTCTACAGTTTGTACCTCTTTCGTCTCTCAGTGCTTTGACCACGTCTGTGCCCTACACCTCGCAATGCCTGTTATTGCTCTCCTCTCTCTGACCGCTCTGTCTCGTGTCTCTCTGTGATCTTTGGGTATTTCTCACTTGTTTCTTCAACTCTCCCCTCAAAGTTTTCTCTTGTCTCTCCTGTCCCCCAGGTCTTTTATTCCTCATTTTCTCTCTTCCTTGTCTCTTTGTCTCAACTCTTTCTGCTGTTTATTCTTTATTTCCAAGTTCCTCTCTCCAACTCTTGGCTTCCTTTTCTCTTGGTCTCATTGTTCCCTTTGCCCTAGCCGTGGGTCTAGCTGGGGAAGTATCTAACAACTGAGACTCCCATTGCCACTTTGTCACCTAGTTTCCCATGTCAGCAGCCCACTCTGAAGCCTCTGAGCCCTGCACCTGTAAAGGCTCGGGCTATGGTTTCCTAGGAACCCATGATTCAGACGCCATTTCCTCAACTCTGACTGGGAGATACTGTAAGAAAGCACACAGAGGAAGCTAAAAATCATTCAAAGCTTTCAGACTCTAAGACAGAATAATCACCCCCCCCCAAAAAAAATCCATCACTGAGATCCCAGAGGGAGGATTTTGTTGACTGGGGTAGCTCAGTTGCTATAGTCCTTGCCTACAACATATAAAGTCCTGGATTGTATGTCTTGTGTTGTATAAATCAGGCATGATAGCAAACCCCTGCAATCCCAACACTTGGGAAGTAGAGGCAGTGGGAGCAGCAGTTCAAGGTTGTCTTCAACTACATAGCAAGTTAGAAGCCAGGCTATGTAAGACTCTGTCTCAAATCTCTCTCTCTCTCTCTCTCTCTCTCTCTCTCTCTCTCTCTCTCTCTCTCTCTCTCACACACACACACACACACACACACGCACACATATGCACACACACACACATGCACACCTGCATGTAAATAAAGTATTTGTTTATTCTGAGAGGGTCCTGGGGTTTCTAACAGAGAGCTGTTTGCTCATCAGTCTCACTGAACACTCGGCCTCCTTGCCTGTTCCTAAAGCCTCTGAAGGGGCCAGGCTAATGGGGCCATCTACTGTCATGGCTGTTCTTGTTACTTCAACCTCTCTTTCTGCATGGTGATGACCTGGAACCCGAGTAACCTGACTAAGGGTGGTAAGGGAACGAAGAAAGGACAGATACACAGACACACAGACAGGAAAGCTGTGTGCCCTCTGATGCAGTGCCAATTTGGACTCTCTGTGTTTTCATTAGGTACAGTACAGGGGAGGAGTTAGCTAGGTTTGGTAGAAGGTGTCTGTAGGTGCTCGGTTTCAGACTGTACACATTGGGAGATGGAAGCTGTGGTTGCTCTGTTTTGCATACACTGGTAACACTTGCATTCAGATCAGAGGAAGACTTTGCCATTTCTCTGAGCTTTACCTTAGGAGGGGAGCTTTGCCAATTTCCCACAGGTCTTTGACACGGTCGTGACCCTATCAACAATACACATTCATTCAGGTTTTCCTTGGTTTTCAACACACCTTTTCTTTTACATGATGAGAATTGGCCACCATCACCCAGACAAATGGATGGCCTATGGACCTGAGAGCAGGCAGGTTACTCCACATTTAGCATTTGACACATGAAGGAACCAGGTTGGCAGGACATCTTGGAAACCAATGGAACCCTGTTTACCTTCCACAGGGAAAAGAGAATACAGATTTTGTCTCTGATAGCCCCCTACAGAGAAGCCTCATAGTGTGAGGGAAAGATAGCAATATGTGTAGACAGAGTCTAATCTTTATCTTAAACTCCAGACCTGTAGCTGGGAACAACATGCCATCGAAATACCCTAATTTGGACTTTAATGTCCATAAAGTGTGAATAACCATGTCTTACTCTTCCTGTGTCATGAGGAGCCAGCACAAGCAGAAAGAGCATTCTAGTAGCTGAAGCACCTGCTGTGCACATGCTCTCGCAGTGATGTGGCGTCTCCTTGGGATCATATCTTTCCCAGCCCTTATTATGCAACCCCTTTACCTAACAGTCATGAATGGGTACTGAAAATATACTTCTTAATTATTCAGAAGGCTCTGAGATCTAAAACAAACTCTGAAGACTCCTAGTTTGTAGATTTGGAGACACACCTTTCAACAAATTTTCCAAAGTCCCAGCAGGCTTTGGGCAGTATTGAAAGTCAAGTTCTTGCTCACTGGTTCTGAGAGTAAAAAACGGCTCTCAAGGAGAGAAGGTGGCTTGCCAGTGGTCACCATGGGAACGCACAATATTTGCCCATTGTGACACTGCTTTGTCACTGGAGGCTTTGGTCTCAATTTACTAATGTCCCTTCTCACATCTTTCATTTGGTGTGGACTCACTTAGGAACATATTCAATTTTTTAAACAAGGCCCTTCACTATTTCTCATTTATAATGAATACATTTGGTTGATGTATTTACAGAATCAATCTGTCCAAGTACACTTATTTTAATCATTACTTTAATCATTCTAAATATAAGGCCAAAGCCATCAGCCCAGCAGATGGCTTTGGTGGGGCTACAGTATAAAAACCCATCTCTCCAACTCCACAACTCCATTTTTAGACTTGTTGATCAACTTGCTCAAGATTAAACAGGGAAGAGGGAAATATTGATCAACTGACACAGAACTCAGTGGCTCCCCACATTTCTGTTGTCCATATCTGTCCTAGAGGCAGGAGACATGACATTGGTTTTAAAGAGATTCCCGCAGAAAGGAATACTTTGACTCCTTTTAGAACATCCTGAGTCTTAAGGAACTTCTTTCCAAGATGGAAGATTTAATCTGGGTTACTGTGTAACACCACCCTGGTTTTTCCACACCATCAATGCCACTTTCCAATAGTATCCCTAGCTAAGTATTGTGCCTTGGCTTTTATGTCTCCCATCCCTGCCCAAATATACTTAACTCCAGATATACATACCATGATCTTAGAGAATCCAGTAGCTCAAGTCATCAGTTAAGAATGTTTTCTACCTTGTTTATAATTCAGTATCAAACATATGTTCTGTATCTTCTTCCCACAATTAGTGGGACAGGAGTCCAGTGCCAAGGACCACATTCTCAAAGTGATGGCTGGTCTTCCCTCGCCTGAAGTTGAGTCTACTGACCAAAGTACCGGAACTTCCAAGGACTGGCTTTTAAGCTTCAAGGTCTTATGCTGTTTAGAGTAAGCAAGACTGTCCAGGGGCTACCTGAGTTCAAAGATAGTGATGAAGAAGGCTCAACCAAAATCATAAACTTACTTAAAGCATGAGGTTGCTTTTCTTGGTAATTTGATTACATGGCTCTCCACTGTGAACTTTGTAGGTGACAATGTCTTGTCACAATGTCAAAGACTGAATACACCTGAGAGAGAATCACATTTGTTCAACTAATTGTTAGAACTTGTTTTGAAAAAAAAAATACCAAAGCAGGTGACCAAATTGTCCCTGGATTGTTTGAATAATTTCTCATTTGTAAACCACCTGGTCCTAGGCTTTACTAACACTACTGGGTACTCTTGGTTCTATCCTGAGGTAACAATGTATCCAAGAAAGTATACTTTTGAAAGTGCCAAGCCAGTCTGGGTGGGCCAGTGCCCAGCTTGTCAAACCGCCATTTCTTCCTGTTTCCTGGCAGGCAAAAGGAAACAGCAGGCTTCTAAATCCTGGGGCAATGGTGCCTTAGATGCTCTGACACTTTTCTCCTTTATTCTTCTAAATCACCAAGACTGATCTGGGAGAAAAAACACATCTTGCCTGAGGGTAGCAATAGACAATGGTTGCGAATTGGAGAGCAGGTAGGAGTCTTCAGCCTGGGTTTACACCATATTAATAGTCCAGCTGAAGGAGCTGGTCCTAAGAGAAAAAGACTGCTAATAGGTTAGCCAAGTAAAAACAGAAACCCAAGCCACACACGCGCCCAGGTACATTCAAGCATTCACACATGTGTGCATGTAAAGAAACCCACCTTCAAAGAAAAAAATGGCAGGAGCCCGGGGGGGGGGGTGAAGCCAAGGGCCTCAGTGTACAGGGACATTTTCCTGCCTCTCACAGCTGCTGTGGGGACTCTGAGATGCTCTTTATGGAAGATTCTAGCTTCATGTTTATTTCCTATTTGGTATTCCGCAAATTCGTAGCTCCCTACCCATCCTTTCTGTTCTGAGCTCGAAATAAATAGCCCCCTTCCTATCACCTCCTCAAACACTGTAGACTCCTCTCAAGGAGAAATTTGGCAGAAGGGAAAACAGGACAAAGATGCCCCTGGAAGCCTATGATGGGGGGCACGGGCCAGGCCTGTCTTGCTGTCATGTTCCTGGGGCTGGCATTCCATATGGCAAGTGCTTGGGGGTTCAATAGTAAGCAGTGTGCCCTGGGTTTGTAGCTGGGTGTGGCTAGTGTTTTGGGGGGGGGGGGCATCTTATTCTGGATGAGACAGGAATAATAAATGCCTAGGCCAGTCCAAATTTTGTTTTTATTTGAAGAATTTCATTTGCCAGCACTGTGTACAATTATTCTCACCAATTTCAAGTGAGAAAGGGGGACATCTAGATCAGTTCAAGGCCACCAAGCAACTGTCCTGCCCATGTTAGATGAATGAGGTTTCCAGAGAGCCCACCAGAAGCTGAGTCAACCTTACCATGACACCAGCATGGCTGCTAGATATTCAACAGTCACACCTCTTGGGGGCCCTAGCAACAATCTGTAACTGATAGATTTGGAGCCTTGTCAGAGTAGAGTTAAGATGAAAAAAGTGTAGCCCGAAGTCCAGCACCCATGCACTCAGAATTGGGCAATCTTTGGGATCACCTCTTCCTCTCAGCTCTTGTGTGCCAATTCCTTCTTCCCCGTTAGTTATATATGTCATATCCCCTCTCCTAACCTTTATGTCCCCTAGAGAAAATGACTGAATAGAAATAGAAGGAAATGTCACCCATGGGAGGGAGCTGGGATATCTTTGCTAACTCAACATCTACTACCTTACTTCTTTGTTTGCCTTTCTACTTATTTCCCTCTTACAATTGCTTTTCCCCAACAGAGAAACCAAGGAGCTTTCAAAGCTGGACTGTTTAGTTAAAAAAACAAAACAAACAAAAAAAAAACTAAAACCTTTGAGTTCCTGGAAAGAACTCTTGTACGTTAATTATAACTCGGCCTTTTCTTTCGCCCAAACAGCTGGTGATAGTTAAACGCATTCTTTTAAAGCCCACTTAGTCTCTAAGCGTCTTTATCTCTATTTCAGTTAGTCAGGATATGAAGAGGTGGTTGGTGGACCAAGAAATGTCTGTCAGTGTTTTGTCTTCTGGAAAAGACAAAAATCATTAAATAGTTAGAGCAACATGGTGATCGGGCTCCATGCTTTGAAGGCTTGGGATCCTGGTGATTATAACTATACATGCTTTGTTTCAGGACGTGCTGATACAAGAAAATGTGCAGAAAGTGAAGCAACAGTTAACGGCCACCCACGGTGTCGCTAAAGAAGGTCGCATACTGATGAAAGAGGTACTTCCATGACTACACACCCCATGCCCTTATATTCATGAGCAGCCATTTCCTTTCAAAGACAGTGGAAGCCAGGCATGGTTACTCATGTCTAGAATCCCATCACTCGGGATGCTGAGGCAGGAGGATTGCTGCAACTTCAAAACCAGCCTAGGTTACAGAGTGAGTTCCAGGCTAGCTTGGGTTACAGAGTGATACTTGGCCTCAAAACAACAAAACCACAAGAACATCAGCAGAAAGGACAGTAAAATCTTGCATTCAACTGAGAAATTGGAATTTTTTGAAAGGCTGTTGGACTAGATAATAGTTTTGAAATAATATCTCCTTCATTGTCTGATTAATAACAAAGAATCTTTCTACCTCCCACTCACTTATGAAATTGGATCTCATGTGGCCCAGGCTGGCTTGGAACTCACTGTATAGCTGAGAATGACTTGGAATTCTGGATCTTCCTTCTTCCACCTTCCAAGTGGTTGGATTCCAGGGATTATGGGATTATGTCACCAAGTGCAGCTCTGTGATTCTTTCATCATTTTAAGTAGATCAATCAACATTCACATCTGTTCTGTCCTTGGAGTATTCATGACCCAACATTTGTCTGTAAATCATCTCATGCAAATTGAATTGTGGTGATTAGAAAGCATTTACTTTTCTGCCTCTGCATCAGCTCCCAGGGAAGGTTGGAAACATCTCTCCCTGAAGATCATTATCCCTGCTCTGGAGAGGCAGAGGCAGGCAGATAGCTGAGTTTGAGGGCAGCGTGGCTTACAGAGTGAGTTCTGGGACAGCCTGGGATACATAGAGAAATTGTCTCAAAAAAGTAAAACAAAGAGAGAAAGGAGAAAGAAAGAAAGAAAGAAAGAAAGAAAGAAAGAAAGAAAGAAAGAAAAGAAAAGAAAAGAAAAGAAAAGAAAAGAGAAATAAAAGAAGTGAACCAACAAACAAAATGCACAAAGAACAAATCAGAAAGGCTGGGCAGGAAGCTCCTGCCAGGCAGGTGTAGGGACCCGAGTTTGACTTCCAACAATGCAGCAAACAAACACCCACCAGAAAACACCTTTTATTCAGCGCCTCCTAAAGCTAGCTACTGCATTAGCTGTGAAGTCCTGCCTACCACAGTCCTCTTCTCAGCCGACTGTCCCTCTCCCAGTTGGAAACCGGTTTACCATTCAAAAAGAGTTTCCATGCCCTGTGTGCGTAACAGTAGGATACACTGGGAGACATTCATGGTTAGGTGATTTTTGTTGTTGTTGTATAACTGTGGAGACCATGCATGTTAAGACTTAGGTGGCAAAAACCAGTCACTCATTATGGCTGTGATTAGGTCAAGGGAAGCAATAATCCCGAGATGGATGAGGCTGCTACTGCTCTACCACAGCTTACAGTTTTACAGCAGGTGTCTGCTTGTGCAGTGTCTGTCTGTCTGTGTGTGTGGTGCATGGTATATGTGAATATGTGTGTGCACTCATAAGCATTCGTATGAAAGCCAGAGGAGGATGTTGGATGTCTTTCTCAGTTGCTCTCCATATTACTGTTTTTAGACAGAGTCTGTCACTGAGCCTGAAGTGTGCTGTCTTGCCTAGGATGGCTTACCATCAAGCTCCTAAGAATCTGTCTGTCTCTGCCCCTCAACACTAGGGTTACAGGCACACCGTCACTATGCCTGGCTTTTACATAGGTGCTGAGGATTTGAACTCAGGTCCCCATTTCTCTTCTGCATCAAATGTACAGTGGGTTGTAGGAAGGTGGCCAGCTGAATTAGCACATTTGCATATTGTCGTATAAGACACTAATTGCGTTAAGGAGTATAAACCATAGTCAGAACCCTGGAATCTAGGCAGAGAGCAGTCATGCCTGCTTCCACACATGGCACTGAAAAACTCTGCATCTATAGCACCTGATCAGTGAAACATGGTGGCTCAGTGTGGGATAGAGGGGACTGATTGCAATACAGACTCTACCACTTACTATGCAGTGCTGGCAGCTTTTTTATTTCTGTTACCCAGTTTTTGTAATTAAAAAAAAATACTAGTAATGTATAGTGTGTGTGTTTGTGTGTCTGTGTGTGTATCTTATAGCTGCTTGTTAAGATTATTTGAATTAAACCAGGTGTGGCAGTTTATTTTCATAATTCCAGCACTTGAGACCCTGAGGCAGGAGAATTGTCCTAAGTGCAAGGCTGTTTCTGGCCATAGATTAAGACTCTGACTCAAAAAGCAACAGAGCAAAATGAAACAAACCAGGAATGACTGAGTTATAATGTATGAACCTTGGAGCAACACCTTCGAATATTGGTAGATTAATCATTCACTCATGTAGCATATAGAACAAATTAGATGCTAAACAAATCCAGCATCATCACCGTTACAGCTGTTGCTGTTTTCTATTGTGCGATTCATAGTTTCGTATCTAATAGGAATATGGTACTTTTTGAAAGAACCGATAATTAACGAATGATCATCAAGGGCTTAGAGCTGCTGGTTGGGTTCTCCAGCCTAGATGCTCTGAAAATGTCCCCTACAACATGTGCTTTGTGTGTTTTACCTCTTAAGTGGACATTGGTAAGAGTCCATGACTATTCCTCTTTGTTTCCTGTAGCTGGCCAGTATGTTCCTATCTGAGGATGAAAATTTCCTCCTGTTCTTTCGCCTGGAAACTCCCTTGGATAACAGCGTGGAGTTCATGCAGGTCAGCGCTTGTTGTTGTCTCCAAGGAGAAAGAGGGTGGGACTGCCATTCATTCCTCTTTCTGGTCCTTAAGACTGACTACTCTGATCTCTGTATCTCTGTATCTCTCTGTGTATCTATCTATGTATCTTGGTCCCTGCTGGTGACATTGTTCAGAAGGTAGAGCCTGACTGGAGGAAGTGGATCACTGGGCCTTGACTTTGAGGTTTCAGAGCCTGGACTTACGTTTTGTCCTTCTCTTTCCTGACTATGGATGTAATGTGACCAGCTGCTTTGCGTTCCCACAGCCAGGCCTTCTCCACTATGGTGGACTGTGCTCTCTTGAACTGTGAGCAGAAATAACCCCTCCATTAGGCTGCTTCTTGTCAGATAAATGGCTTTTGTGTGTTTCAGATTTGGCGCAAATACGATGCGGACAGCAGTGGCTTCATATCAGCTGCTGAACTTTGTGTGAGTGTCAGTGGGAAGTAACAAGCATGAAGGGTTGGCTGGTTTGGGAGGTGTGTAACATACAAACACATATTTATATAATATAAACATATAATATATAACATAAATGTATATATAATATATAATATGTATATTGCTCATCTATCTATCTATCTATCTATCTATCTATCTATCTATCTATCTATCTATTTATCAGTTTGATTTCTGTGCGCCCAAGACACACAATTTTGAATTTGTTACTTTACAAAAAGCATGTTTATGTCAAGATTTTGAAGGTGAGGTGGCAAGATGGCTCAACCAGTAAAGGCATAAAGCTAATGACCCAAGTTCAATCCTTGGAAGCACATAAGGGTGGAAGAAGAGAAACAGTTCCACAAATCAGTCCTCTGATTTCACATACTGTTGCACAGCCCTGCATGTCATGAGCATGTACATGCGCGCACACACATACAGCACAATAATAAAAGTTTTGAAACCAATAAATAAATGAGAAAATAAAGGTTTACAAATTGCTTGTCATGCAGCTGTCTTTGGGAAAGAGGTGAATGCTTTATGCTTGGAGTTCCTCTCTGGACCAAAGGGCACCTTCAATGGCAGCCCTCCAAGCTTCTACTTAGTGTTTATTGAACAATATTTTATTTCCTCCTTGAAAGAAATCATAATCCCTACCCCAATAGAAAAGACCTTAAAGAAGCATGTATCTTATTGCCAACTGTGTCCAATGCCACTCTTCTCTCGGTGTCACAGAACTTTCTCCGAGACCTTTTCCTCCACCACAAAAAGGCTGTTTCTGAGGCTGAACTGGAGGAGTACACCAGCACCATGGTGAGTGAAGGAGAGTGGGCCTGTGTGGGGGCCTGCCCTGCTGTGTGGGGGCCTGCCCTGCTGTGTGGGGGCCTGCCCTGCTGTGTGGGGGCCTGCCCTGCTGTGTGAGAGCCTGCCCTGCTGTGTGGGGGCCTGCCCTGCTGTGTGGGGGCCTGCCCTGCTGTGTGAGAGCCTGCCCTGCTGTGTGGGAGCCTGCCCTGCTGTGTGGGGGCCTGCCCTGCTGTGTGGGGGCCTGCCCTGCTGTGTGAGAGCCTGCCCTGCTGTGTGGGGGCCTGCCCTGCTGTGTGGGGGCCTGCCCTGCTGTGTGGGAGCCTGCCCTGCTGTGTGGGGGCCTGCCCTGCTGTGTGGGGGCCTGCCCTGCTGTGTGGGGGCCTGCCCTGACCTCGCTTCCCCAGAAATGTTTGCTCATGCATGGCTTCATGGGACGAGACTGGCTCTGGAACAGTGGCTAGAACCAAGCTGTTGTAGCCTCTTCCTTGAAATGGATGCATGCATTTGAGAGAGGCGCGGTGTGTGTGTGTGTGTGTGTGTGTGTGTGTGTGTGTGTGTGTGTGGCTGTTTAGTTGTCTTTGGAGAGACCAGGAATGTTCAGAAGAGAGTAGGGTTTAAAGCACCTTGCTAGCAAACTCAGTAGTCACCAAAGGAACACAGAAACAAATAAATGTGGACCTGTGCCATCAGGACGCAGCTGGTGGCCATGGCCTCTCACCACAGTAAAAATTCTACTCATTGAACCTGTGGACTCAGAGCAGAGGAAACTCAGATGGCAATGTGCATGTCTCCTGTAGCCGTGACCTAAGACAGTGATAAGCTGGTGCCTAGGTAGTGTCAGGACAAAGCGAGTTGATGCCTAAGAATCACTTGGCTTTCCAAGGACAGCACGGGTGTGCTGTGGTCGTTACCTCTTATTGGAGGTCATATCTTTCTTTCACACCCTTCTCACGGCATTCTTGACCCAAATAATCGTGAGATGATTTCACTTTCAAGCTCCTTGGAAATTTATTAGATAGGAAAAGGTGGGCTCATCTGTTTCAGTAGTCACTAAATGCCCTCAACAGTTTGTGCTGAATGGCCCCTCTTTCCATGCCCGCCTCTTCCTGTCTCCAGGCTGTGGTTCATTCTCATTACATCTGTAGATTTCTTAATTAGTAAGCAAAGGACTCAAGACAGTCTTAGTTGTGTATTGTAGAAACGTCACATTTATTTTATATTTTTATTTAATGCCGACATGAATACTGTATTTACATCACTTTAATTTTTTTTCAGCAGTATCTCCATGTTACATTTATACTTATACAAAGAATTTTTGAGCAGAATTTATGAGAAGTTGGAGTATATACAACTGAGAATAGTATGTGATTTTCTAAAATGTGGGTCACTGGGTTGACACACATACACGCGCAGGTCACACATGCACATATTTGTGTGTACATGCGGTGTATGTGTTTGTGTGTGTGTATGGCAGGGACATGCATATTCATGTGAAGGCATGAGGTCCAGCTCAGGTGTCATTCCTCAGGAACAATCCTATAAAATGGGATCTCTCGCTGACCTAAAGTTTATTGGTTAGCTGGCTAAGCTGATTGACCAGTGATCCCCAGCGATACCCAAGTTTGTTCTCCCAATGCTGGGATTACACATGTGCTACCACCCCTGTCTTTTAAAATGTGGATTCTAGGGATTACACTCAGGTACTTGTGCTTGCGGAAGCAGTTCACCCAATGCTCTAGCTCCCCAAGCCTGTATATATACTTTTAATTGGGTTGCTCAAATACTGAAACTTATTTCAAAGATCAACTAACCAAGAAAAGGTAAGTTTCTCAGCCGAAGGCACCGTAAAGCTAAGCTTCTTAGATGGCAGCCCTGGACCCCTTCAGATATCACTCTGAACTCTGGCCACTCTGAGTGCTGGCCTGGGGCAAGTGAGTCTTCCCAGAGAAAAATGGAAGCCGTGGTGACCATGATGGCCTGTAGGTAAGAAAAGATGGTGCTCAAGAGATAACCCAGTTTCAGGACAGGATACCAAGGAAGCCTTTGGCCTATTTGTTCTAACTGAATGTAGCGTTATACTGGGAATTATTTGTTCTAACTGAATGCAGCAAGATACTGGGAATCCTGGGCAAACACAAGCTTAGCCCTGGGAGGGTGGAGATCTCCCAGGGGCAGGAAGCAGGTGCCCTATTCCAGAGCCTCTAAGATCTAAGTGCCAGTGAAGATCTGTCATGGAATAAATGCGAAAAGGCATTAGTTTGTATCTTTCAGGGGGCCAGACTAGGAGACCTTGAACATATTTTAAACATCAGTTAAACAGAATGTTAGCCTGTCTGCTACTATCTCGATTTAATTAATTTGTAAAACATGAACTATGCAATGAATATATTTACATTTTAAATCTCTAGCAGCTTTTGGGCATATCTTCCACTTTGAAGCTGATTGCGCAGAGGGCTCCACCTCTACCTCCAGCTAACACTTCTCATCTCTGCTTTCTCCTTCATTATATAGCTTCATTATATATATATTCTTTTTCTGCTCTTCTTCCCCTGGTCCTTGAGGATTCTTCAAGATTCAGTTACGTGTTATCTTTCTTGAAGAAATCCTTACAACCTTCTTTCATAGTGAGTCCAGTACCACTCTGCCCAGCCGATTGTGCGTGCCCCCACCTTAACATCGCAGTCATTCACCCAAGTCACCTAGCAAACACTCGTTAAGTGCTTATCATGCCCCAGGCATGAATCTAGTCACTGGGGATTCAATAGTGAGAAAAAAAGGAAAGAGGAGCTTGGCAGTAAACAACACATACAATAAATAATAGATTATATTGCATGACAGAGGGTGAGTGGGAAAGTAGAGCCAACGTGGTAGAGAACTGAGGTATCCTGGTGTCATTGATGCTGCTGTGATGAAATATCCTAACAGAAGGAATATTAGGAAAGAAAGGGACTTATTTCAGCTTGTTATAATCTATCACTGTGGGACAGTCAAGGTCCCACAATGCTAGTCACATCACGTCTAAATCAAGGGCAGAGAGAAATGACCTTGCGTCTATGCTCGCTTGCTTGTGCTCAGCTTGTTTGTCACAGACCGTGCCACATTAGGCTGCCATATGTCGTGGACCAGCCTTGACAAAAAGTACCTCTTGCCAGGGTAAAGGTATGGGAATTTAGAAATATTAGTAAAGAATACGGAGACGTGTAAAAAAAAAAAATAAGAACAGAAACCATAGAAAGTACTGGGAGGGCATTCCAGTGAATACTGAAATTGCCAGTTTATTTTTCCCTATTGTTTTCATACCCAATACAAATGGGGAAGAATGTAGCAAAAGACTTTATTAACGTGATACAAAGGACAGTTCAAAGAGTTAAGCCCTTTAACACTTTGAGGCATCAAATCATTAGCATTCTGTTGTTTAAGCAGTAAAGCTGCCCTAGACCACTAATCCTGAAGGCAACCACTCCCCAGGTGACCTCATAGTTCAGTAGAAGAGGCAGAAGTCCATTTGCACATCCTGACCACCTGTCAGGATTGAATGGATCTACTTGTACGAGCTATCTTAATGTCAAAAGAATTAACTAATCACATCCTGAGTTGGGACTCCTGTCAGCCACTTTGAGCAACCTCCAACTCTTTACCATCATTCACCAAAGCCAGCTGGCCTGGGTCTGAAAAAGCATGGGATAAATTTGGACTAGCTGAACATAGCGGACAATGAGGAAGAATGGGAACTCAAGAACAATCGCAGTGGGTTTTTGATCCTACTGCACGTACTGGCTTTGGGGGAGCCTAGGCAGTTTGGATGCTCACCTTAGGAGACCTGGATAGAGGTGGGCGGTCCTTGGGCTTCCCACAGGTCAGGGAACCCTGATTGCTCTTTGAGCAGATGAGGGAGGGTGACTTGATCGGGGGAGGGGGAGGGAAATAGGAGGCGGTGGCAGGGAGGAGGCAGAAATCCTTAATAAATAAATAAATTAAAAAATAAAAAAAGAAATTAAAAAAAAAACATTGGGAATGGCAATGGGGGTGTTTCAGGGCCTTGGTGTTAAATGTCCCCTTTCCCTCGGCGATCACACAGCCTTTGTCAGGGAAAATCCGAAGAGACAGCGGAAAGGACCAGAAGTGCTCTGATTATTCCCATCATACCCACTGTGAATGTCACCACCACAACGCATCAGTCAGTAAGAGGAGCTGAGTTCAGTGTTAGTTTTACCTGGGGCCCCAAGTCCAGGAAGTTGTGTACCTCCTGAGTGCTGAGTGACTCCCCATGAGTGAATCACGTTTCTGCTACTTTAATGCCTTCTTATTGAGCGATGAATACAATCATTGCAAAGCTGTGCTGAAGATTGACTTTTGAGGCTTGGCATCCTATCAGATGAATTGAAATTGACCCTAATGAGAATGGCCGCATCTGACAGCTGTGAGGAGCGTGGCTAACAAATGCTGAGGGTGAACAACCAATCAGAAGAGAAAGGCTCAGGCCTGCTCCCCGAGTCCTGTCCCTAGTTAATGTTTGATTCCTAGGGAGGAGAAACGGAGGAAAGAATGCTAACAGACAGGAGGAGAGACTGTGTATCTAGATAGGATATCGTTAGATGATACTTAATTTTGCTAAATGCAAGCAAATGACTCTGCGGGTTACTATCACAAAACAAATGAAATTCAGACACTTTTGATAAACAGGGAAATTCCTGAGGTTAAGCTGGCCTTATGACTAACATGAAGTCAGTCTTGTCTGAGACCTGTCTGGACTCATCTGTGAGATACTTTCTCTGTCTCTGTCTATTCTACGTACGCAGTTTAAAATACAAGGTAATGCCTGACAGCATTGTCTCCGACTCAAACCATTCTGAACTTCTTGGGCTCATATGGACATGTGTCTCAATCTCAAATTTTGCATGCCCAAAATTGAAATTCTGACCTTGTCTCATAAGCTTCCTCTGCTGGTGGTTCCCTTCATCTTGACGGATGTGTCAAGACAATCAGTCTTGATGCCTTCTCTGCCAGTCTACATCTAATCAGCAAATCCTATCGACTACTATGCTAATTGAGGTTCTGTCATGATTAACAAAATATTTGAAGCACAGTAGTATGTAAAGAAAAGAGGTTATTTAGCTGACAATTTAGGGAGGCTGAGAATCTATGATTGACTAGTCCTCACCTATTTGCTTAGCAGATGCATCCCAATGGCGGGAAAAGTGCTTGTGCAACAGAACGGAGTGGGATGGAAACAGAAGGACACCCCACGGCTATGCTCAGTCTTCTCAAAACAACTCACATGTGGAACCCTGTCACAAAAGGCCTACATTAAGCCTTCCAAATGAGCTAACCACTTCCCTGGGTCCCACCTCCTAGACTTTTCTCAACTCAACACTGGTTCAGTGGAGACTAAACTGAACTTTCTCATCTCAATGTCATCCTCTGGAGACTAAGCTTCCAGCATGTGTTCTTTTTTTCCACTTTATTTTTTTTTAAAAGAAAACAAACTATCTTTTTACATTTTACATATCAATCCCAGTTCCCACTCCATATCCTCCTCCCATTCCCTCCACTTTTCTACCCATCCTAGTTCCCCATCCACTCCCCAGAGAAGGCAAGGCACATTTTTCAGAGGAAGGACCAAGGCCCTCCTCAGTATATCCAGGCTGAACAAGTTATCCATCTAAAGAAAATAGAATGTACTCACTCATAAGTGGATACTAGCTGTAAAGCAAAAGGTAACTAGCCTATAGTCCATGACCCTAGAGAAGCTAAGTAACAAGGTGAACCCTAAGAGAAACATATATAGATTCCCCTGGGAAGGAGGAAGTAGACAAGATCTCCTGACAAAATTGGGAGCATGGGGTAGGGGGAGAAGGGAGGTCAGAGGGGAGGAGGAGGGGAGAAGGAGAAGAGAAGGAGAGGGGGAGGAGAACTTGAGGGATCTGGATAGTCAAGATCGGGAAGAGAGAGAGACATGGGCACCAATTTGTTGTGGGAGGCTGTTCATTTGTTTTCCAGCCACTCAGACCAGCAATAAGCACACAGAAACTATATTAACTGCAATACTGTTAGGCCAATAGCTTAAGAGTATTTCTGGCTAATGCTTATATCGTAAATTAACCCATATCTATTAATCTGTGTATCGCCTCGTGGCTGTGGCTTGCCGGCAATGTTTCTGTGGGCATTTGTCTCCTGTGGGCAGCTACATGATATCTCACTGATTCCGTCTACTCTTTCTCTACATCTCTGTTCAGATTTTCCTCCTGGCTTTACTCAGTTAAGCCATTGGCCAAAAGCAGCTTTATTCATTAACCAATAAAAGCAACACATATACAGAAGGACTTCCCACACCATTTCCACTTTTCTGTTTAAATAAAAAAGGAAGTTTTAACTTTAACATAGTAAAACTACATATAACAAAACACATATCAGAGAACAAGGAAAGAGATATTTTAATTGAGGAAGACATAATGGGGCTAGCAAGAAACGTGATGCTAGAGAAATTCCCAGAAATTCACAAGGATGACCCCATCTAAGACCCTAAGCAACAGTGGAGAGGGTGCCCGACCTGACCTTGCCCTATAACCAGACTGATGACTGTCTTAAATGTCACCATAGAACCTTCATCCAGCACGTGTTCTTTAAAGGGAGAATCACAATATATTATATTCAAATTACATCATGAATCTGGTCTAGACAGCTCTCCCTCACAGCAGCTAGCTGGCAGCTAGCCCTGGATTCTATGTCAGAGGAACAAGTTATAACCTGTGCGGTGATAACACACTAAGGACTGGTCATTGTGATCTATCCCAACCAGAAGCTGAGCTGCCAGTCATTTGGTGGCAAACACTCATTTTCCCTAGGTAGGTATGCTCCTCAACTCAGGTGGTTTACAGTGTCTCCTTAAGAACTTTCAAGATCACTGGGTGGTAGTGGCTCATGACTTTAATCCCAACTCTTCTGAGGCAGAGACTGGCTGATCTCTGTGAGTACAAGGCTAGCCTGGTCTACAGAGTGAGATCTGGGACCCTGGGACAGCCAAAGCTATACAGAAAAAACTGTCTCAGAAAAAAAAAAAGAAAGGAAGGAAGGAAGGAAGGAAGAAAAGAAAAGAGAAAGAAAAGAAGGAAGGAAGGAAAGAAGAAAGAAAGAAGGAAAGAAAGAAAGAAAGAAAGAAAGGAAGGAAGGAAGGAAGGACTTTCAACAATCCCTTGTACAATCATTTGTCACATCCGTGTTCCTTTTTGCCTTTCAGATGAAGATCTTTGACAAAAACAAAGATGGCCGTTTGGATCTTAACGACTTGGCAAGGTAAGTGGTGCAGAAACTGCGACAAACTCAGATGTCCCTGTCTGGGGGGTCTGATGGCAACACACATCCTTTGAAATCTGACATCCATTCTCACTTGGAGGCTAAGAGACCAGGCTCACCTTACAACCCCAACCGCGGTGCTTCTGAATCATCCTGGCAAACACATTCCTCTGTGAAGATAATCAAAGCGCCATCCTACCTACATTTTTTTTTAATTTTGTGGTTATGTCATGAGTGGGTTTTGCCCACAGAGGCCAGGCATACTTGGTCCCACATTGGGATCCCAGGACCAAAGTAAAAATAGCCCCCTCCAAACCCCAAATCTAACAAAATGAAAGCAATGATGATAATGATGATGATGATAAATGAAAGAAAGAACCTTGAGGCTATTCACTGACTCCAGGAATGTTGAATTGTTAATTCAGAGCAAAAGCAACAACTGACTAACTTCAGTAGGACTAGTTTTCTGTTGGCTTTTGAGGGCTGACGACCCTCTTGTAATTCCCAAAGGCTAGCAGGGGAGGAGGGGAGGATGAGGGCATCTTCCAGGTGACTTGGGATTGATGGATCACCATGTGTGTTGCTATTCTGCTTTCCATAACTACAATAAAATGGTACAGGTAGGCTAAAAGATAAAGAAAAAACATTTAATTATTTCACCATTTCAGAGGTGGACATCAAAAAAGCACGACAAAACTTCTATAAAAATTTCATGATATCGTGTGGAAAGGAGGCTGCTTGTTTGTCCCAGTCGCTCAGAACTGAAATAACCACACAGAAACTTTACTAATTAAATCACCGCTTGGCCCATTAGCTCTAGCTTCTTATTTGCTAACTCTTACATCTTAATTTAATTCATTTATAATAATCTGTGTATTACCACGTGGCTGTGGCTTACCAGCAAAATTTCAGCATGTCTGTCTCTAGCAGTGGCTCCATGGCGTCTCCCTTACTCCATCTCCTTTCTCTCAGCATTCAGTTTAGTTTCCCCCCACCTACTTCTATTCCCTGCACAGGCCCAAGACAGTTTCTTTAATAACCAATGGTATTCACAGCATACAGAGGGGAATCTCCCAACAGTATTGTGTATCTCTTGTTTGTGTGGTCTTTTTCTCCTTTATTGTTCTTGACATTGAACCCAGGGCTTTTCATATGCTAGGGTCAGTGCCTGGTTCTGAATATTGTCTGTGAAGAGACACTAGGAAGACTGTTGTCAGTCCTGACCATGACATTGATTCTGCCACACTAGATGGATTTCCATGTTTCCTAGAAAAAGTGTGACTAATTTTTGGTCACATTGATGAAAAGGGGACACTGAGAGACCAGTCAAAGATGAATAAAGTGCTTCTCCCCACTGAACCCTAAAATCTTATTTCTGCTCTCTCCACTTCAAGTGGTTTTCTTGGAAAATTGAGGCAGAATTTCCACCCACCCCTCAAGATAAGGAAGATTTGTTTGAGAGTCTCTCCTCAGAGGAAAAGTCAGTGTCCAAAGGATTCACTGAAATCAGGACAACAAGGGCTTCTAATCTTCTTGATCCCTACCCTGACATCTGCCTGTTCTCAACCTTTCATATAAATGGGATCAGGGGAGGTAGCTCAGTAGGTAGAAGGCCTTGGTGGCCAGCATGCCTAAGACTGTAAGCTCAGTCACACACATGCACACACACACGTGCACACATTCACATATGCACGCAGGGAAATATGAATACAAATGGAACACACGTGCACTTTTTATAATTGGCTCTATCACTTGCAATAACGTTTTGTAAGTTGTGTCTCTGTTGTGACTGACCATTAGCCCATGCATTTCTCGTTGTGACTGGGTACTTCACTGCATAACTCCATATCTTGTCCCTTTATGACGACATACATTTGGGTTGTTTCTACTCTTTGGATACTGTGAACAGTACTACTATGTGAGTGTGATGAGCCTTTCTCCTTGGTTATATTCTTGGAAGTAGAATTTTGGTTCACATGGTAATTCTATATTTAATTTTCCATGGCAGTGCCAAATGGAAATACTGGTTTCCACATTGCATGACTGCTGGAGATTTGTAGTTTAAAGTGGAGAGTCCTTCTTTTTAAAGATCTTTCTGGCTGTGCTGGGTCTATCTGTATATCTTGATATAATTTTAGGCTTAATCAGTTTCTACATAAAGGCAACTCAGATTTCCATGAACTTTGTTCTGAATCTGCTGTTCAAAATGGAAATATTGTCATCCTAACAATATTGTCTTTAAGTTTACTAACAACAGTTGTCTGTCCATCTTTTCAGCTGTTTAGTTTCTCTGGAAGATACTTTGGACTTTTCATTCTAAAAGTTGATCCTATTCTTGTTCAGTTTGTTCTCAATCATTTGCTTCTTTTGGATGACGTCATATATAGCATGATTCTTTGGATCCTTTCTTAGTTCTATCCTCTTGCTGTATTAGAATACCGTGACCAAAAGCAGCTTAAGAAAGGGTTTCTTTTGGCTTGCCCTTCTGGAGAGGTAGGGTCTAATGTAGGTGGGAAGGCATGGAGGCAGGAGCAGGCAGCTGACTGGTCACACTATCATCCACACACAGGAAGGAGCGGGAGAGAAGAGGATGGTGAACAGTGGTGGGGCTGCAGGAGCCTCAAAACAGGCCTTGAGGGATGTGCTTCCACTAGCAAGGCTGCACCTTCTAAAGGTTCCTTAAAGACCCCAAACAGCACCACTAACTGGGGGAACAAGTGTTCAAACATATGGGACCATGGAGGGAAATAATCTCATTCAAATCACCACAGTTCTCTTTTGTCTTCATTCTCTTCCCTCCCTCCATCCTTCCGCTTCCTTCCTGCTTTCTTTTTCTCCTTCCCCTCCATCTCTTTTTGTTTTTGATGCAGGGTCTCTCTATGTCATCCAAGCAGACTGGCCTTGAACTCGTGCTCCTGCTTCCTCGACCTCCAGACTGCTGTGATTACAGATGTGCATTTTTTGCTTTGGTCATTTCTAGTGAACAGAAATGCAGTAGAAGGCTCTGTGTGGACTGTGTCCTGTAACTGTGCTGCTCCTGTTTGTTAGCTTGAATAGGTTGTTGTTTGCTTCTTTGGATTTTATTGACGATGATGCCACCTGCAAACAGCAGCACTCTGCTTCTTCCTTTACATTTTGCTAATCTCTGCTTCTGATGGAGCTATTTAACCCATATATGTTTAATGTGATTGCTGATGAGGTAAGGTTTTCTGTTTGCTGTTTTTCTGTGTTTTATCTCTGCTATTTTTGTTGTTGCTGCTCCTTTCTATCTTACGCTAAATAAATATTTTATAGTGAACTTTCATTCTTTTATTGTTTCTTTCACTATTTATATATTTTGGTGTCAGGGGCCAGCCCCAGCTGTTGACAGGTTCCAGAGAGGAGGTGAGGAGTGGGGGGGGGGAGGGAGGGAGCCAGATCATTGCTGCTGGCAAGAATTTTACAGCTTGAATAACTAGCAGCCAGAGTGCTTCTTTATTTAAATGAGATTTGGTAAGCAGGGATAGATTCATGTTGTTCTTAAGTAGAGCTCATATCATTTTCGTATCTGGACATGTGTTTAACTTTTTCTCTTGCACATCAGGGGTTAAAGTTTATTCACCGTTGATGAACTGTGACAGAAGAGAGTTACATTTTACAATCATTTTCCCTCAGGCTTAGTTAGCATTGATAAACAGGCTTATATTTTATAATCATCTTTATCCATCGAACCCATAACCTAATTTTTAAGAATTTGAGAAATATATGGCAGTCTGTTTTCAGGCTGCTAGCTCTTGTGGTTTCAAGGATGCTAGACAGAAAGAAAATCTGGAAGCCAGCCTGGGCAGTTTGCCATGTCCGAGGCAGTGTATTAAAACTCTTAATGGTGAGAGGGCCCAAGGAAAATCCTCAGGCCAAAGCTACTGCAGTTATTATTCAAATTCTGACATAATATAATGTTTACATTTTATATCTTTCTAGAATTTGTTTATATGGCTAATCCTGACATTGTTTTGTTTGTTCGTTCCTTGGTCATAGGATACCACAGTGGCTCCACATGAGCTAACTTTTCTAAGAAAGGGAGGTCCTGTCCCCTCATTCTTTATCATCTTTCCACATTGTTCTTTGTCCATCAATCTAAGTTCCTGTGTAGGGCAGAGGTAATTTCAACTAATCTAACTTTCATTGCTGTATATGCCACATGGTCATCTGTAGAGTAGGAAAAGGCTTGTAATCTCTGTTGCCAACTTCTTGCTGATCTTTTAAGTTTGCTTTGTTCTGATTATCTTGTTCCTGAGTAAGAACAGAAGCAGATGTTTCAAAACTATATCAGACCCTCATAAAGAAATCTCTGGATTCTTTGGGTGTGTCACAACCTCCAAGGTGTAAGGAAGACCTTCAAGTAGATGAGGATATCTCCCTAACAGAAGGCGGAATAGGATGCTCAGGACTGCGCTGGGGAAGCTCAGAAGCAGTACTCCTGGGAGAAGGCACAAATGAGTCATAAGAAAAATTTCAGCAATCCAGTATCCCCAAATTGTAGAAATATCAATAGCCTCCCAAGCATGTAATGCACAGAGATTGAAGCCAAAAGTGTCATGGTGGCCATATGTGGCTTAGCTTTGCTGGATTCTTGTTGAGCAATTGTGCTGGCTTTATGACTTTAGCCCTTCCCAGCAGATATGGCTGTGTCATTTGGGGTTATTTTCTTAGTGGTTCTCTGGGTGATTACATTAACAAATTGGATTAATAGCAGCTTAATTTCAATATTACAATAAATTTGTGCTTTGACAGTTCCAATGTACTATTAAATACCCTGTGTTCTTTTTGTTCTCCAAATCACATCATTATATGCTGTGTAGCCATCAACATCTTTCTTTCTTTCTTTCTTTCTTTCTTTCTTTCTTTCTTTCTTTCTTTCCTTCCTTCCTTCCTTCCTTCCTTCCTTCCTTCCTTCCTTCCTTCTTTCTTTCTTTCTTTCTTTCTTTCTTTCTTTCTCCTTCCGCCCCACCCCTCCCTTCCTTTCTTTCTTGGCTATTGCTGTGTAGTCTAGGCTGGCCTTGAACTACTATGTTGAAGGGATCCTCCTGCCTCAGTCTTCTGAGAAGCTGGCAGTGTATCAGGTGCCTGGGGCACGCATTTTGAAAACAACAAGAATGGCACTAATCCTCTCTCTCTCTCTCTCTCTCTCTCTCTCTCTCTCTCTCTCTGTCTCTCTGTCTCTGTCTCTCTCACTCTCTCTCTCTTCTCTCTCTAAAGTATACATGTATGAGCATTTTGGCTGCATGTATGTCTGTACATTATTTCCATGCCTGTTACCTTTGAAGGTTGTGAACTTCCATGTACTTGCAGCTGAAACTGGATCCTCTACCAGAGCAGTTGATGCTGCTAACCACTGAGCTGTCTTTCCAGCCCCTTGTGCTGCCTGTTATAACTGCTCTTGTGCTTACCCTTGCCGGTGCTTTAGATTCTTCACATGGATTCAAGTTTCTACCTAGTGTGCTCCATTTCAGACCAGGGACTCTGTTTCATTTTCCATATAGGATATATTTGTTAGCGATGATACTTTTGTTGGTCATGTTTGGTGGCATTTCTGAACTAGTTCTATATAGTCTACCCTCGTCATTGTATGTATCCACTGAAGTAGCTTAATGGTCAACTTGGGATCAGGAAGACAGGGCTTTCGTTTTTTTGTTAATGAAGTGGGAACCAGGCATGGGCTTTGCCCATGCTAGGCTAGTCTTCTACCACTAAACCATATTCCCATCCAAGGCTTGCTTAAACATCTGGAACAATAAATTCCCAGTCATGCCTCAGGGGCTCAAACAGGTGGGGAAAGAGAATGCTACAATACTTCTTGTTCTGGACAAGAGTAACTGGCTTTTCTTAGTTTTGTTTTTATTTTATTTTGGTTTGTAGAGACAGTGTCTTTGAAGCCCAGGTGGCTTCATACTCCAAAGTCTCCTGCCTCAGTGTCCAAATGGCTGGGCCTATAGACCTGCGCCACCACGCCAAGTTGATCACACCGTTGGTAGAGAACAAACACTCCCCAGACTGCCGAAGACTTTAAATGACTTTTCAGAGTTCTGTAAACCTCACTGTGACCGTTCTTTCCAGTTTCCTTGTTGCTTTTCGAGGGCAAACTTTCAGAAGCCTACAGTCTATGGTTTCCCACGAGGAAAGGTCTCTAAAGCTTTGTATTGTGATGACTATTGTTGGGAAAGTTTGCCCAGTGCTCTCCTTCATCAATGGTGTGGGAGTCCTGTATTCCCAGCTTCTGTACAGCTCTTCAGGATAATGTGGGAACCACCAACCTTTTCCTTTCCCCAGAGCTGTGCATTTGCTGACTGATGAGGGAGCTTACAGAGGATCATGTGGATTCTCTTTTTTTTTTCCCCATTTAGGATTTTGGCTCTTCAGGAGAACTTCCTTCTCCAATTTAAAATGGATGTAAGTGGTGAGATTTCTCTGGATGGGTTTCTGTTACCCTTGTTTCTTTATGTATCTAGAAAGAAGAGAGGAAGGTAAACTAGTTTTGTTTTCTTGTCACGAAGGTAAAAAAAATCTGGCAAGAAAGGGAAGGGAGGGAAGATGTAGAGATGAAATCCATCATGGCCATCATAGTGGGGGTGGGGTGGGGTGCTGGTGGCCATGGTGGCAGGAGCAGCCCATAGCTATGGAAACGGAAGCTTGCTTATATCTAGGTAGATCAGGAAGCACAGGACCCAGCAGGAAGTAGGACTGTGCTATAAAACCTAAAGACTTGCCACTTGGTGACTCATGTTCTCCAGCAAGGCCCAATCTCTGAACAGTTCCACAGTCTTCCCAAACAGTGCCACCATCTGGAAACAAACTGCCAATGCATGAGCTTGTGGGGGACATTTTCTATTCAAATTATAACAAAAGACAGCCACTTGTCTTTTAACTGTTTTAGAGACTGGCAAGGCTCAAGGTGGAATCAAGGAACTTAAGGGTTGTTGATTTGAAGTTTCTAAGGGTTCTATGGGAGGCACACACCAGTGGCTTTGCATTGCTCGATTGACATAATGTTTTCTTTGCACCCAGGCATCGTCTACTGAAGAGAGGAAGAGGGACTTTGAAAAAATCTTTGCCCATTATGATGTTGTAAGTGCTCTTTATGTTTTGACGCCATCTTCAGGTAGAAAGCTCACCTTGTTTCTGTGTGGAAATACCCTACTGACAAGGTCTAAATTCAGACAGTGAATGGCAGTCCCCTGTGTGTGTTGTTAGGTCAAGGTGCCCTGAACATCTCTATGTAACATCAGATGATGGACGAATGGGCAAATCTGATTTATAGTTGGACAGAGAGGAACTCATAATGCTCTTTTGGCTTGTGAAACTATGATAAAGATTCTCCTCGTAATAACAGACATCCATTTATTGTGTGTGCCTAAAGAAATGAAGAAACAGAAAAGTCCTTCCCATCCAACCAAAGCATCCACACAAGGTCAGTCCTGCCCAGTGTAAAATGGTTTTTCTTGTGGAGTAATTGTACAGCTAGTCTTCAAGTGATGTACTGGCTGGTTCTGTGTGTCCACTTGACACAGGCTGGAGTCATCAGGGAGGAAGGAGCCTGAGTTGGGGAAATGCGGCCTTGAGAGCCAGCTGTGTAAGGCATTCTCTCAATTAGTGGTCAGTGGGGAGAGCCCTGCCCGCTGTGGGTGGTGCTATCCCTGGGCTGATGGTCCTGGCTTCTATAAGAAAGCAGACAGAACAGGCCAGGGGAAGCAAGCCAGTAAGCAACACTGTCCATGCCTCTGCATCAGCTCCTGCCTCCAGGTTCCAGCCCTGCTTGAGTTTCTGTCCTGACTTCCTCCAATGATGGATTATGATCCCTCTCCTCCCCAACTTGCTCTTTGATCATAGGGGTTCATGGATGCAGTAGAAACCCTGACTAAGGTGGGCATATCCATTCTAGAACACTAAGTGGCACAGGGTTGAATTTCTGTGGGACCAAGGTGGGATAGTGTGAAAAAGAGGGAAAATGAGCAAAAAGGTAGGGAAGGTTCTAAGTATTTTTTCCGTGAAATTAATGTCCCAGAACACCTGGGCAGATGCACACTGCCTGAGGAAGGCAGTGCTTAGGTTCTTACTGTGTGCCTATTGCCAAGCTTTTTACCTGGATTTCTTGGTTATGTGACCTTGGATAGTTACCTCAGCTTCTTTATTCTCTCTGACCCCTCCCCATTTTTTTTTCATTTTTTTCCCCCCTGAGACAGGGTTTCTTGTGTAGGCCTGGCTGTCCTGGAACTCTGTAGACCAGGCTGACCTCCAACTCAGAGATCTGTCTCCTGAGTGCTGGGTTTAAAGGTGTGTGCCTGGTTTCCCCCTACCTTTCCCTCCTTATCTGCAAAGCTAGGGAGGTCAGGATAGAAATGGATCTGCTGGAGCTGTGCGAGCTGAGTGAGCTACACTTGGAAAGCTTTTCCTGAAGACTTTGGTGTGCAGCATGGCCTGCTAGTGAATCCAGTAAAGGAAGCAGATCCAAAATAACATGTTAAAGGGTGGGAATAAAGAAAACACGGGGAGAAAGATGGGATTCAGGGGTGCTGGGTCATGCCTCAGAAAGCTGAGGTGAAGGATGTGCTGTGAGTTTAAGACTAGGGTGGATTACAGAGTGAGATTGTGTCTCAAAAATGAAAAGGTAGGGAGGGACTAGAGGGATAGCTCGGGGGTTAATAGCAATAGCTGCTTTTCTGGATGACCGGGGTTCAATTCCCAGCACCCACATGACAGCTCACAACTATCTGCAACCATAGTTCTAGGGGATCTGACACCTTCTTCCAGCCACCAAGGGCACAGGTGTGCAAAGGGCGCACAGAGATCCAGGCAGGCAGGACACCAATACACATAAACTAAAATCAAACAGCTCTTTAAAGACATTGTGAGGCAGAAGGCATTATATAACAGGTACTTTCGGGAAAGATGGACATGTTTGGATGTCTATGCTTCATTTTACTTTTATGCTGACACAGATTACAGAATGAGTAGCAAAAATGTCTTATATATAGGAGAAACAGTTTCATATACGGATTCAATTACAGCTGCCCTCTGTTTAAAGCTTACACTTGCAGCAATGACCAGATGATTGCTCAGGTATAAAGCAAGCATTTTAAATGTCCAATCTGTCTTCTCGGGATGATTGCTATATGATTAACACTTCCTGGAACAGAAGCCATGTGAGGGAAGTAGATGTCAATAAGTTCCATGTCAGTGCTCTTTGCTGAAGGGCTCAGAACCATGTTTCCTTGTCTGGGGGCAGGAAGCTGTGGATGAGGGATTCTTTAGTCACACAGGGCACTCATAGCCCGTGAGAATAAAAAGCAGAAAACCCCATTCCTAAATAAGTTTGCAGTTACAAATGAACACCGATTGATCAATTTGTAAAATTTATTCTTTAGCTTTTTGAACTAAGAAAATGATATGTAAGTGATTTGAGCTTTTTATCCTTCAGAGCAAAACTGGGGCCCTGGAAGGCCCCGAAGTGGATGGATTTGTCAAAGACATGATGGAGCTGGTCCAGGTGAGTTCATGAAGCCAGAAGGGCTATTCCCATCATGCACTGGGGTTGACATTGTGACAAATCGCACTGTTTATTTCTGGGACTGAGTGAGGCTGAAGATTAATGCTAAGGAGAAAGATCTAGAGACATTTCCTGTCTCAGAACCACTGAGATTCCGGGAGACGCAGCATGTCCCTTTCACAGTTTAAGATCTAATGAGTTACAGTAACACATAATCAAGGCAGAAGTGTCTTTTAACCACCATTATAAAGTCATTAACTCTTCCCAAACAGTTCAGTTTTGCTGTGCATTTTACTGTTTTATTTTTTCAGTTGCCTGGAGTCTTTTCTCCCCTCTATTACCTCTCAGACTTTATTATTACAATAACTACAGTTTTAAATTTAATTTCCCATCGAACTTTTTTTTTTTCATCACAGGGTGTTTCAAACATCTAGCCTAAGAAGGACACATACTGTTATGACATTGCTGAGTCTCGGGCTAAGGCCATTTAGGTTATATTGTATTACATGGCTATTTTTTGGTAGGGTCGACAATGTTTCTAAAATGGCAAACTCCTTCTTTTGAACTTCATTCTCTATACTTGTTTATAATCCCCTACATAGACAACTCCAGCCTCTCTTTCTCCAGGGAGCAGTGTAGACAGTGGATTTAGTAGACTATGTACTTAGGGATTACTTTGAAGTACATTATTGTATGCACGATGATTGCATACTAGCTGTCCCAGACAGCAACAAATTAGAGCAACAGTTATTAATCACTTTTCAAGTCTCAGAATTATTGCAAATATGATTAAAGCTAAGGAACCTTGCTTGATAGTGGGCAGGTTAGATGGTCTATCTAGGCTGTAATTAAATATGAAATTGTATGAACTTACAATGCTTGTCTTGAAAATTTGAGATTATGTTTGTAGAACCCCTAGTCCAGGAATCTAAGCACTCCTGTGTTACTGACTTGCTATTAAGACAGCCTTAAAGACAGAGGTTCCATGGCATCTATGTTTTGTCTTCAGTGATCCAGATATTTTTAAGGAGCAATATTCAGTTTTCCTAACTTGTAGTGCTATATCCAGAATTAAAAACATAACCTACATGATATAGTGGACTTTCTCTTATCTCCTTAATTCTCACTACTCAAATTCCCCAAACACTTCTCACTTACTTCAAAGAAATAATTATTCTGAAATAAAATATATTGTTCTTCAATTAGGAATAAAAGGGTTATAATAATTTGAATGAGGTAAAGACACTGGTAAATAACTCATGATTAGGTGTCTACCACTCCAATCTTCTCTAAGCATAAGGATTTTCTATAAGGGTGCTGGAGTGGGTACCACTTATTGGAGAACAGTTATAGCAGTGAGTTATTAAAGATGTTGAAGACTATATCAAAGGCCTTTAAAGTAAGGTCCAGCCTTACAAGTCTTCGCTCAGGGTTCAAAAGAGATGCTACAATAAGCGGAGGAACTCCAAGGGCTGTAGAAAACTTCTCACAGCGTATTCTTTCTACTCTTGGGCTTTTTATGGTTCTCTCTTTCTTCTTCTGCCTCTAATATAATTCTTCTGACCTAATTATCTACATTTTTTAGCTCTAATTCTCTGTCTCAATTCTAATTCCAATTTCAATTCACTTCTCTGTTTTCTTTTCTTCTTCTTCTTCTTCTTCTTCTTCTTCTTCTTCTTCTTCTTCTTCTTCTTCTTCTTCTTCTTCTCCTTCTCCTTCTCCTTCTCCTTCTCCTTCTCCTTCTTCTCCTCCTCCTCCCCCTCCCTCCTCCTGCTCTTTCTTCTTCTCTTTCTCCTCCTCCTTTATTTTCCTATATTCTTATTCTTTTACATTTCTGCTAATTTCTGCCAGCTTCTGCTTCAAGGTACCACTTCTTTTGTCTTGTCTCTCAAAATCTCTCTTGCTTCCTGGGTTTAAAGCAAAAGGAGTTACAAGAATAGCTCTCACTGGTCAGAAACACATTCCTAGGCTAAGTGATGAGGGCAGAGCAATTGCCGTGGCAATATAAGGGTCCAAGGTTGCAGAAGTGAGAGGGTGACCAGAGGGCGGGGTGCAGGGAGATAAGCTTTGAGATATAGGTCTTTAGTTAAAAGACTGGCAAGCAAAGAATAGGCATACTTTAAGGTTAATGTAAGGTTAGCTTGGGACAGAAGCTTCCTATCTGCTGGCAGAGTGAATCCAGGACACTCATGTTCTCTATCTCTCTGAGAGCTAAGGCTCAACAACTTCAGACATGCCACAATTCTTGTCCTTGGGCATCTGTGAATGTCTCAATAGAGGTCTCTTTGCTGGACACCAATACTGACCAACTGTCTGCCAAGGAAGATAATTGCAGGAGGGCAAACATTCAACTTTATACAACAAAGACCTGGTTGAGAGAGTAAGGGTATTGATTGTGGTTTCTTTCTTGTTCAAATCACACATTGCTGTGAGAGTCATCCAATATACCAATACATAGGGAAAATTGTGCCCCGTAATTGATTAATACACCACTGGGGGGAGAGCGACGGCTTCACAGGGAATTTACAGTAAGGACATTGACTATTCATAAAGCAAATACTCCCACCACCCTGCCCTGCCTGTGGACCTCCTCCATCGGAATGTGTGATCCCGGCGGGTGAGCTTCGTGATTTGTCAGCTAAGTAAGCTTAATCCTATGGACCGCAGAAGACTAGACAGACATCTCCACTTTGCATCTGTACAACAGACGGGTTCTTTACGGGGCTTCTTGAGCAGCTTGCTGTAAAGACTTCTACGCTATGTTTCCTTGAGCTGCACACACACCTGCCTAGGACTGAGACCCAGGAAACTATACTTTTTGAGCCCAGTGAAAGGAACATCCTGACAATGCATTTTATCCTGCCCTTGTGGCCTGATCACTAGGGATGCTTCTGACAGAGGTGTGAGCGGTCCCCAGTCCCCCTAACCCTAGCCCAGCCTGGTGCTCCCTTAGTTTCTGCTACTCTTTTCTCTCCTTCTCCCTTTAAAGCCACAATCAGGACAGATGCAGCGGCAGCCAGTCATTCTCCATGCTGGATTGTTGGTTAGCCCCTCTGGCTCTCTAGTTTGAGAACAGGAGGTTTTGTCCCCTACTGAAGATCTTTTAGAGGTTTCTTTGGAGGTAAAGAAAGCTTGAGGTGGGGTTGGGGGTGGGGTGGGTGGTGTTTGTCAGGGGCTCAGAAGTCTCTGGAAGGAAGCTGCCCTTTTTCTCCACACTCAAGTAATCAAGAAGAATGGACATTAGATTCACTGATTTTCTTCTCTTTTGATATCAGTTTGGCAGTTTAGATTCATTCCCCTTCCCCAGCTTGCTCTAGATCTGGGTGAGGCGGTATAACCAGAGCTCTGTCCGCCAGGAGATCTGGCATAAAAACACCAGCTCTCTCCTCTGGGAAGGAGACTGAGTTCCTGAAGCCTCTTTCCTAGTCTGGCCAATGGCTGTCACTATTCCCTCCTGAGACAGATGGGGTGAAGTGTGTGACGGGTGTGTGAAGCCTGGAAGCTTCAATGCTTCCCTGGGGTGCAGATATTACTGTCCCTCTTTAGTCTGGAAGCACTCCTGGAATAAATCCTCAGTTGCTACTTCAATACATGACATAGAAACTGAATTTTCCTTACATATGAACTCTCTTTAAGCTAGAGGCACTAAACATCTCATTGATGATAATAAAACATATCTCCTCTCATTGGCATAAATGACAAGAACTCCTGCCACAGTTCTCTGCTTTGGGACAAATGTCTTCAGTCCAATAGCTTATAAGGCAGACTTTTCCACAGCAACTATGGGAATCAATGTGGAACTAAGATGCCAAAAATGTTTATTTACCATGCCTGAAGGTGCAGGCTAAGAAATCAAGCCACTGCCCGCAGACATTAGAGACCCTGGAGGGGATGAAGAGGCAGCAGCTGTCCCTGGCTCCTCATGGCCCATCATCTGCTCCACCGCCAAGTTCTCAAAGTCTAGAGGATTCGGGGGGGGGGGGGGGATCTGGAGTCTGGTACTGACGCTGGCCTTCCAAGTGACTAGGTCCTCTCATCCTCAGCCCAGCATCAGCGGCGTGGATCTGGATAAGTTCCGGGAGATTCTGCTTCGCCATTGTGATGTCAACAAGGATGGAAAGATCCAGAAGTCTGAGCTGGCACTGTGTCTTGGGCTGAAAATAAACCCCTGATCCCTGAATGCTCTACTCTCTGCTTATGCGTCTGGGCTCTTGTGAGAAGTGTGCGCTTGGCTCACACTTAGACCTAGTCAGCAAACCTTTTCATTGATGCTGTGGTACTCTTGGGCAGAGGGGGGACCCTAGGATGTTGCTTCCAGAGGCAGCCATGATTCTGTCCCATAGGAAACCCCCATGCAGCCTCTTCTGTTTCCCCCCCTTGACCTTGACCTGTCTCCTCCAGAGCCTCAATTTACCTGCTGATCGTCTCTGTTCAACCTTCCCCTTCACCTGGTGGATAGGGTAGCCCAACCAACCACCTCCTGTTTGTCCTTGAGCTTTCTGCTCAGTTGGATTGTTAACCTGTGCTGTTGCTTCTACAAATCTGTCTTCACGTGGGAAGAAATCTGTAGTCAAGAATAAAGATGTGTTTGAGTCATAAGCTTTGTAATGTCCTGATGGTTTGGTGGGAGCCTTAGCCGGGGGTGAGGGCCATCATCCTCAAGCAGCTTTTAGCTTCAGGAAGCTAGCAGCTGCCCCAAATCATTTTTTTTAATTAGATGGGAAGAGCAGAGTGTTGTGGACCAATGGAACCAAATCGAAGACCTGGATATCAATCCATACACCTACAGACACCTGATTTTTGACATAGAAGCAAAAAAATATAGAATGGACAGAAGAAAGCATATTTAACTTGCTTATTTACATTTTCACAAACACTTGACTGTCCTGAAGCTGCAGTTCCCTGAGGTTACTTTTTTGTAGCTTGGCTGTCAGGTCAGGCTAGGCTCCTACTGAAGCTGGGTGGGGTGGCTGGGAACAAGCCATGCTCCCTCTGCTGTTTGGCTGTCCTGCCTGGGTACTTGGGATCAGGTGGCCAGTCCCTGGCAGGAGGGGACTCATCCTAAAGAGGTACTTGTGTGAGTGGAGCCCCAGTGGAGCTAAGGATCCCAGAGAATGAAGCTTTCCACTGGGGTCCAGGCGACAGAAAGGAAAGCCTGAAGCCCTGGTCCTAGCTTGAGGAGGGGCTGGCTCCTGAGAGTCGACACACTGCTGATAACTTACCATAGGCAGATTTCCTTCTGCTCATCATCTTTGTCAATTTCTGCTTCCTAATGAATTTTAAGAAGTGGCAGTTTATGAATGGAGGAGCCTCATGTAACACTGGGGCAAAGGTAGATTGGGCCAAACAAATGAATTCAGTATTTTAAAAGTTCTTGGCTATTTCTAGCCTAAAGGGACTTGTGAAAGGAAGCAAAACAAACCAAAAACAATGTAAATGGGAAGAAAAATATCTGATCTTAGAATTAGGAGCCCTGGTTTAATTTTGAGCCCACTCTACACCGGTTCTATAATAATGGTACATCTCATTCATGTATACTCATGCAAATCTTTTAAAGGGCAATTTCTTCATTTTTTTTTAAACAGTGGTTCCGTTGATGAAGCATCTGCTGCACAAGCACAGGGCCCTGAGTTTAGATCTCCAGCATCATAAAAGCCAGCCCAAGAGGCCCCTCCTATGATCCCCATGCTAGGGAGGTAGAGACAGGGGCATCTGTAGTGGTTGCTGGCCAGCCAACCTAGCTTAATGGGTGAGCTCCAGGTAGAGTGAGAAACCATGTTCAAAAACTAAGGTGGGAGGGGTAGAGGAAGAAATGGGACCCTGACCTCTGGCCTCCATGTGCACAGGCACCCACAAGTGCACACACACAGAAATGGTAAAGCACGGTGGTTAGTGGGAAGACAGCATTCTCTGCACACACACAGAAATGGCAAAGCACGGTGGTTAGCGGGAAGACAGCATTCTCTGCACACACACAGAAATGGTAAAGCACGGTGGTTAGCGGGAAGACAACATTCTCTGCACACACACAGAAATGGTAAAGCACGGTGGTTAGCGGGAAGACAGCATTCTCTGCCTAGCTGATGTGTGAGCGTCCCATAAATACCATGCTCTGCACAAACATCAGGTGAGACAGGGGCAGTGACAAGGAGAGCGGCTGGGATCTACCACCATCCTGCGCTTTTGCCCCATCCCTGCTTCCAAAACCCTAGGGTGTTCTCCCCTGCAGCTGCTAGTCTAGTAGTTCTTCACAGGGTTGAACATCAAACGTTCTTCTTAGCTATGAGGCATTACTGTATATGTCTGTGGTCACCTCAACTTATTTACCTTTGAGGCACATTTCTTTTTCTTTTTCTCTTTTTTTAAATTTTTGGTTTTTGGCTCAGAGGTTAAGAGCACATACTTATGTTCTACCAAAGAGTTCCATTCTCATCATCCACATCTGGTGCTTCATGCCAGCCTTTAACATGCAGAGAATCGAGAGAGAGAGAGAGAGAAAGAGAGAGAGAGAGAGAACACTACAGAGAGACAGTGTTTCTCCGTAGCTGGTCTGGACTCCAAATCCCAGCAGGCATACACTCCCCAGGGTATTTAAGTGATCCCCCAGAAGAGAAACACGTGGTCTCCCTTTATTCCTCCCGGGGGGAGTTTCGTTCCCGAGGCTTACTGGTTCCCCCTTGGGGCCACCCAAGAGCACAGATCTCTTATTAAACCTGGATATTTCTTAATTCGGCTTGTTTTGATTTGGCTTGATTGGGAATTTTTGCATCGGCAGGGAGCTTATATAAAGAAATATTCCTAACAACCACCACCACCATCATTAGCATCATCACCATAATCAACAGTAGCAGCAACATCAGTATTTCCAATATCGTCGGCATCCCTACATCACCAGCGTCAGTATCATCATCATCATCATCATCATCATCATCATCATCATCACCAGCAGCAGCAGCGCCACCACCATTATTAGCATCGCCACTATCATCACCAGTAGCATCAACAGCATTGCCATCATCAGCATCATTAGCATCAGCAGCATCAGCATCATCATCATAGTCACCACCATCAGCATCTATCAAAATATAACCCCCGCTTTAACCAAGCCATTAAAGAATCATTTTCCTTCTCTAGTCTGTGGAGTACAGATGGTAGAACAATTGAGCAATAGAATACTGAACACAAGGCCACCAGTGGGGAATCAGCTCTGTGTAAAGCCTCGCTTAGTAATGCTGTGTCATTTACAAATCTGTGCCACTCTGAGTCAGCACTGTTCACTTCAGCATGATTATAGTAATCCTAGAGCAAATGTTAGCACCGTGATGTTGTTGCTTTGCAGAGTGATCATCTGAGAGCCGTTCTCGGCTGCCACATCAGGATCGCAGCGTTTGTGCAGCTCCAAATTACTCCAGAGATAGAAAAGGCAGCATTTGCTCAGTCATCAAAGAGGGCAGCCTGCAATTAGATTATACATGCTGTCGTTAGGGGGCTGGCAGGCCTACTTTACATTCTGGGGGACTGAGGATGACCTTTAACAGATGTAGGGTCTCAACAGGAAAACCCTGGAGCCTGGAGCAGATAATGAGCTACGTTTTGGAGCCGGCTGATTCGTGTTTTTGTCTCTGTTTCATAAGTACCGGGTGGAGGGCTTCCAGATGTCATTCTTTGGATCTCTTCAAAGAGTCAAAAGAGCCAGATTACTGGTATTTGGTGACCCCAGATGTCACCTGAACCCACATTGTATGCTTTTGCTAGTCCCTTGACCATTTTTTGAATATCTGCTTTTTAAATTTTTTTTTGACCTAAGATTTTTATATCATACTTTATCTGGGTACACACACCTAACACAGGAATGGGTCAGAGAGAGAAATTCACCTACAGGTCGAGTCTACTTGTTATAATTAGCTGAATGTTTTCCTCTCCCACCCCAATCCTGCTCCTGCCAGCAAGCTAAAGAATGAGCAAACTTGTTTATATGGAAGCATGGCCTTTGATTATCGCTATGTCTAAATTAAGAGGAATCTTACATGGTTCTCTATTGGATACAGATTTTATCTCTTGCATATTTACCACCCACTGTGAGATTCAGGGAACAGACAACTTTAGCTCAGTTTTATCTTACATGGGTCTGCTGTACCCTCCAGGTGGCTAAGGAACATTTGTGTGTGCCTTCTTCCTCATTCTCCTTCTCATAGCAAATGCTGGTGACCTCAAAGAAAACTTGGAAGCCATCTCTTCCTGAAGGCCAAGTGAGGCAGGGGTCTATTGAGAGATAGCATCGAACCAAAAGTCACAATATCCAGATCCTGGTTTTGTAAAGAACACTTTGAAGAGCGGCATTTATTCAATCATACTGCTATATCCAAGTGCCACAACCTTGGTGAGTTCACCACCTGAATGTATGAATCTATGGCTGTGAGGGCTGGAGTGTAGGAGGGAGCATTGTCAGGACTGGCGGCCTGCAAGCTATGAGGACAGTTGCTCCAGGTGCCTCTCCTGGCCTTTTATGGTTTGCTGGTAATCTTTGGTTTGTAGAACAATCACCCAGTTTGTGTCTTTATTCATATGGCTTTCCTCCTGGATGTATGGTGGTCTGCTGGTCAGTATGCCTTTGTCTTATGTGTCACATCTGCATTTCTTCTATTTCCAGAGAAATTCACACTCTGAGGTACAAGACAAAAGGTCTTCAATGCATGAATTTTAAAAATCAATTTTCTGTGAAAGGCATAGAGGTTAGAGAACAAACTAATGGGTCCCCTGTTTTTTTTTTTTCGAGACAGGGTTTCTCTGTAGCTTTTGGAGCCTGTCCTGGAACTAGCTCTTGTAGACCAGGCTGGCCTCGAACTCCCAGAGATCCACCTGCCTCTGCCTCCCGAGTGCTGGGATTAAAGGCGTGCGCCACCACCGCCCTGCTGGGTCCCCTGTTTTAAACTCGGGTTGCGAGCCTTGGTAGCAAGCGCCTTCACAGACTGAGCCATTCTACCTGCCCTCAACATGAATTTTGTGGGGCTACATAACCCATCACAGAGTCCTTGGGGAAGTCTGTCTCAGCGTCCTTACCTGAAAACAAGACAGGAACCCTTAGAAGGCTAACGATGGGGGCCCAAGTTTATGTCCCTTAAGCAATGTTCTCCATTTTCATACACTTGGTTGCTGATGATAATTCTGTGCTGTTTAAATCTGGTCCTGAATGGTGCAGCCCAGAGTCTGCTGCCAGCCTGCGGGAACAATTGGATATACAGCCTGTGGTCTCTGCATTCTCCCCCCCCCCCATGTTTAAGTACACACACACACACACACACACACACACACACACACACAAGTGTATTCATGTGTTTAGGAAAGAGAGAAATATTAAAGTCTGTGGAACTTGCTATGAATATACTGGCTCATGATGGATCCAAAATTTTAAAAGTAAATAAACCTGTACCTTTCTGCAGGGAACTTGTTTAATCTCTACAATCCCATTTCATGTTAAAACTTAGGAGGCAATGCCATGCTGTGAGCTCACGAAAGGTGAATGAGCCTAAGTGACAGAGCATGGGGGCGGCACAGTCTGCTGACAGCACAGGTACCGTCCTGAACTTCCCAGATTAGTCTGTTCATTTACTTCTCTATTGCATGGAACAACACTACGCCTGTATTAAGACACTGCACTGCAGGACCATCCGCAAGCCGGCCAAGGGCCTGGAGACTGAAACACACAAAGACACCCAGACAGAGACACGGGCCATCCTTGATATAGGAATGCCCCCTTTATTGTTTCCAGGGGCAGCTAATATAGGGATCCTTAACTGATAGCCACGCCCCACCCAAACCCACCAGAAACCACTCCCCTGCTATCAGGAACTCCCGAGGATCTTGTGCTCAGAGCAGCTGCAAGCATAACACGTTGTTTACAAGAAATTCAGGGTCTGGGGGTTCACAGCTCCCAACAATTGCAGACTGGGGACCCTAGCCAGGCTCTGAGTGCTAAGCATAGCTATCCATCCCATTGAGGGATGTTCATCTCCAGGCCTTGGGTTGTAAGCCAGCAGCCACACTCGTGTCGCCAAGCCTTTGTCGGTAGCAAAAAAGGAAACTGCCTTTGAACTTGCTTCGGCTGTGTTTGGACTAGGGGATGAAGCGGTCTAGAGAAGGGAGAACAGGCAAACAGTGATTAGAAGTTAACCTTTGGCTGTAGTGGCCCAATCCTGTAACCCCAGTCCTGGGGTAGCTGAGGCAGGATTGCGGTGAGTTTGAAGCACCGGCTATACAGTGAGTTCCAGGCCAGTCTGAAGTGCACAATGATACCCTGTTTTGAAATATAAAAACAGAAAGAAGGGAAAGAATAAAGGAGAGAAAGAAGGAAAGAGATAGAGAGAGCACACATACTATCCTGGAATTGAACATAATTTAAAGAGTAATATTTCCCCAATAAAAAGTCAAAATGAAACGAGTTTTGATGTTTTGTTGGCTTTTTCTGGAATTCCCAGATACACAGTTGTTATGGTGAGAAGACAGAGGCACAGCTCCACACTGCTACCTTCACTGACTTAGGGACCTCGACTCAGGACGAACTGGGTTTGGTAGTTTAAATTCATGTTTCCCATAGTCTCAGGCATTTGAATCTTTGGTCCCCAGCTGGTGGTACTGTTTGGGGAGGCTTAGGGGGTATGGACTTGTTGGAGGAAGTGTGTCACTGGAGATGGACTCGGAGCCTTTAAGCTGCCATTTCTAGTTCGTTTCCAGCTTTGTGCTCTTGGCTCAAGATGTGAGCTCTTTGCTTGTTATTCCAACTCCATGCCTGCTGCTTCCTCATTGTGATGAACTCTATCCCCCCCAAACTATAATCCAAATAGCCCCCTTCTTCTATAAATTGCCTTGGTTATGATATTTTATTATAGCAATAGAAAAATAACTAATTCACTGGGATTCATGGCTTTGACACTGAAAAGAATTTCATAATTAGCTGATTTATAATAAAACACAGTTATAAACCTTTTAGATTTATTATTATTATTTTTGATTTTGTGTGTGTCCACATTGTAAAATTTCTGAGGCAGCATAAAGAGACAGAAGACACACAGAGACTAGGGTCTGACCTTCAGTAAAAATGTCTGTGTTTATTAGCACGCACAGTGAAGGACAGCCTCTCTCTGGAGGAGACTGAGGGGTCTGCCAGGCGGAAGAACGTGACTTTAATCCTTTATAGGTGGGTTGAGGGGCTTGGGAGTGAGGAAGCTGGTGCAGCCATAGGGGGCTATGTGCAATTTCATACACTCTCTTTTCTCAAATTATATGCTTCAAGACAGATTATTTTGGGAGTCAAGCTATCTATGCAGATTTTCCTTCTGGGATGACCCATAACGACTGATCAAGGTCATCTGTAATCTCACAGAAATCCTATTTGGCTACTGAGGCACTCTGTCACCCAGGAGTGCAGGTACCCACAGAAGCTGTAGGTGTCGGGTCTCGGGACCTTTGTAAGACTTTTTAATTGCTGGGCCATCATTCTAGCCTCAGAATTGGAAGTTTTATTAAAGCTACATTAATATCTATTTTTACTTTACTTATGTGGGTGGTCTGCTTCCATGAGGACATGTGTACAGTGCCTACGAAGGCCAGAAGCAGGCATCCGATCTCCTGGAACCAAGCCTGGATCCTTTGTAAGAGCAGAGCCGCTGAGCAGCCTACCCAGCTCTCTGAAGATATTTCAATACAGGCTTTAATACAGCAGAGAGTAAGACCCAAGAGCACAAAATGAGATCTACTCAGGTGTGGGCACAGGCTGACCCAAGAGAGATTGAGCAACTCACTGTCTTGACACCAGTCCTGTAGAGCCTTTGCTTGGCTCTCAGGTTACATCTCAAAAGGTTGCCAAGAAACTTTTCTTCCTTCTCTCTTTCTTTTGATAAGAGAGAGATATGTGAGGTGGCGGCAGAGATGCCTTGGATGGAATTATTCTCTGATAAAGTAAGACCAGAGCTACGGGAGCCACGTAGGTGCTTAGAACATGTTTTTTTTTTTTTTTTTTTCCTGTAAGTAGGGTCTCTAGTGATGTTGCTACATTAATATGAAAGTGCATTAGGGGAAAGCTATTTCCTTCTGTTGGAGAGAATGGATCTCTAGCTTGGGTGAAGACCAAACATCCCAACAGGGCCAGTCGATCACTAGCTAAGAGACCAATGTTCAGGAAGACAAATTCACCTTAAGCTATACAAAATAGCCGGGAGGAGTATTTATCCTTTTAATGTGATAATAACCTTTTCTTCCACCAAATACAGTCTCTGCTATAGCTACCGAGGAACCACTCTGAGGTTCTGTTTGCCCTGCCCCCCCCCACCCTTCTGAATCCTGACTCACAAAGAGGTCACTTTCTTCTTTTTCTTCTCTTTTGTCTCTTTCTTTTGGATACTGGCTAGCGCCTAAGTATTTGTTTTGGTACTTTGGTCATTTTCAAAATCTCTGAAATGAGAAGAGAAAGAACACCAACCCAAATCACGACCAAATTAATTGAAGCAAGAAATTAATTAGAGCAAGCCCCCTTTTCTTTTATTTATGCACATAGGCTTCCTCCCTAAGGCAAGGTTCAAGAGGTCAGCACTGAAAGTGGGGAAAATAAAACCTTTACAGCTCAGAGATAGGAGGTTTCCAAATAGGGAATTTGGCAGGCAAATAGGTGGGTTGTAAAAGCAAAGCATAGCTAACAAATTGGTCATAATAATCTCTTCAAACAAAGACGGGGTTGCAAGGCGGTCATAGTAAGGTAGTCATAACAAAGTAGTCATAATAACAGATAGTCATAAAAGTAGTTCAAAACAAAGGCATGATTGCTGTTTCCTGGAACAGAAAGTACAAAGCCATTTGTAGTTAAGGTTACAGGTGGTGCATAGCCCAATTCTTGAGAAACAGATTTAGTCATAAACAGGAATGAACCTAGTTTGTCTTTACTACAAGATGGTGTTCAAGCCTAAGATGGAGGCAGACTGGTTCATCAGTGGCTGACCTCCACGTTATCTTAGCTCAGATGTCATAGCTTTCTCTTTTACTCTTCCCCATTTACCTCTTCCAGGTAGTTGCTGAGATTTACAGCTTGCCCACTTTGGGGGTTTTCCTTTTAAACTATAAAAAAATTGTCTGTAAGTTGTATCTATCTATCTATCTATCTATCTATCTATCTATCTATCTATCTATCATCTATGTAGCCTTCCTTCCTTCCTTCCTTCCTTCCTTCCTTCCTTCCTTCCTTCCTTCCTTCCTTCTTCTGTTGCTTCTTCTTCTACTTCTTCTGCTTCTTCCTTCTCTTCCCTTTTCCTATCCTTCTTCTAAATTTGTTCTTAAACTTTGTTAACAAGACTAAGGGCTCTTTATTTCTGTACCGATATCACACCCACCAACATGGTGAACATTCCTAAGACCCGCTGGACATTCTGCAAGATGTGGCAAGCACCAACCCCACAAAGTGACACAGTACACGAAGGGCAAAGATTCTTTGTATGCCCAGGGAAAGCGGCATTATGACAGGAAACAGAGTGGCTATGGTAGGCAGACTAAGCCTATTTTCCGCAAAAAGGCGAAAACTACAAAGAAGATTGTGCTGAGACTGGGATGTGTGGAGCCCAACTGCAGATCTAAGAGGATGCTGGCTATTAAGAGATGCAAGCATTTTGAAGTGGGAGATGGTAAGAAGAGAAAGGGCCAAGTGATCCAATTCTAAGCTGATCTTGTTATGAAGACAATAAAATCATGAGCTTTCACTCAAAAAAAAAAAAAAAGACTAAGGACTCCAGTTTTCCTGGTAATGTAGTACCCTAGACTGGATTCTGAAAAAAAAAAGGGGGGGTGAGATCACTAGAAAAATCACAAGAGAAAGGTAATGGAAACTAACTTCTAAAAGAAAAACCCCACGTCTATTCATCTATTTTTGGGGGAGGCAACCCAACATATGTCTATGTAAAAAGATACTTATTTTAGGACTATGTATAACTGAGAACCCCCTTATAAATCCCTAAATGCCTAGTGGTAAGGAAATGGCTAAATAACAGGTTGTGGCCTATGCTATCAGTATGGTGCAGGCATGACAAAGGGATGATTTATATAATATAATACAGTATATTAATAATATATGATAATGTAATATAATGCAACATAATGATCTATCTATCTGTCTATCTATCTATCTGTCTATCTATCTATCTATCTATCTATCTATCTATCTATCTATCTATCTATCTATCTATGGGATGGAGAGATGATTCAATGATTAAAAGCACTGGTACTCTTTCAGAGGACCCATCAATTCCCAGCCCCCACATAGTAACTCGTTATAACTTGTAACTCAAGTTTCTGTGGAGCTAATGCCCCCTTCTGGTACCTTTGCAGGTCACAGACCTATATGCAACCAAAACACCCATACCCATAACAATTAAATAAAAATTAAAAAATTAACTTTTGCATCACTTTTTTTTTTACTTTTCTAGCTATTTTCATCTGACTGTTGTAGATAATCTAGGAGGATAGTTGTGAACCTTTCCTTTTCATGAAAACAATCAAAGGAATATTTTTGCTTACTTTCCTCCTCTTATGGAAGCTCTTATAGGTCAAGTTCAGCCTGAAATTTATACAGGATTAGGTAGTTAGGGAATTCTATGACCTGACAAATTAAAAAAAAAAACACTACTTCAATGACAACCAATACAGGACTCCCAAGGTTTTTATAGTCTGTGGGTGCAATATCAGTTTTTGGTACTCATACCTTTGGGGCATCCCCATTTCCCCATATGATGGCTGCATGGTGGGACTGAAAGCATAATCTATTACTTCAAAGATAAATTTAGAGAAGATTCAAAGCTTCCATTCTGCCACAGTGTCTCAGTTTCTTGGATTGCTTGCCCTGGGGAAACAAGTTGCATAGTGGGATGAGCCTTGGAGAGACCCAGATAGCAAGAATCAAAGCTCCTGCTCACAGTCACATCCTTGAAAAAGCTGCAGCCCGGGTGCACAGTGTGACTTGGACCTCAGGAGAGATCCTGCACCAAAGCTCCCAAAAAAGATGGCCCTAAATTCTTGAAATAATGAGTTTGTTGTTTAACTTACTAACAAGTGTCTTGGAAAATGAGAAAGGTGGATGGATGTAGCTGAAGGCTTTTCTGTGTCCCACCCATTCCCACATCCATTTTCAATTATTTGTAACTGGAGGTGTTTCTCCCACCCACCAGTTCTCAGATAACTACTCTGAGGCTTAATATTAATTATAAATGGTTGGTCGATGGCTCAGGCTTATTACTAGCTAGCTCTTACATAAAAATAAACCCATATCTATTAATCTGTCAGCATGATAAAAAAAATAGTATAACTTCCAAGAGAATCTTATTATCAAGTAATGATTTACTAAATTATTCCCACTGTACAATATTATTCCTGATATTAATATTACAAGGCATTAGAGTGGTGATTTTATCTGAAATGTATATTTTCCATCCTTTCCTTCCAAACCTTCCAGACCAGCAAATTTTAGGTGTAGAGTTTACAAACAAAACACAGTTTTCTCTATTTCAATTCAATTAGTGTATTTAAATGGCACAGTAACATACATTACCATTCCAGAAGTGAGGAAAGGGGGCATAGAGAGAAAATGCTGGACCAAAGCAAGAGAGAAACTTAGCAGGGCAAAGTCCAAATTCTGTATCCCTATGCCTAATGGCATCAAAGGGCTTATTGGATGGCTCTTTCTATCTCTCACTTCTTCCAATGCTGCTGACTGTAATGCAGTTCTCCCTCTTGGGATGGTTCAATGCCCTGTCTGCAGCTCTCTTAGTAGGGAGCCCATGGCTCTGGCATCTCTAATGTCTTGTAGTATCCAATGCAGTCCAGGCTTCACTGTTACAGCTTCATGCAATGGCCATTCTTGGCCTCCACTCAGGGACTCCTGTGTCACATGCCTGGCCTCAGCAGCTTTCTTTAACTGCAGAGGAAGATTCCACAATCCCTTTACACTGTATTTTTCTTGATAAAGCAAAGTTACCAAATTCTGCTTCCTGCTGGGACTGGAACCTGGCCAAATACTTGAATTACATTGCATAAACTTTCTGCTGTTGTTCAGGACAGAGGGATTGCCTATCATAGGTTGCAGGATTAGCTTGGTGGAGTCTTGCCTTGAGCGTACCATGCTCATTATTCCATTCAGTATCAGGCTTTTCATCTTTGCATCTCCTTCAGCACAGGACTTGGCTCCAATGTTACATCTTCTGATGCTCTTTTTCACACTCAGTACTGGGTAGTATTGAAATCTCTGCTAATAACATCCATCCAAAACTCTTCCATTTCACTTTCATCAGATTTCTAGTGCACTTCAATACATTTCCCTCTCGGAGCTGAGCATGACGGTGACCGTTTATAAAGCAGCTTTCTCTCAGCAGGTGGAGAAAGGAGGAGCCAGCTCTGGATATACCGTTCGAATAAAAATTTCATTCTTATATAAAAATAATTTGAGGGCAGGACTTTAAAATGGGATTTGTTTTGCCTTATAATTTGAATATTGTACCCAACTGTTCTGACTCCAGTGGTCCCTAATAGAAATCCATGAGTTTGCAGAGGAGATAAAAACCCCTCTTCCCTAAGATTTTTTACTTCATCTCAAGAATTGTTACAAACCGAGGCCGGGCTGTGGTGGCGCACGCCTTTAATCCCAGCACTCGGGAGGCAGAGGCAGGCGGATCTCTGTGAGTTCGAGGCCAGCCTGGTATGAGGGAGCTAGTTCCAGGACAGGAACCAAAAGCTACAGAGAAACCCTGTCTCGAAAAATCAAAAAAAAAAAAAAAAAAAGAATTGTTACAAACCAAATGAATAGTAAAAATATGTAGGAATACACTTACATTAAGGAATGCAATGGCTAAAAACTAGCTCTGTTTCAAACTGAGTTTCAAACTAAATTATTGTGTAAAAAGGAACTCTCTGGGACTCAGCAGAAATTTATTCTTAATCTGAGGATTGTTAACCTCAGGATGCCTAGAACGCAACCCTAAGGTCAGCCCCACCAGCAGTTGAGTCTTGACAGCAACCTAAAGAGGAGACTCATCTCAGAACCACGTGGCCAATCTCCCAGAATTGTCCACCCCTTCCTCTTATTGTGTAATTGTTATCCTAAAATATCAACCTGACACTAATTCTGCTTCTGTAATCTCACTTAACTGCTGTTTGTTCAGAAAAACAAAACAAAACAAAAAAATATAATGCCTCACATAGCAGAAAAATCCCCAGTAATTTATACAGTTGTGGTTTGTGCCTTTAAAAACTCCAGCGTCTTCCCTGTTTGCAGCTGTTCTATTGTTTGTTGTCAGAACAGTTTCCAGTTGTCACAACATCCCCATAAATATTTTTTTTATTTTTAACTTGAAGTTTTGTCTGGTGGGGTCTTTTCCCGGTGGTCTTGAACTCTGAAACAAAGATATATGAGAGCACTTAGGAGAAAATGAAACACCAAGTATAACTTTTGCATGCTGAACTGGCCTTCATCAGTTATGAAGACGAGATCATCCTTACTGTGCTATCCCAGTTTCTTTTGTTAGCAAAATGTACAAATCAGATGGCTTGCTTTCTAGTCAAAACTTTCAAAATGTCCATTCCTGGATTTCAAAAAATAAAGACAACTGGGCTCAACAGGTGAAAAGCACTTGCTCTTGCAGAGGTTCTAAATTTGGTTTGTAGTACTTTCATGCCAGCTCCCAATGGCCAGTAGCTTTAGTAAGGATCCAACCTTATATTCTGGCCTCTAGCTACTGAATGTTCATAGAGACATACCACAGAAGCAAAGACCCATAAAATTCTTTTAAAAAGTTGATAGGCCCTGTCCTCCTATTAAAACTAACAGCAGTAACTCAGTTCTAAACGTGTCTCACTTCTTTGACCAACATTCTAAGCTCACTTGTAACCTTTTTCTCGTAATGGTGACGCAGTACTGACACTTTTCTAAGGAACCTTGGTAGAGTCTGGTCATTCTCAACTGGTCAAGCTAGGAGGGAGCTGAATTAATGGCCTTTCAGTGTCATCAGTATAGCTTCACACTACCCTAGCCAGGTCCTAACTGTCCCGGGGAAGGCCTTCCACTGTCATGAGCTGGTCTGGCTGCCCGGATTATACCTGCTCAAGAGGAAAATCACTCATGCACAGCTTTTCCTGAAAATGAAGGTGGCTCTGAAAAGAGCCGTTTGTTTTAAGCTATTAAGTGCAATCACTTGTTCTGGGCCTTGTGGCTGCTCTCGGTCTTCTTGGGCAGCAGCACCGCCTGGATGTTGGGCAGGACGCCGCCCTGCGCGATCGTCACGCGGCCCAGCAGCTTGTTGAGCTCCTCGTCGTTGCGGATGGCCAGCTGCAGGTGGCGCGGGATGATGCGCGTCTTCTTGTTGTCGCGGGCCGCGTTGCCAGCCAGCTCCAGGATCTCGGCCGTCAGGTACTCCAGAACGGCCGCCAGGTACACTGGTGTGCCAGCCCCTATGCGCTCTGCATAGTTCCCTTGGCGAAGGAGCCTATGAACGCGGCCCACGGGGAACTGCAGGCCGGCCCTGAGAGAACGGGACTTGGCCTTGGCACGAGCCTTGCCACCGCCGCCCTGCTTCGCACGTCCAGACATCGTCTTCAAAAAGCTTGAAGAAAGGGGTAACCGCGCTAGCGCTTCCACGCCTATTTATAGTCTGATGGAATGTCATACTCACCACCTGATTGGCTGATTGATGCTGGACTAGCCAATCAGGAAGCAGTACTTTAATTCCCCTTATTTGCATGCGCAGAGCACTTATTATCCAATCAGATATCGTGTATCCTTACGTCAGTTGAGATCCACGCCTATAAATGCCTCTTCTCTACTTCCAGCCAACTGTGTTTTCTCAGTAGGTGGCACTCCTCTGAGTCCTTGGGGTGTGAAAGGTTACTTTCACCATGCCAGAGGTGGTGGCCAAGGGCACTAGCATTTCCAAGAAAGGCTTCAAGAAAGCGGTCACGAAGACTCAGAAGAAGGAGGGCCGGAAGCGTAAGAAGTGCCGTAAAGAGAGCTACTCCATCTACATCTATAAGGTGCTGAAGCAGGTCCACCCCGACACTGGCATCTCTTCGAAGGCCATGGGCATCATGAATTCCTTTGTGACAGATATCTTCGAGCGCATCGCAGGCGAGGCGTCGCGCCTGGCGCATTACAACAAGCGCTCGACCATCACGTCCCGGGAGATCCAGACGGCCGTGCGCCTGCTGCTGCCCGGGGAGCTGGCCAAGCACGCCGTGTCCGAGGGCACCAAGGCCGTCACCAAGTACACCAGCGCCAAGTAAACTTTCCAAGTGACTATTAACACCACCAAAGGCTCTTTTCAGAGCCACCCACTTCTTCGAGCAAAAGAGCTTTGCTTACTGGCTGGTCCTCACCCTGTGCTTGGGCATGTGGGAACCTGGCCCAGGCTGCGGTGAAGGGAGTCTCACTGGCCATCGCAACAGCTTTTCAAATGCGGTTTTGTTTTCAGAGGAGGAACACATAATCCCAAAGTAATTTGAGACCCGAAGCTGAAGGCTTTCTGGTCTGATGTCTTCTGTCTAGTGAGGGTTCTAGGATTTAGTTTTGCTGGAAACACAGCAACGGTAGGTAGGAGCTGCCTGGTAGCCTCAAATGCTTCATAGTGGACTATGTTAGGTGGGGTTAACTGACAAACGGCAATAACGGAAATTCGTGTCCTGGCAAGATGGCCACATCGGGCTATGCCTTTGTTGGTTGGTACCATCTCTAGTCAGAGTCTAACTGCCCCAGCTTTCAGATCCTTGCCTATTGTGGACCACTCTTAATATTACCCACGGATAGTGAGGACTATTTAGGGAAAAAGCCAGAAAAGGCTTCTCTCTTCAAACCTGACATAGCTTTTACATCATATACAGTCTGTCTGCAGTAAGAGGAAATGTTAACGGACTAGTCTGGGGTAATACTATCTCTGAACAGTACCAGCAAGTGTAGAAAGATTCAAATAGGAACCTTCAAATGGGAGAGATTTCATACTCAAATCATTACGAGTCTGCTCCACAATGCAGGATGACCTCATTTCAATATTGTTAAAACTACATCCTCAAACATTGTTTCTAGGCATGGTCAAACAAAGGGTGAGGCATGGGCATTCCGTCTATAAAATAGTTTACCATGGCACTTCACATCTTAAGCCTGACCCTTAGGCTTTAGTGTCACATAAAATACTCAGAGCACATGAATCAGGAGTATTTTATAAATTACTTTTATAAAATATTTTATATTTAAATATTATAAATATTTTATATTTATATATTACTTTTATAGTATTTTATAATTTTTTTGGTCATATAAATTAACCTGCCCCAAATTTTCTGTGCCATTTCTTTGAGAAATTATTGAGACAACTTTCCCATTTGTGTTTACTTCCAGAAGCCCTGTGCTACTGGGGGCTTCTTGCTTCTTGGGCAATCCCTCACACATACACCCTCACACCTTCCATTCATTCAATGAGAAAACACTCTGAGAATGAGAAAAGGAAGACGGTTCTTATAAATAACATTTTGGAAAGGAAAATAAGGAGAATGCTATTAAGTGGCGGTGTATCTGTCCCAACTCAACAGTACAGGCCAAGGACAGCAGCTTGTAGTGGACTGAAAAGTAGAGACTTGAGTCAGATGGATAGCCCCTCTGCTTCTGCTTCTTCAGGGAGAGCAGGTTTCTGTTGCTGCAATGAAACCCTTACCAAAAGCAACTTGAGGACCAAAGTGTTAATTTCATCTTACAGCAGTAGATCATCAGTAAAGGACTTCAGGGCAGGAACTCAAGGAAGCAACTGTGTGGAGGCTGAGAAATGTAGCCCCATTCTCATCGTTGTCTGATGGTCAGAGTTGGAGACTAACAGGCGTAATTTGCACCTTCTAACTCAGGAGGTGGTTGCCTGGCTCTTTTGAAGTTAAGAAAGCTCGATGCCATCCTGACAGGTGGTCAGGATATGCAAATGTACTTCTGCTCCTTCCATAGTAACTATGAGATCACTTGGGAAAGGGCTGTTTTCTGCCTACATGAAACAGTGTGGTGAATATAGTAACTCGGTCATCTGGCTACCTAGGCAACAGAATGCTGATGATGAGAAGTCTCAGAATGGACGGATGAGTTAATCTTGCTGTGTAATGTTAATGAAGTCTTTGTTACCTTCTCCTCCAGTTTACATTGGGTTTTAAAGTTGTGGAAAATAAATGTGCGTGATTCCAGGATCTGAGCAATTCCTAAAACTCCCTCCTGATACTGTCTTGTGGTTTCTGTCTTTATTTCCCATGCCCCTACCCTGGTAAGAGGTGATTCTGTTGAGGCCAGTCCTCAACAGAACTAAAGCAGAGACCATGGAGGAATGCTGCATACTGGCCTCTCAGCTTGTTTTCTTACACAACCCAGAACCTTGAACTATGCTCTCCCACATCAATCACTAACCAACGAAATGTCCCACAAACTTGCAAACACAAACCAATCTGATGGAAGCATTTTCTCAAATATAGGCCCTCTTTCTAAATAACTCTAGCTGTGTCAAGTTGACAAAACCAGCCAGGATAAATGGTACGTCTATACAGAACGAGTCAGTGATTGAAAAAGAAGAACGAGCAATTGCTGCATAGAATGAAATGAATAATCCATTCACTGGATTACTCATTGGAACTATGTGTAATATTGAGTTGGAAGTGTCACTCCCAGCCTGCCAAGTACTGACCACTTTCACAGGGTATTTAGGGTTGCCCTGGAACAAGGAACACGTAGTTTGGGGTTTGCATCTGTGCTCCCTCTGTCTTTCCCTCGCCATGCTCTCCCAGTCACCTGGGAGTGTGTTGTCTATTAAACACGGGCATTTGATTTGGCTTAGTCTGGTTTGATTGGAGTTCTTGGCATGTAGTAATAAGGGGTGGCGGGGCTGCGTCCCCAACACCCCAGCCGCCTGCTCGGCTAGCTTTTGCCCCGAAATAACAACACACAAACTGCATTCATTTAAACACTGCTTGGCTCATTTCTACCTAGCCTCTTCTAGGCTAACTCTCGCACCTGGACTAGCCCATTTCTTATCATCTGTATAGCACCGGTCTTACCGGGAAGATTCTAGCCTAAGTCCATCCTGGGCCGGAGCTTCATAGCGTGCATCTTCCCTGGAGCGGGGAGCATGGCGTCTATCTGAGGCGTCTGCTCCGGGAGGAGAGCTGTCGAGTCTGAGCTCACTTCCTCTTCCTCCCAGCGTTTTGTTCTGTTTACTCCTCCCACCTATCTTCTAACCAATGAAATGGGCCAAGGCAGTTCCTTTATTAGCCAATGACCTTCCTCCATCATTGGCACCAGTGGAGAGGTTTTTCTTAACACTATGCTCCCAAGTGAAAGAACAAGACTGAAAATTTTACCAGTGTTTCAGATGCAGACACAGCAGATTTGGGAGCTGTACTGTGATTTTCTGTCTCCAAGTGTTTCATTGTGGCAGCTGGAGCCCCAATTACAGATGACACTTGTTTCTGTCTGTTATCTCTTTGGTCTCGCAGTTAAGCACTCAGGAGTTCCTTCAGGGGCATCTCACTGTACACAAAGGTATAAGGCTTTTCTCGCTATGAATTAAAAAAGCCTTTTAAAGTGTGTGTATGTAGAGTATGTGGGTATGTGCATGTGTGTGTATGTGTGTACAGTAATTGGGTATGTGTATGTGTGTGTGTGTGTGTGTAGAAAGTGCTTTTAGAGGTCAGAGGTACAGATCCCTTGGATCTGGGTTAAATGTGGTTGTGAGACACTGGTTGTGGGTTCTGGGAACTGAACTGGGGTCCCCTAAAAGAGCAGAAAGCATTCTTGACTACTGAGCTGTCTCTCCAGCCTTTCCTATGAATTTTTTTTACTGTATATTTTATTTCAAACTAATTTTTTTTTATTGTAGAGAAAGCCAATATGGACAGTGTAGCTCCTTTGAAGGAAATATAAATCAAATTAAAATTTTCTAGTTAAGTTTTTAAGTAGTTGGTGTCTTTTATTTTTTCTGTAATGTTGATCTGCCCTTGGAGAAAGCGTTCTCTCTCACTCAGAATCCTCTAACTAAAATAGGAGATAACCTGTAGCTCCCCCATCACTACTGGAGACCACAAAGGATCCTGTCATGTGAGCCAAGAACAAGTTATGAAGGAATGCAAACTCAGTGGACAAACTGTTGGTTTCCAACTCAAATGCTTTGAAACAGGATCTTCACGATCCCACAGCAATCTTCTTTTTAAGGAGACCCAACCATACGCACAATGTCTCCTAGGAATCCTGGTACTGCAGACTGGGCTCAGAAGCTACAAGGGTGCTGACCTACAGGGTATTTTTCCCCTACATGTTGCCAACAGAGAGAAAATCTTGGTCTCTGGTCCCATGGCAGGCTTCACCTCAAACCCGCAGCTCTGGACCCTTCTGCCATTTGTTTCTGATGATGCTAATCACTAAGAGAAGGCTTAGAAAGTGGTAATCCTTGTCTCCACGCAGAACACCCTAGCCTGACTTACCTGGGATCTGAATTTTCCCTTAAAACTACAGCAAAATTCAGTTGGCTATTTAGAGATACGGTCCGGGCGATTAGGAAGCAATTTTGCCTGGTGAGCCTGTCACATCAAGCATAGCAGCTAACACCAATTTGGTTATCCAATCCATGAAGTATAGACATAACATCAAAGTCAAAAGTCTGCAGCCGGTGCTGGAGAGATGGCTCAGAGGTTAAGAGCACTGCCTGTTCTTTCAAAGGTCCTGAGTTCAATTCCCAGCAACCACATGGTGGCTCACAACCATCTGTAATGAGATCTGGTGCCCTCTTCTGGCCTGCAGGCATACATGCAGGCAGAGTACTCAGAATACTGTATGCATAATAAATAAATAAATCATTTTTAAAAAGAAGTCTGCAGCCCTTCAGAGTGTGGGTGGCTCTTGACTTGCGAACGTCATGTGGCCATTGGCCAGTTTTATTTGGTTGCTATATAGCTGTCCATGACCTCATTCTCAGACACAGGCTAAGCACAAGTCCGTGCCTGTCTCCCCCACGATTGCAGGTAGATGCTTGCTGAAACGTGCCAGACATGATGCCACGTGCTGTGCCGTGCCAAGCAGACAGAGCTGTTGATGGGCGAGAACTTGGTATCCCGATAAGGCCCCTTTTGCTGAGATGCGGACTGTGACTGGCTCTCGGGAGCGTTCCTTGTGCTCCCCAGCCTTGCTGAGTGCCAGCAACCGTCTGGGGCACTTTGTGGCAAGCCTGGCATGGCTGGCACAAGGCTGCACAGGGCAGCAAACGGTGAGCAGATCTGGGCGATGGTGGCACATGCTCTTAACCCCAGCTCTCGGGAGGCAGAGGCAGACGGCTGTGAGTTCGAGGCCAGCATGGTCTACAGAGAGAGTTCCAGGACAGCCAGGACTACACAAAGAAACCCTGTCCAGAAACAAATAAACAGCAAGTGAGTGGAATCTGAGTTGGAGTGAGGTGTGAAATTTACAGTCACTAAGCTCACGTGGCCAGCTGCGGATATGTAAATGAGACAGTATTGGTAAGTTCCTTGGGTTACTAAGAGACCAACCAACAGTATCCACGAAGCCAGAAATCTGGACTTAGCGTCACAGTGAGAACGAAATGTATTTTAACAGTCACCCGTTTTCTGTTATTTTTGTTATAGCAGCTACATTAATGGGGAATTGGGGGAAGTACTTAGCCCAGGATAAGTCCCATCAGTAGTGAGAGGCCTACAGACTCCCAGCCATGTTCAACAAGACCATTTCTGTTCCGGGTGCAGACCCGAGCGATGGGATGCACAACTAGGCCGAGTGAAATTCGGAGTGGACCTGCAACGCATCTGGCCCCAGGAAGATGACCTCCTTATCCATACGTTCAAGTGGCAGAAATCAGGAGAAGCTCAAACTGTTTAGGATTAAAGAACATTGCTAGGAATGGTGCCTTCTCTAGTATGCAAATACTAAACCTTCTGCACACTGTTCCAAGCTGGCAACACTTCCCACATGACAAAGGCCAGAGAGTGACCTGAACTCCCAAAGGGAAAAACACAAAGTTGAAACCAGACTCTTATCAGAGACGCTCACCCTTTTCACAAAGAGTGTGACAGAATTGCAAGGTCACAGGGGATTTGCTCATCAACCATAAGTTTAAGAGTCCACAGCTTTCACATAGTAACAGGACTGTGAGGAGAATTGGTGGTAGGGGTGTCTAAAGGGATTTTTTTTCCTCCAGTGATCCGAGGCTGTAATTTATGGTTGTGAATGGTACAAGAAGAAGCGGGTAAAACTGGTGAGAGCAGATCCTAGTTGTGACGTTATTATTGTCACATATTAATATTAACATAATATTAAAAGAATGTTATTAAAGGAACAAGTCTAGTTCAGATATTGTTGCGCTGGCCTATGTTGTTCCTGAGAAAAAGAAGGAAAATGTGGGATCATCTTTGAGAGCTTCCTAGTATTCTAAGGGTGAAATAACTGTGAATAATTGGATTCGAAATAAAAATAAATTGCTAACTTGTTTTCGGAGAGTGGACATACAGGATGAGTGATGTGTCCAGCACCTCTCAGCATCTGGTGGCAAGTGTCACCATTGTCTTCTAGCCAAGGTTTTTCTGAACTGTAGGGCATCCTGCATCTGTAACTATACCATGCAAATAAAAACAAGGACCCATGCAAATGTTTGCTACCTGTTAAGCCATTTATTAAAATACTGATTTCATTTCTTTGTATTATACAGGGATTATTATCTCAAGAAAAAGTTTTAATAGTGAAATGGGCAAGACTGGAGGCTCTGGTGCCAGATAGATAGGAACACTGGACACTGCAGACTAAGTAGTAAGGCAAGGCACACACAGTAGTAAACAGACACCGAAAAAGTCAGTCATGCAGCCAGCATCTGCCATGACAAGCTACAAACATTCCCTTAAAATCTACAGAGTTAACAATTGTCCTATTACTGAAATCTGTAGAGAACTGGCCATGAGACACATTTGAGAGAAATGATTAAACCTGAGAGCTTCATGAAGAACTGGAGCACGAATTCAGGGATTGTTTTAAAATTCTAGAGGTACAGTTTTGAAGAATGTGAACATATTTTAAAATAATGATGGAATAAAAGTTTCTGAAGAAATATAAAGTGATTGCCATGAATCTGGACGGCAGGGAGTAGCATGCTGGCAGGAGGAAGCTGGTGTCGTGGCTGGGCTAATGTCCTCACACATTGTCCCACTGCTCGCTCCCAAACACTTAAGGACAAATGTGGCCAGGGAAGTGGCTCCAGATTGTGACCCTACTCTTGTTGTTTTAGAAATATGGGAAGATCCAGTAAAAGCTGCCGAGTGCTGATTCTGTGGGACACAAGACAGCCTCAGTTACAAGAATCCACAAATCTTCCTTTAATACAAATGACAACACTGGGGCCAAGAACAACAGCAAAACCCCCAAAACAAAACAGAAACAGATACAAAAAACAATGGCAAAACAGGGTTCCTCAAAGTCCGTCAAGGATGCTGAGTATTGTGTAAGATGCAAACTTCGGTCACTTTATAAAATCAAGGGAAAACAAATCTATTTCAGACTCAGTAGATGTTTCTAAGATGTTTGGTAATAGGCTGAGTTGTATAACTGGTTGTGCTGGCTGCTCGTAGGTCAACTTGACACACAAACTAGAGTTACCTGAAAGGAGGGAACTTTAGTTGAGAAGAGACCTCCATAAGATCCAGCTGTAAGGCATTTTCTTAATTAGTGATTGATGGGGGAAGGACCTAGACCCATGGTGGATGGTGCCGTCTCTGGGCTGCTGGTCCTGGGTTCTATAAGAAGACAGGCTGAGCAAGCCAGGAAAAGCAATTCAGTAAGCAGCGCCCCTCTGTGGCCTCTGCATCAGCTCCTGTCTCCAGGATTCTGCTCTTTTTGAGTTCCTGTCCTGACTTCCTTCAATGATGAACAACGCTGTCAAACTGTAAGCCAAATAAGCTTTTTCCTCCCCAGTTAGCTTTTTGGTTATGGTGTCTTGTCACAGCAATAGAAACCCTAACTAAGACACTGGGAAAGACACCTGTAGTTATGAGAAGACTTTCCCCAACACTAGCAATATCCTAGCATCTCAGACAAATCTTTGAAAAGGACACTAAAAATATGTAGCACCTCAGAAAGAAAAAAAAATAACATAATGTCCGTGACTTTCGAGGTGCAATGCCACGCAGAGCACAAAAAAATCACATTGGAATCAACTATCGCCGTCATAGCCAAGAGCTGTGGTTGGGTTTGAAAAAATGTCATCCTGGTAAATAACATGTATTTGATGTAATAATTGTGCTCACTTCAAAATGTTAGTGCTGCTTTCTCCTCAGTGTATCCTCAGTTTATAAAAATTATACTATGTGAGAGAAATTTTGATAAAACTTTTTCGGGTGGTATTGGCTGTTTTCATTTTAAAAGTGAGACAGCATATGGTAAATAGTAGAAGAAATAGAATGTTCTACTGTAATAAGACTGGGGTGGGGAGAAAAGGGATTAAAGACTAATGAAATTGGAAACAAACAAGGACAAATAAGGCTGAATGCTAAAGCCAAGGGGAGAACAGAAGTATGCCTGATTACTCTCCAATCTGGGCAAATGAGGAGCAGAGGAATTAGGGCGAAATGTCTCTAATATCTGTTTGTGAAAAACCCTAAAGAGGGAACTGCCTTGCTGATAAACATCATAGTAGGGACAAATTCAGATAGTAGCAATAGCACACAGAATCCAAACATGCAGAATGTATATCAGGGATGAGAAGTTTGTAAAATTGTTTTTACCACAATACACTCTAAGAAATCCAGTCTATTATAAGACCAAATACGAGAAACACATGCATATGAGTAGCAGGTTAAAGAAAACTTTACCAGCACAATGTACTACAATGGGAGGATCCTAAAACCATTATTCTGAATTGTTCTGTTTTGTCTTCTTCTCTTTCATGTGGACATCCTCTGCATTGGGTCAGGAAAGGAACTCAAGTCACCCAGTCCCCAATGTTGGTTAGGGCACAGGCACGCGACACAAGCTAAACCACTAGATCACCCCAGAGATTTTCATTCATGGAGTTCGAAGGGACACATTGGTGGCATCCAGGGTAACTGAAGACTTCAGAAAAATGCATTCACAGCTGTACCTCTTATTGCAAGAGTGGTAGAACTCGTTATTACAGTAAGTTACAAAAACGGAAGTGATGTCAGGCTAAGAACTGTGGCTGTTGGGAGAAAGGGTGGAAGGTTGTGTGTGTTGGATTCCTCTCAGAAGAGATGCCCTTGCTCCCAGCAGCCTCTTGTAGCAAGAGCATCTCAGGAATGGCCCTTTCCAGGCCTCTTCCCTGTTTCTTTAGTCTATTTCAAGCAGGTCCTTTCATTGCATGCACATCTAAAGCCTCACTCAGGACCGTGGTCAATTTAAATCTTTCTGCTCTGCCTTGTTCTTAATCAGAGTAGACCGCAGGGATAAGCAGAGAGTAAGGAAGAGGCACGGATTTAAGTGGACCATGGATTTGTCTCTGTATCTGGTACCAGAAGGCAATCAGAGGATAAGTTCAGATAAGATCAAGAAGGCATAGCTGATCCTTTGAGGAGATTTGTGTGTTCGCCTGATTTCTTTGCTTGGGATTGTCAATCTGTCCCTCCGTTCTGCCGTTAGGAAGCAACGAGAGCAGTGCGATCCCCAGGCCTGCTATTCGGTTCCTTTTGTGTGATTTCTGAAATCCTGAACCTTATCAAAACTCTACCATTTGTAACTGCATCTGCCTTCAGGATCATCCACAGCAGTAATAAAATCAATATCCTACTATTTTCACCTGGTCTTGCCCTTTCCTCTATGGTCTAAAGTCTCCAGTGTGACTCAATTAATAATATGTAAAGATCACGTGACATGCCTACTACGACCATTGTGCTGGCTGGTTTTATATGTCAACTTGACACAAGCTGGAGCTATCTGAAAGGAAGGCACCTCCATTGAGAAAATGCCTCCATACTATCAGGTTGTATGGCATTTTCTTAATTAGTCATTGATGGGGGGAAGGGCCTAGACCATGTGGGTGGTGCCATATGTGGGCTGGTGGTCCTGAGTTCTGTAAGGAAGCTGGCTGAGCAAGACATATGGAGGAAGCCAGTAAGTAGCACCCTTCCATGGCCTCTGCGTCAGCTCCTGCCTCCAGGTTCCTGCCCTGCTTGAGTTCCTGTCCTGACTTCCTTCAGTGAACAGTGATGTGGAAGCAGAAGTTAAATAAGCCCTTCCCTTTCCAATTTGCTTCTTGGCCACGGTGTTTCATCACAACAATAGACATTCTAACTAGAACAACACCACGTGCTACCCGGTGACATGATTCTGGTGAAGCCTGCCGCCTTTGCTGAGTGGTCACAGCCTTATTGACATTTTCCCTCTTAAGTGTGTAGTGAGATTAGGGACTTACCAATGAGTGTCCTCCCCATTATCTCAGAGAAATCTAAGTATTGATTCATATAAGAGGCCTCATTCTTAATTTCTTTCTTCAAAACTAAACAAGAATAACAAATTCAAATAAATGAAGCCAAGCTTATTGCTGAAATCTTTAAAAAATTTATTTATGTATTTTTTTTTATGACTACTCTATTTGTATGTATGCTTACATTCCAGAAGAGGGCATCAGATCCAATACGAATGACTGTGAGCCACCATATTTTTTTTTTTTGAACTGAATTCAGGACCTCTGGCAGAACAGCCAGTGTTCTTTTAACCACTGAGCTATCTCTTTAACCTCAAGATAGAGAAGTCTTAATTGGAATGATTGCAAGGCAATCAGAGGACACTTTTAGAGCCGAGACTCACGCGTCTCAGTAAGAAAAAGTACGGTGTGACAGTATACTTAGAAGTTGGCTGTCTGCTCGCTGAACAAGGGTTACCAAGCATGGGAACACAGAGCAGGGCTCAAAAATTAGCTGTGTGTTAACAGTGTTTCGAGAAGTTTGTATGAAAGACGTGAGCAAATGAATGAACTGAGGATTTCAAACAATCCCCAGTGCAAATGCAAAGTTACTGATAATGTTTATGTATAAAACTTGCTGAGACCTAGGGGATGGAGTGTTCCATTCCGATTTGAAGGGACTGGAGAGCAAGAAAATATTCCCAGGGAAGGAAACATTTGAGTCACATCTGGAGGACAGTGTCAGAAAATGCCATTCAGGGAAAAGGCAAGATTCAGTTAGGGACGCGGAAGAGAGTCACCAGCACTGAGGTGTGGCCAGAGATGGCTGCTCTGAGGAATAACACACAATCCGATGTGAGTGGAGAGTGTGGGGACACAGTGGGGGCTGGGACTGGAGAGTGTGGGGACACAGTGGAGGCTGGGACTGGAGAGTGTGGGGACACAGTGGGGGATGTGACTGGGTAGCAGCTTGAGATCAGTTGATGCAAAGCTTTGGGTAGCTAAGGAGCTTGGTACATGGAATCAAAAGGGAGATAGGCAGAGCGCCTAAGTTCATGGGTGAGACAGATGGGTGAGGTTTGAGGAAGCTGATGGCATGAAGATAGATGACCCGTGTGGGTGGATTCCAGTGGGGAGGGGAAAACAGATGTGCACTTATCCAGCATCTTTGTGCTCAAGGCAGGAACTGACAGCCCCTAGAATATAGAACTCAGCTCTTACTAGAGCTAGTTAATCACAGGCAGAGCTACTAGTGTGTATGCTTACTGCTAAACATCACCATTATTCAAAATGAAGTTATATAAAATCAAAATGGAACAAATTAAATTCAAGGCAGAGAGAATGCGAGTCACATTCTGCTTGCCAGGATCTGCTGTTTGTTGCCTAGGCTCTGAGGCTGTTTTTCAAGAAGTCTCTCTAATGAGATGCTGTTGAAGGGTACAGTGCTGTGGGTGGATCCCCAGCTCCTCTGTGAGTGACAATCCAGGAGCTGGTAATCAGACTGGACTTGGTTCCACCTTAGAAATCAGGGCTAAACTCCACAACTTTAGCTATTCTTTCGTTGTCTAAACTCATGAAAATCTGGAAGGAAGTGTTAAAAGCATAGATTGATCTCAAAGGTGCAATGTAGCTGTAGTTACATTATGAACAGTCTTCAGGATGAAGGAAATACTCTTTTAGTATATTCAAAATCAGTGAGCTGGTTTGGCAAGGGAATTGCTCATTCCACTGACATCTGGGCAAAGTTCCAGTGCACTTTCTTTGTATGTGATGACTTTCTCCTTTCCTCCTTCTTCCTTCCTTCCTCCTTTCTTTCTTTCTTCCTTCCTTTCTTTCTTCCTTCTTTCCTTCTCTCCTTCCTTCCTTCTTTCCTTTCTTCCTTCTTTCTCTTTCTTTTTCTTGTTCTCAAGAACCAGCGCCTGCGTCAGGACTGAGGTCAGTTAATGCATTAACACATTCTGACTGTGGTGAAGTGTACCAAAAACACCCTAAGGGAAGAAAAGTTGATAAGGCTCAAAGTGTACAGTGAGCACAGCACCGTGAGCACAGTATGCAATGAACACAGTGTACAGTGAGCACAGCATACAATGAGCACAGTGTACAGTGAGTGCAGTGTACAGTGAGTGCAGTGTACAGTGAGCACAGCGTACAGTGAGCACAGTGTACAGTGAGCACAGCATACAGTGAGCACAGTGTACAGTGAGTGCAGTGTACAGTGAGTGCAGTGTACAGTGAGCACAGTGTACAGTGAGCAAAGCGTACAGTGAGCACAGTGTACAGTGAGCACAGTGTACAGTGAGCACAGAGTACAGTGAGCACAGTGTACAGTGAGCACAGCGTACAGTGAGCACAGTGTACAGTGAGCACAGTGTACAGTGAGCACGGCATACAGTGAGCACAGTGTACAGTGAGCACAGACTACAGTGAGCACAGTGTACAGTGAGCACAGTGTACAGTAAACACAGTGTACAGTGAGCACAGTGTACAGTGAGCACAGCATACAGTAAGCACAGGGTACAGTGAGCACAGACTACAGTGAGCACAGTGTACAATGAGCACAGCGTACAGTGAGCACAGTGTACAGTGAGCACAGTGTACAGTGAGCACGGCATACAGTGAGCACAGCGTACAGTGAGCACAGACTACAGTGAGCACAGTGTACAGTGAGCACAGTGTACAGTAAACACAGTGTACAGTGAGCACAGTGTACAGTGAGCACAGCGTACAGTGAGCACAGTGTACAGTGAGCACAGCGTACAGTGAGCACAGACTACAGTGAGCACAGTGTACAGTGAGCACAGTGTACAGTGAGCACAGCGTACAGTGAGCACACTGTACAGTGAGCACAGTGTACAGTGAGCACAGTGTACAGTGAGCACAGCATACAGTGAGCACGGCATACAGTGAGCACAGCATACAGTGAGCATAGTGTACAGTGAGCACAGTGTACAGTGAGCACAGTGTACAATGAGCACAGTGTACAGTGAGCACAGTGTACAGTGAGCACAGTGTACAGTGAGCACAGTGTACAGTTAGCACAGTTTACAGCGAGCACAGCGTACAGTTAGCACAGCGTACAGTGAGCACAGCGTACAGTGAGCACAGTGTACAGTGAGCACAGTGTACAGTGAGCACAGTGTACAGTAAGCACAGTGTACAGTGAGCACAGTGTACAGTGATCACAGTGTACAGTGAGCACAGTTTACAGCGAGCACAGCATACAGTTAGCACAGCGTACAGTGAGCACAGCGTACAGTGAGCACAGCGTACAGTGAGCACAGTGTACAGTGAGCACAGAGCACAGTGAGCACAGTGTAGAGTGAGCACAGCGTACAGTGAGCACAGCGTACAGTCAGCACAGCGTACAGTGAGCACAGAGTACAGTGAGCACAGTGTACAGTGAGCACAGTGTACAGTGAGCACAGCGTACAGTGAGCACAGAGTACAGTGAGCACAGCGTACAGTGAGCACAGCGTACAGTGAGCACAGTGTACAGTGAGCACAGTGTACAGTGAGCACAGCGTACAGTGAGCACAGAGTACAGTGAGCACAGTGTACAGTGAGCACAGTGTACAGTGAGCACAGCGTACAGTGAGCACAGAGTACATTGAGCACAGTGTATAGTGAGCACAGTGTACAGTGAGCACAGTGTACAGTGAGCACATAGTAGAGTGAGCACAGTGTACAGTGAGCACATGTACAGTGAGCACAGAGTACAGTGAGCACAGCGTACAGTGAGCACAGACTACAGTGAGAACAGTGTACAGTGAGCACAGCGTACAGTGAGCACACTGTACAGTGAGCACAGTGTACAGTGAGCACAGTGTACAGTGAGCACAGCATACAGTGAGCACGGCATACAGTGAGCACAGCATACAGTGAGCATAGTGTACAGTGAGCACAGTGTACAGTGAGCACAGTGTACAGTGAAAACAGAGTACAGTGAGCACAGTGTACAGTGAGCACAGCATATAATGAGCACAGTGTACAGTGAGCACAGTGTACAGTGAGCACAGTGTACAGTGAGCACAGTGTACAGTGAGCACAGCGTACAGTGAGCACGGTGTACAGTGAGCACAGTGTATAGTGATCACAGTGTACAGTGAGCACAGCATACAGTGAGCACAGAGTACAGTGAGCACAGAGTACAGTGAGCACAGTGTACAGTGAGCACAGTGTACAGTGAGCACAGTGTACAGTGAGCACAGTGTACAGTAAGCACAGAGTACAGTGAGCACAGAGTACAGTGAGCACAGTGTACAGGGAGCACAGTGTACACTGAGCACAGTGTACAGTGAGCACAGTGTACAGTGAGCACAGTGTACAGTGAGCACAGTGTACAGTGAGCACAGTGTACAGTGAGCACAGTTTACAGCGAGCACAGCATACAGTTAGCACAGTGTACAGTGAGCACAGCGTACAGTGAGCACAGTGTACAGTGAGCACAGTGTACAGTGAGCACAGTGTACAGTGAGCACAGTGTACAGTAAGCACAGTGTACAGTGAGCACAGTGTACAGTGAGCACAGTTTACAGCGAGCACAGCATACAGTTAGCACAGCGTACAGTGAGCACAGCGTACAGTGAGCACAGCGTACAGTGAGCACAGTGTACAGTGAGCACAGAGCATAGTGAGCACAGTGTACAGTGAGCACAGCGTACAGTGAGCACAGCGTACAGTGAGCACGGTGTGCAGTGAGCACAGTGTACAGTGAGCACAGTGTACAGTGAGCACAGTGTACAGTGAGCACAGCGTACAGTGAGCACAGAGTACAGTGAGCACAGAGTACAGTGAGCACAGCGTACAGTGAGCACAGTGTACAGTGAGCACAGTGTACAGTGAGCACAGTGTACAGTGAGCACAGCGTACAGTGAGCACAGCATACAGTAAGCACAGGGTACAGTGAGCACAGACTACAGTGAGCACAGTGTACAATGAGCACAGCGTACAGTGAGCACAGTGTACAGTGAGCACAGTGTACAGTGAGCACGGCATACAGTGAGCACAGCGTACAGTGAGCACAGACTACAGTGAGCACAGTGTACAGTGAGCACAGTGTACAGTAAACACAGTGTACAGTGAGCACAGTGTACAGTGAGCACAGCGTACAGTGAGCACAGTGTACAGTGAGCACAGCGTACAGTGAGCACAGACTACAGTGAGCACAGTGTACAGTGAGCACAGTGTACAGTGAGCACAGCGTACAGTGAGCACACTGTACAGTGAGCACAGTGTACAGTGAGCACAGTGTACAGTGAGCACAGCATACAGTGAGCACGGCATACAGTGAGCACAGCATACAGTGAGCACAGTGTACAGTGAGCACAGTGTACAATGAGCACAGTGTACAGTGAGCACAGTGTACAGTGAGCACAGTGTACAGTGAGCACAGTGTACAGTTAGCACAGTTTACAGCGAGCACAGCGTACAGTTAGCACAGCGTACAGTGAGCACAGCGTACAGTGAGCACAGTGTACAGTGAGCACAGTGTACAGTGAGCACAGTGTACAGTAAGCACAGTGTACAGTGAGCACAGTGTACAGTGATCACAGTGTACAGTGAGCACAGTTTACAGCGAGCACAGCATACAGTTAGCACAGCGTACAGTGAGCACAGCGTACAGTGAGCACAGCGTACAGTGAGCACAGTGTACAGTGAGCACAGAGCACAGTGAGCACAGTGTACAGTGAGCACAGCGTACAGTGAGCACAGCGTACAGTCAGCACAGCGTACAGTGAGCACAGAGTACAGTGAGCACAGTGTACAGTGAGCACAGTGTACAGTGAGCACAGCGTACAGTGAGCACAGAGTACAGTGAGCACAGCGTACAGTGAGCACAGCGTACAGTGAGCACAGTGTACAGTGAGCACAGTGTACAGTGAGCACAGCGTACAGTGAGCACAGAGTACAGTGAGCACAGTGTACAGTGAGCACAGTGTACAGTGAGCACAGCGTACAGTGAGCACAGAGTACATTGAGCACAGTGTATAGTGAGCACAGTGTACAGTGAGCACAGTGTACAGTGAGCACATAGTAGAGTGAGCACAGTGTACAGTGAGCACATGTACAGTGAGCACAGAGTACAGTGAGCACAGTGTACAGTGAGCACAGCATACAGTGAGCACAGTGTACAGTGAGCACAGTGTACAGTGAGCACAGTATACAGTGAGCACAGTGTACAGTGAGCACAGTGTACAGTGAGCACAGTGTACAGTGAGCACAGAGCACAGTGAGCACAGCGTACAGTGAGCACAGTGTACAGTGAGCACAGAGTACAGTGAGCACAGTGTATAGTGATCACAGTGTACAGTGAGCACAGCATACAGTGAGCACAGTGTATAGTGAGCACAGTGTACAGTGAGCACAGTGTACAGTGAGCACAGTGTACAGTGAGCACAGAGTACAGTGAGCACAGTGTACAGTGAGCACAGAGTACAGTGAGCACAGTGTACAGTGAGCACAGAGTACAGTGAGCACAGTGTACAGTGAGCACAGTGTACAGTGAGCACAGTGTACAGTGAGCACAGAGTACAGTGAGCACAGAGTACAGTGAGCACTGTGTACAGTGAGCACAGTGTACAGTGAGCACAGCAGAGTACAGTGAGCACAGTGTACAGTGAGCACAGTGTACAGTGAGCACAGTGTACAGTAAGCACAGTGTACAGTGAGCACAGTGTACAGTGAGCACAGTGTACAGTGAGCACAGTGTACAGTGAGCACAGCGTACAGTGAGCACAGCGTACAGTGAGCACAGCGTACAGTGAGCACAGCGTACAGTGAGCACAGTGTACAGTGAGCACAGTGTACAGTGAGCACAGTGTACAGTGAGCACAGCGTACAGTGAGCACAGCATAGAGTGAGCACAGCATACAGTTAGCACAGTGTACAGTGAGCACAGCATACAGTAAGCACAGTGTACAGTGAGCACAGTGCACAGTAAGCACAGTGTACAGTGAGCATAGTGTACAGTGAGCACAGTGTACAGTGAGCATAGTGTACAGTGAGCACAGTGTACAGTGAGCACAGTGTACACCAAGCACAGTGAGGTGAGCACAGCATACCATGAGTATAGGGTGCAGCAAGCTGTCTTCATGGTCTGTGGTTCTGCAATACGGTGTGGTAGAGATCTGGTTACCTCAAGGCATCCAGGAAGCAGAAAGAGAAAGGATCTGGGAGAATAAATGGCGCCAAGAACACTTCTGTGATGAATCCTTACAAAATAGACCCTTCCCTCCAAGCCTTTGCACCTCTTCCCAGTAACACCATCAATTTAGGAATCCCTCCGCAGATAGTCAGAGCCCTCATGATCCAAATCACTTCCTAGAGACTGGAGCCGCTGATTGAGGACCGCATTTTCAACACGTCATATCCAAATCGTACCCGAGGACTGCGAATCACTACTGTGAGGAAATGCTAGCGAGGCAGCTATTCAGACTGACCTTGTGGCACTATCGTTGGCAATCGTGACTTTTTAGTGGAAAACAGATTTCATAAGAGAGACCAGTTCTTGTAAAGCTGAACGTCTAGATTGGAAGCCAAGGAAGCATTCTAGTTTAGCATTCATTTTAAAACGTTATATTAGGAAACACTTAAGGGGCTGGTGAGATGGCTCAGCAGGAAAGGGCAGCTGTTGTGTGATCCTGGTCACCCACATAAAGGTGGAAGGAAAGAACGGACTCCACAAAGCTGTCCTCCTGCCTCCACCCATGCGCAGAGCACACGTGCTGCCACGCCCATCATGCAGACACCGTGATAAACAAGGATTTAAGAAACTGGGGGAAAAAAAGAAGCTTTATGGGGCTTTGAATTTTATGAGTGTGTATTTTGCAGGTGTATAGGTACGCTCATTCATTTCTCCCCCATAGCTAGCTGTTAAACGTTGGCTAGTACATTGCAATCTGTCAGTTGTATATTTGAGAAGATCCATAAATAGACTATGTGTATAGCTGGCACAGAGATCCAATTGGAAACATTAACATTTACCGAATCCAGAAAATGTCCTGTAGGCCACAGGCCAGAGTATGGGATGAACAACTTCCCCTGCAGTAAAGAAAATTAGACTTTCCCAAGTTGGAGACGTTTTTCAGTTTTTCGGTGTCCTTTTTATTACAGATTCATAAGACAGATTGTCATTGAGATAACAAACCTGTGAAGGCCGGGCGGTGGTGGCGCACGCCCTTAATCCCAGCACTTGGGAGGCAGAGTCAGGTGGATCTCTGTGAGTTCGAGACCAGCCTGGTCTACAAGAGCTAGTTCCAGGACAGGCTCCAAAACCAGAGAGAAACCCTGTCTCGAAAAACCAAAACCAAACCAAACCAAAACAAAAAACAAACCTGTGAAGACCTCTCTCCAAAAAGGGCTGATGGAGTCACTGTTTACAGTACATTGTTCAAAACCATGAGGCTGGTTGGGACACTCACCACTTAACTCTTAAAGTTTTTAAAATTATGTTTATTTATTTATTTATTTGTTTGTTTGTTTGTTTGTTTATTGTGTAGATGTGCATGCCATTGTGTCTGTGTGGAAGTAAGAGGGAAAAGTAACCTATAAGAATTTGTTCTCTATTTCTGGTACATGGGACCCAGGGATAGAACTCAGGTCCTCCCGCTTGGTAGCGAGCGTTTTTCCCCACTAAACCATCTTACCTCATTATCATCAGCGCTGTTACTTGAGTCTTTCCAGCTCCACCTTTTTTATTTTCTAATTAATTTTTTGTTACTGCCGTGTGAGCGTGTGTATGTGTAGGGGATTATGTGTGTGTGTGCGTGTGTGTGTGTGTGGAGGGGAGTATGTGCTTGTGTGTGTGTGTTTACTCTCATGCATGTGATGGTCAGGAACCAAATTTTGGTAATCAATTCTTTCCTTCTAGCATGGGTCTGGGAAACTGAGATTAGGGTGTCAGCTCTGAACAGCAAGAGCTTTTACCCACTAAGCCATGTTTCTGCCCTTCCTCCTTTGTTTGAAAAAAAAAAAAAAACCCTGTTCTTTCTATATCCAGTCTCTAACATCCAGCTAATATGCCCCGAGTCAGGAAAAAATGCCACTGCACAAGACTTCCCAGAGACACCCATAAGCAGATCAAATTTGACTCAAGCAAAGGAGAAAGCAGACTCTGAAGCTCTCACAAAGAAAAGAATCTACCAGGGAACTACCCTGGTAGATTTGAACATGTGCTATATCTGTATGCAAATTTAGCAACGATTCCTCATGTCTTATGGAATAAACTGCATGGTTCTTAACAGGACAAGGTGTTTGAGGAGACAGTGGTTAATGACAGCTCTTAAGTTTAGATGCTTAGTGCTCTAAAAAGTGATCTCTGATGATCTAATCAGTTTATTTGTAGTATGAGGCCTGGATAACTGCCTCACAGGACTGTTCTCTGAAACGCAAACTGCTCCTGATCCCCAGAAAACCACGTCTATAAAAGTAACTCAGTAATAAGTTGAGATCAATAAAACATTAAGTTATAAGAACGGATACTAAATACACACTGAAATGTAACTATGGCCAAGGCGTGATGGTACATTTCTGTAACCCCAGCATGGAAGAGGCTAATAAGTCGGGGCAACTGTAAGGGTGAGGCTGGTCTGGACTAAGAGAGAGAGAGAGAGAGAAAGAGAGAGAGAGAGAGAGAGAGAGAGAGAGAGAGAGAGAGAGAGAGAGAGAGAGAGAGAGAGAGGAAGGAGGGAGGGAGGGAGGAATGGAGAGAGAGAGAGAGAAAGGGAGAGAGGGAGGAGGGGGAGAGAGAGGGAGGGGGAAAGGGAGAGAGGAAGGGAAAGAGGAAGAAGGAAGAAATAGGAAGAAGAGAAAAAGGAAGGAGCCAATTACAACTTCTTTAAATTAAAAATCTTAGTAGGTTGGGGATCCTGGTATAAATCCTAAACACTGTTGAAAAGATGCATCCCCAAATAATTCATCTGAGTTTAGCAATGAAGTCATTTTATTGTCACTAGAATCACCAGCTTGTCCCTATAAACATTCCTATCACAAACACAGGCCTTAGAATACTATACAAAACTTATAAGCAGAGTCTCTAACACAGTAAAAGCCCAGTCACTAAGACCCTTTTGGATGACTGAGTTGTGCACCATCTTGTGAGGTACCCAGTTTCCAAGGCAGCACCACATGTCTCCAGCATCTCGTGTTGCTCCTTCCCTGTGCTCAGGGTTGGCTGCATGTGCCTGAGAGCAGAGCATGCAGAAGTGAAGAAGCCATGAGACCTCACATTGGAGATTGCTCTGTCAAAGCCACTGAGGCTTCTCTCAGTCATAGAGTGAAAAACAGAGTTGGCACAGCAGTGGACTGATTCACCAGCAATAGAGAGCTACTAAAGAGACACCTTATCACCACCTTGAAGTTCAGAGTACTTAAAGAGAACCTTTGATACTGAAGACAGAGTCCTTTCAAAACAAATTTCTGAAAATATCACCAACAGAGAGACTCTGAGTATTGTGGCTGTAAAGAAGGCGCTGGCGTGTTTGCAGCTTTGGTGCGCTGAGGGCAGTGAGAGTGGCAAGGCGGGGAGGGGTGTCCTGAGATTCTCGGGCCAGCCCATCTCGTTTATTCCATGTCTCAAACAAGATAGACTGCTCCTGAGAAACAACACTCAAGACAGGCCTCTGGCCTTCACATGCACACACACACGCAGCGTGGGAATCCAGGTGACTCTACCTTGGGAAGTTCACATGGATGGCTTTTATTTTCTTCCTGAGCATGTTAAATTAAAGCAATCTCAGCTCTGCTCTTTTTTTTTTAAGTGACAAACGACACAGTTTTGAAAAGAGAAAGTTTACTATGGAGATTATTAAACCTAAGAGCTAATAGGGGTTGGCTGGTAAGAACAGAGAACTCAGTACTGAAGAGATGGCTCAGGGGCTAAGAGCGCTTGCTGCTCTTGCTGAGGTCTAGAGTTCAGGTCTCTCCTCTCACATCAGGTTTCTCACAGTCATGTGCAAACCCAGCTCCAGAGGCATCTAAGGGCATCCACATACTTACACACACACACACACACACACACACATTTTTAAAAGGTTAAAAAGAATGCAGATAAGCAGAAGTAAGGAGGAGCCACTACCCTTTGGCCTGAGTAGGAATCCTAGGACAAGATCCTGGCCTTGCTGCAAGGTGGGCACCAGTAAGGTTCAGATGAGGCTTGCCAGGAATCAGAGGAGTTCCTGAGATTTTATGGAACTTGTTGGGCATCTGGTTTGTGTGTGTGTGTGTGTGTGTGTGTGTGTGTGTGTGTGTGTGAGAGAGAGAGAGAGAGAGAGAGAGAGAGAGAGAGAGAGAGAGAGAGAGAGAGATGGATTGGGGATTGGGGGAGGGCAGTGGCCTAGGAAAGCAAGCAATAAGCCAAGTTTGAACCTTTATCAGCTCTGTGAGAATTACAAATTGTTTCCTTCCAAGTTTATTTGCCAGTCTACTCAGGAATTCCTCTGTGTTTCAATATTTGTAATTGACAAAATGTCTTCAAAATTTTCTGAAGAGTATACCTTCCTATGGTGGTCAGAGGAGTCAGGGAGCCAAGGTGTGTACAATCCTTTGAGCAGAATCTGCTCCATATTAAACACCACGGAAAGGCTGCTGTTGTGATCTCTTTACAAACAACAGTTGCTGTGTTTGCCCTACGTTCCCAGTTTGTTTCCCAGTAAAACCTAGGGTGCTAAATGACTTTGTCAAAGTATGCTGGACTTTTAAATACTACAAGACTTCTCAGGATTGTTGTTTTTATGGAGACCATAACCATTTGCAAAGTCATTAGATTAGTCACCTTGGGCTGCTAGGACGAAACACCATTGGCTGGGCAGCTATAAACGATGGGAATTTAAACTCTCATAGATCTGGAGACTGCAAAGCCCAGGGTTAAAGTCTGGCCTGGTTCAGTTTTTGGTGAGTGTTTGCTTCCTGTGTATCCTGGCTTTGACCTCATGTGACACAGAGATGGGGTAGAGAGAAAGCGAGAGGGGAAGAGGGAGGGATTGAGTGAATTCTGGCTCCTCTTCCTCCTCCTTCTCAGACACTAATACTGTTGGGGGCACTCTTATCCAAACCTAATTATATTTGTCAAGCTCCGACTCCAAGTACCATCATATGGAAGGTAAAGGCTTCAACATAAACTTCAGGGATATAGCCAGTCAGTTCATGGCATCCATCAGCCATGCATCTGAACATGCATTTCCCTAGGTTCTAACTCTAGTTTATCAATGTATTATGCATTTATAATTTTTGAACCTTTAAAAAAACTGCCTCAGTTTTAATTTTTATCTTATTCTAATTTTATATTATACATCCACCTACATTCTTTCTAATTTTTTTTATTTACTTTATCCAAATAGCTATAGGACTCTTTCTGTACATTCTCTACCCACCCCTGGGACCCTTTTATTCAAGAAGTCAGCTCCTTGTCGTATATTACTAGATTTCCTTACATTTTTTTGAGATTTTTAAATTGAAAAGAAATTTTTTATTTTCATTAGGTGTTAGTCCTTATAATTATATGTTGTGATTTTTCTGTAGTATAGGCAGAGATTATTTCTATCCTATAAAAATTAATTTTTCTTATTAATATACTTGTCCCTCTCCCTTTCCTTTCACCTTCCCCCTTTCCTCCCCTCCTCCAGCTGGGAATTAAGTCAGGCTTTGCAGGTGCTAAACAAATGTTCTACTCTTAGGCTACATCTCAGCTCTTTCTTGATGTAGTTTCTTACTATGTAGTTCAGGCTGGCCTTGAACTCATTATGTAGCACAGACTGACTTCTAACTCATAATCTTCCAGTTTCTGTATCCTGGGTGCTAGGTTGTAGGCATTCACTAAAGTAACTGGCTTCTTCTCAGCTCACCTCACTCGCTCCTCTTCCCAGCAGCTGTCCCACTTTTTCCTATGAGACTGATTTGAAGGACCCACCTCTCCCTGGGTTACTGGGGCAGGAGCTGAGCCTTGTTAAAGCACTGGTAGATTGCTGTTAATGTTAGCAATATGTTTTTATTATAATGAAACTTCTTAAAATATTTATTTTTCTTTCAAGTAAGCTAAGGAATTGAGGGCAGAAGCAGTTGGCTTCCTAATAAACAGTTTTTATATTCTTCTGTGGTACCCTGGCTGCCTTGGTAGAAGGACTATCTGCCCTACAGTCAGCAACCCTTCCTTTATGCTAGGCTTGCTGCTTTGAACACCCCAAAGACCACTTGAAAAGGTAGCATAGCAACCACATAACCAGTTGCTCCAACATGACCCCAACACTCCCCCATACTGTTTCAGAAGTCTTTCACCTGCCAGAGGTGGGGTGCTCCCTATCACCCAGAACCACAAAAAGGTTGGTGGCTGGCTTCTACAATCCTTCACTTGTGTAAGCCCCTCCCAAGGATGTAAGTATGGTTCTTTTGGAGGATGCATCCTTTGCAGGAAAATGGGGCAGACTCCCTTGCCGTATCTTATTTTTCTACATTAGCAAGCTGTTTGGTTTATTTTGCCATTCTGCTGGGAAACATCACCCTGATGTGGCAACACAAGGCCCCAGCCCAAGGGAGAACTTCTCTCACGTGGTCTATTCTTACCTCTTTGGTCTTTGCCATTCTAGAGCAGGGGATCTGGTGACGGGAAGAAAGGGTGAGATGGCAACAGGATGGGAGGATGCTAGCTGCAGCCCTGGAGCAGTAGCTCTGGTTACAGTAGAGATGGGAAAGTCAGTGGTGGTGGGTACGGGTGGCAGAGACGATGAGAGTTCTGATGAACTGAAGACAAGGAATGATGAGCTGACCATTGGAAGAGTCCCAGAGAGCTACCAAAGGGTCTCAGTGACCACAGGGCCATTAGCTGTAAAAACATCTCTGTCGATGGTTCAGTTTCTGAACAACACAGCACCCATCACTGTAGGACCGACGGTCCCAAGAGCTGCAAGACCAGAAGGTGCTACTGGCTCTGTTGTGTCCACTGCTGCTGGAAGTTGAGGAGCATAGTAGCTGGCGAGTACTAAAACCACCATATTAATCCCAGAGCAGTAAGCCTCTAGCCTGAAAATATGTTCAGCCATAAGTACCCGACGTTGATGAAGGCAGTAGGCCAATAGCTGTGCTCTGTATAAAACTAGTTCTATTAAACATGGGTATGGTAGAAAATGGTCCCATAGGAGACAAGATGTAACCCCATCCTTTGAAAATTGTAATACCTCGGAGACAATAGAAGGTGACAATATCATTAGTGAGCTAGTCAGAGGGTTGACAAGATGGCATGGCAGCAAAAGACATGCCACTGTGCTTGACGACTTGAATTCCATTCTTGGGATCAACACAGTGGAAAAAAAGAACCCACTCTTGAAAGTTCTCCTATGACCTCAACCAGTGCACATTGACCCTCACAGACTTCAACACACAAAAATAAACACATAAATGTAAATTGAAACACGACACAGGCAGAGTATGGGGATCCTTTGAGAATCAAGGAAGGCATAAGTGACTTCAGATGAACTCAAAGAATGAGGAAGATTCAATGAACTTGATCTGCTGATCAATTAAATAATAAAACAAAGTTAAACATTAAATGGCCGAACCAATAAAAACATCCAGTTGGTGAGATAAGGGCTAAAGGTTCTGGGTAATCATTTACTCCTAAGGGTTAGACAGCGGCACAAAGCCCAGAAACAAAATGACCGGAACCAGAACCATGCGCACTGCCTTCCTCAGGTTTGCTTTCAAGTTCTTGCTCTGTTGTTGCTGATTTGGGAATATGGGCCTTCTTCTGTTGAGATGATAGGAGGCGAGCAAGACTGTCTCTCTTGGGAGATGGTTCTGAAAAGTGAGGCAGGATGCTGCCTTTCCCTGAAACAAATGAGGACCCTGGGAACTCCAGAAGAAAAGGGATGGAGGAAGGGAAGAAGGAAGGGAGGACGGGAGGGAGGGAGGGAGGGAGGACGACAGACAGACAAAAAGATAGAAGGTGGGGGAGGAAAGGGAGAGAAAGGGGGAGGAGAAGAGAGAATATCGGCTGAAGCCACTAGAAATAAATAAGCAGCCATCATAAACTCAGGGTTTATATGTCTGAGGGTTATTGATGTTGGAAAATGGAGCAGAGCACTCATGCATTTAACTTACATTTGTGAAGTGCATTAATTTGAGGAAATAGCATTAACCAACAGATTGAGGCAATAACGGCTTATGTCTTAAACAATGTTTTTATCAGGCTTCAAAGATCAACTTAACCAAAACAGAGTGATCACGGGGAATTACACTGGGAAGTGGGGGACAAAACAAATAACACCCCTTATGGCTTTGGACAGTGGTTCAGAGTAAAGAGCCTAGACCGGAAGAAGTTTTGGGGGTTGTGGATGAAAATGATGCCATGTTTCTTACAAGGAGAAAACATTTAGAGTGGAGACCAGCGCTATTAACCTTGCCATTCTCACTGCATGCCAGCACTCGGGCGGGGTGGGAAGCAGGTTAACGCCAATAGCTCAGAAAGAAACAATATTGCTAAGAAAAATTGCTAAGATCCGCTGACCCACCTGCTTTCCCGGCTCTTGTAATTTCCTTGCCCTAAAAGGAAATAGTTAAGACTGATAAATTTCAAATTTATAGCTCTGCCTTAGCCCACAAGACTGAGGTCTGCTGGGCGGTCTTCCTTTCTGTGTACAGTGCGAAGGAAACCTTCGCCCCACCCCCGTGCCCACAGCTCCATGGGGCATGACTCACTCTTACCTCAAGCCACGTAGAGCCTCCAATGGTTACTGCTCTGCCTGTCGCATCTCCACACCCATCTCTTTACCAAGTCTTACTGGCTCATCTCCAAATCACCTGATTGTGGGCTTTTTCACGGCAGGCAACTCAGCCCAGCCAGCATCAACTCCGCACCCAGGGTGCGAACAATTGCTGCCCAAGGCTGCTGTTCCTAGGTTTTCCGCATGCATCACAGGCTGGCTGAAGTAATCCCAGTCCCTAGCCAGGCCTGTGGGAGCCTGCATCCTGTGACCACTGCCTGTTGCTTTGACTGTTGCTGCCCCCTTGAATCTCCTTTCTCACTCTGTGCGAGCTACGTCAGACTGCCTCTGCCTTCCAAAGCAAGCCGAAGCTATTTGTTTCTTTTGCTGCCATCCTCGTGCGCAGCTGGACTTCCCTTTCAGCTCAGAGATAGCCACTGGGTACCAGCAGACTAGGTGGTTGGACTAGCAAAGCAGACGCCCTAGCTGTCACTGTTAGGCCCTCAGTCACTATCACTCAACTCTCCCGCCCCCTTCCCAGCTATGCCTTTCTTGCTTTTTCTCCCCTGATCATATTGCACACTCTCACTCACCAGGGCATGCGTCCTGCATGTTGTCCATAGTCCTGTCTCTCCCCCCCCCCCCCATCCTTGTCCCACCCTCACCCTCTAACTGGCGAATTCACTTATCTCACAAACTCAAGAAAGCCCAATTCCAGGCATCCACACTCTGGTGAAGTATGCATAGAAAGCAGCGAGTGAGAGCCAAGACCTCCAGTCATGCTGGAGAAAGCCATGGAAGCAACGTATTCCATATAGTCCACAAATGTTTACTGAATTCGTGAATGAGCCAGCGATCATGAGCTCTGAGACCTTGCTTCCCTGGGAGGGTCTGTAAAGCCATAAGATAATGGGGCCCTGGATTCCATCTTCAGTTCAGTGAGTGGCAAAAGTTTCTGGTCAACCCGTCTCCCTAAGGTGTGGTCAAGAGCCAGCACCTCAGTTTAGTTTTTCCAGCAGAATTCTCTGGCTCGACCCACTTGACTCCGCCATTCAGTGTTGGTTTGGACTGAGTTGTTTGTGAGTTCATTTCTGAATCCGGATGCAGCCTGGCAGGTCTAACCGCAGAGCGTGGGAGTCAGGATCCCGTCTGTGACCGCTCACTGTGAGCTGTAGTAGTGACATGCCTGGACATTAGGTGACCTTTGTAGCGACTCCGAAACACAGGATCATCCTGAAGCCAGCACACGCCACACATCTTTAATATGAACAGATTTCATATTCCCTAGATGGCAGGTGTAGAATGGCTTCACCTCAAGAGAAACTTCATCCACCCTTACTTTCCTTTAAATCAGTTTGGCCCTTCAGCTTCTGTGTTCATTGTCAGGTGGTGAGAAGCCATCTTAGACTCCATGTAACCCCAGTCTCATGGGTCATAGGCACAACAGACAGCACGAAGTTCCAGACTTTATATAATGAAACGTCTCAATTCCAGTCTGGACCCTGGAGGGAAGGGGCTGTTTGGATAGCCTCCCGTTCCCTTCCTTAGTCAGCCACTCCCCTCTCCTCTCATCCTAGCTGAAGCTTCTAACCCTTCCAGGGCTGGACTAGGGCAACGGAGGCCAATATGAGGAGGGGTGCCTAGCCCATGCTGCATATTTAGAACTCCTCACTGGGGACTTCGGGGTCCTTCTCCTGTCAGGGGTGACTCATGTCTTTTGGTCCTTTCCTCAACTGTCGAGCATCTGTTAGTCCACTTCTGTGGTCACAAAACAGCTTCTAGGCAGGGCTTCTGGGCAGGTTTTAGAAAGCTGGAACCTTGACTCCTCTCAAGTCATCTACATCTGGTTGACCTGGAATTTGGGGCTCTGTCCCCCAGCATTTTTTGCACCTGCTACCGTGAAGATACTACAGGCATTTAGTGTGGGGTGGGCTTTCTCCTCTACTCAACGGATACCCACAGTCACAGCTTATGTGCTCTGAACTGAAAGACATGAACTCACCAGTTCCCTTCTCTCTGCCTTTCTGCCTCCACTCTTTCCCACAACGAGCTCCCTTGGGCATACGTGTAACCCTATAAATGCCTCTCTTTCCCTTTCATAACATCCAGGTGGCTAAGCTGTTCTGTTTGTTCATCACAGTTGGTTTGTGCCCCTGAACTTGGTTCAGTAGCATCTTCCTCTGAGACCTCTGTGATGGTCTCTTCCAAGTTCAGGTAGGGCTCATCATCTAGGATTATTACACACACAGAGAGACACGAAGACGCATGCACATACATATACACATGAGAGTACTGTCAGCAAGAACAATTTGCACACCCTGCAGGTTGCAATTACAGTTTTTTTGTGGTAAATATTTGTTGTTGTTGCTTTAAAATTTTATTCATTTACATTTATGTTTTATTTGTGTGTGTGTGTGTGTGTTTGTGTGTGTGCGAGCACGTGCATGTGTTCATACACTATATAATCTGTGTATAGTACATGAGGAAGCCGTAAGAGAACTGTGCTCACCAGAAACCTGCTGGATTAACAGGTGGTTGTGAGCCTCCTTGAATTCATGGAATACTTCTGAAAGAGTAGCAAGTGCCTTTAACCACTGAGCTACCACTCCAGACCCTTTCCAATTTGTTTTTAATCACATCAATATTTCACAAACACTGATTAGATACCATAGATGAAATGAAATTCCTGTGTGACCATTTTGACCTGTCTTGCTTCCCCCTACAAAGATGACAAAACCTATTAGAACGGATCTTAATTTTTCTTTCATAACTTTTTTTAGATCTCATATTTACACATAAAGTATGTGAGGTGTGTCTTCGTGTGAGTTTGTATACTTAAATTTAGTTTTCTACAACCTGCTTTTCACCCAACAACTTTATTTGTTCTCTCGTTTTTTTTAAATTAGTTTTTTGAGAACATTGCACAATGTGTATTTAGCACATACAGTCCTCGGATCCACTCCCCACTTCTCTCCACCCAAGTTTACATCCTCTTTCTCCCTTCCCAGCACTTATCAATTGGCCATAGCTCCTCAGCTGGGGGACGGACTTTGTGCACAGCTCCCTCTCCGTGCTGGGGTTTAGTCTGGCAGAGCTTGCCCAGGTCCTGTGCATGCTGTCACGACCATTGTGAGTTTGTGTGTGCCCCTTCCTGCTGTGTCTGGAAAACACTGCATTATTTTCTTGTTGTCGTCTACCCCTCTGGCTCTTGAAACCTTTCCACTTCTGTTTCCATATTAATCCCTGAGTTTGTGAGGAGGGGGAATGATGTGTGTATGCATGCGGGTGTGCGTGCATGCATATGTGTGTGTGTGTGTGTGTGTGTGTGTGTGTGTTCCATTCAGGGCCAAACATTCTGCAGTCTCTTATTTTCCACATCTTGACAAATTTTGTATCTCTGTCTTGCTGTAAAAAGAAGTTTCTTGATTAGGGCTATAAAATGTATTAAATTATTGCATTAATATATTATATATTAATATATAGTATATGTAATTATATATTAAATATATTAATTTATGTCTATTAACATATTAAACTGTTAGGAGTTGTTTTAATAATGTGCCCATGCAATAGAATGATAACAGTAGGATCAGTAGGCTATATGACCCACCTAGCCACAAGTTCTTGGCCAGTTAATGGTACCAGGCCTGAATTTCTTCTTGTGGAGTGTGCCTAAATACAAGTAGAAAGTGGTTGGTTATACTCATGATCTTTATGCCACTTTCCTGTGGTGATTCACATAAGAAGACCCCATAGTTCCAAGCATTTCAATTCTTGATCCCCAGTTGGTGGCACTGTTGGGTAGTGAGTGCTATGCCCCAAGTGGCTTGGTTTTGCAACTGACTCGGGACAGTGAGGGAACGAAAAAAAATGATAGACACATATACAGAAAAGCTAGGATCAAGTAAAGTGTGTGTACTCTGAAGGAGCTGCACATACTTCTCCTACAACTCAGAACCTTAGCATCTTCTCATGTACAGCACATGGAGAAGTTAGCTAGTCTTGGTAGGAGGTCTTTGTAAGCGAGCAGCCTGAGGCTCTAGACATCCAGGAGGAGGGAGCTGCAGTCGTTAGCTAGTTTTTATATCCATGTGATCAGTCATCTATAAACACTGGTACTAGGACCAGAAGAAGAAGGCCTTGCCAGTTTCAAGCCTCTCCCACATGCAGAAAGGATTTGCCATCTCCCATGGGCTTGAGGGCTTGGTCCTTGTATGGCTGTGCCCATGTCAATAATACAGATCCATCCTGGACTTCATCATTCAGGGCTTCCTCTGCTCCCTGGAGGGTAGGTTTGGAGGGCATAACCTTGCTGGAGGAAGGATGTTACTGGGGGCAAGACTTCAGGTTTTCAGACCATGTTCTATTCCCAGCGTGTAGTCTCTGCCTGGTGCCTGCAGTTGAAGATGAGAGCCCTCAGCCACCTGCTTCTGCTGCCTTGCCCTCACTCCACTATCGTGGGTTCTGTCCTTTAAAATTGCACGTTCACACACTTTCCTCTATCAGTTCCTGTGGTCATGGTGTTTCATCACAACAATAGAAAATTAATTGACATAGCATGTCTTTCCTGGCCAGTGGTTTCCTGCTGAGTAAGGCTGACAATCAGCTTTCTCCTCTGGCAGTGTGCATAGACCCTTCCAGTGCTCAGAAACCCAAATCAGGCTCTTTGCAAGACGGAACCACTAAATGGTCTCTCTAACCCCTCTTTAATCACTTTAGGCATCCTATGTAACGTTATGAGTCTAATATATTTGGGGAAGTTTCCATCTATCTTCCGTGGCTTACATCTGAGGAGTTGGCTTAGATGGGCTGCATCTCTGGATGTTTATCATTTGAACCTCAAGCTCATAGTAAGTGGAACTTCACCTGTAGTAATTGGTTGTGATCTGTGTATATCAAAAGAACAAGCTACAAGCTTAGTTCTCAGAGAATATAGTGTGAATTCAAAACCCCACTTCGCCAGGAATTTTTAGAGTCCCTGTTTTAAAACCAGCAGCTGGGGAAAGTGTAGAGATTCTTAAAGTTTGGGGCCTCTGCAGCTTCTGGGTATGTGTTAGGATCTTCCTCATAATCTCATTCCTGACATGGACCTGGCTTCATCCTTCATAGTGACTGGGCCATAATCCTGCACCCCTGATGGACGCTGCCTCTATGCCCCACCCCTACATCACAGAAGAAATAGTGCATGACTCTAAGCTTTCATTGTATCCATGGAGGTAGCTCTTTCTAGCTTTGGAACCCTGCGCCTCAAAGAACAACTGTTTGCCATATTTTACCTAACCTAAGCATTTTTAAGGGACAGTTTCCACCACCCCAGAAAATTTAATCTATTGAAATCTTCCAGATAAAGTTTCAAATAAGTGTTTAAGTTTTCATGTCCAGGTGCTACAAATACCCAGCTTAAGAATAGGGAGCAAACAGATTTAGAAAGAATCTTGTATTGATCTAGACAGTCCAGGCTAGTTTACTATTTGAAAGATACAGCTAGTAAGACTCAGGGTAACTATATCTTTTCCAAGGTCTCACATTTTGTTAGTGACAGCCAAGGATGGGGACCACATCATATAAGATATAGGATGCTTTCCTGTCTGTGTTTGCTCTTACATTCTTTTATTTCAGTAAGTAGATGCTGAACCTTAGGAAGAGAGAGAAAAAATGCCTACTGGAGCAGACATCAAGGAGAGAATGGGAGACAGTTCCTATGACAGCAATTCAAACATGACCCAAGAACAATCCTTCAAGAAAGGTAAAAATCACACACAAAGAACTCTGGTTATGGGCTGTGGTGGCGCACGCCTTTAATTCCAACACTCAGGAGGCAAAGGCAGGTGAATCTCTGTGAGTTCAAGACCAGCCTGGTCTACAAAGTGAGTGCCCAGGCAGGCTCCAAAGCTACACACAGAAACCCTGTCTCAAAACAAAACAAAAAAAAAACTCTGGTTATGAGGAAAATAGGATCTAGGCACCCCAATTTCCTCCTTCTTGATAGATAGCATTTTTCTCGCTAGTGACCAATAGAGCTAAATAGTGATAAAGCATTTTTACTCCTAATTATTTAATTTCTCATAGGTAATCTCAAAGGCATACAGAACAGATAAGAAAATGATGTAGGTGGGTCTTCTATCTATCTGTTGTTTCATTGGTTAATTAATAAAGAAAACTGCTTGACCTGATAGGTCAGAACATAGGTAGGCGGGGAAGACAGAACATAATTCTGTGAGGAAGAAGGCAGTGAGGCAGTCGCCATGATTCTCCAACCCGAGAAGGATGCAGGTTAGAATCTTCCCCGTATTCTTTTAAACACTGCTTGGACCATTAGTTTCAGCCTCTTATTGGCTATCTCTCATATCTTGCTTAACCCATTTCTAATAATCTGTGTAGTACCACGAGGTGGTTGCTTACCCGGCCCTGGAAACCTTATCTCTGAGGCTGGCTTTGCCTCCAAAGGAACTAGCTCTCCATCTCGGGAGAATGGAGACTCCGCAGAACAAACTGTACCCCCTATATTCCTGAGAACCAAACAGACACCGGTCTTTTGCCTCTTCCAGACCTAGAAACCATAAGAAGGCAGCTGACTGCACGACCTCTGTCCCTTTTTCTCCTAGGTTTTTGTTCACTGCGGCATTGCCTGGCCTTCATCTTGCAGCTCTGTAATTTTTCGATCTATACCCAACAAATGAACTTGAGCATTGCCATAACAGCCATGGTGAACACCACAGCAGCAACCAGCCAGCCCAACACTTCCACTGAAAGACCCCCCACTGACTCACAGAACTTCTGGAATGAAACAGTACAGGAATCTAAGGTACTGATATGTTTTGTGAGAGTCTCAACTATTTCTTTGATTCAAGGGCCATCTTATGAGCAAATGAAATTTCTTTAGTATGAGACCATAAAGATTACCTGAGGGGATTTTTATCTCTCTATATATAATGCCTATAAGTGAAACCTTGGTTAAGTCAGAATAAATCATGGTTCCTCATTCAGTAAAAATAAATTCTTCTTCTATACGGATGAAAATCAACCCCAACCAGGCTCATAGATTATGTGCCCTCTCTTCTACATAATGCTCAGTATCTCAGCTATGACATTTCTTTCTTCATGAGCTTCTCCTTCTGTCTCTATCTATTATGCATAATATATGTATCTATTATAATATATAAAATATAGTAGTTCATATAGATCCTATATGAAGATGAATATTATATGTATTTGCCTTTCTGAGACAGAGACTTTCTATGTTTGTCTTCAAACTCCTTATCCTTCTGCTTCAGCATCCAAAGTACTTAGATTCCAGGCAAGTACCAGCATGGATTCCTGTAATTTGTTTTTTGTTTGTTTTTGTTTTTCGAGACAAGGATTCTCTGTGTAGCCTCGGTGTTTATCCTGGAACTAGCTCTTGTAGACCAGGCTGGCCTCGAATTCACAGAGATCCACCTGCCTCTGCCTCCCAAGTGCTGGGATTAAAGGCATGTGCCACCACTACCCTACTGTGACTCCTATATTTTAATTGGTCAGTAAATCATGTCAGGGTGATAGAAAAGAATATACTATGCATATACTTAGTTTTTTTTCTTTATGAAACTTGTGAATTGGAAGAATTGAGCAGTGTTGAAATGAACTGCACATTGCTTTCTGTGTCTCAAGTCTTACAATGAATAGTCAAACAGCTGAGCCAGATGTGAAGCACAACTGTAATCTAGTGACTTTGGAGTTTGGAGCAGAAGGACTAAGAGATCAAGATCATCCTGGGCTGGCAAGAACCTATCTCAGACCAAAATGAAATGAAACAAGTCACATATGCAGCCAAACAATGGATTCTTCTTGTCGCCTAGGCCCCAGTGTATGACTGGACTCCAGAGATCCAGGGTATCCTCCTCAGCTCCCTGAGCTACGGGTCATTCTTAGCTCCAATCCCCACTGGCTATGTGGCTGGAGTATTTGGAGCCAAGTATGTGGTTGGAGCAGGTTTGTTAATTTCTTCAGTGCTGACTCTCTTCATTCCACTGGCGGCTGACACTGGAGTAGCCTTGCTCATTGTCCTTCGGGTCATCCAAGGCATTGCTCAGGTATCAAGATCTTTACCAAGTATAACTGGCAAATATCTATGTTCTAGAATGATCTCATATCTCTAAGAATGAATAATTTTCCCCAGGTTATGGTATTAACAGGTCAGTACTCAATATGGGTCAAATGGGCTCCGCCATTGGAAAGGAGTCAACTCACCACCATTGCTGGATCAGGTAACTGGTATCTGAATCTCATTTTGTATGCACTATCCAAGAGTACTCAGCAATGGGCTACTAAGAGAACAAAAACCTTGTATCCTAGTCACCCTGTCTTCATAATCCTTGCTTTGAAGAACTAGATCATCTTTTTTGATCAGAATAGCATGTTACCAATGCAGCAAACATTCTTGGATTTTATATGCATTAATTTCTTTTACCCTCATAAGAACCTTATAAATCAGTTAAATAGTATGTACACAGTGTAAAAAATCCAAGACACAAGTAGACTGATAAGTGTCTGATATGGCTCCTGAGGGAAAGAGCAGTGTTTGTTTTGTTTTGGTCTTGATTGAAGCTCAAATCCTCATTCACCATCACTCAACTCTGTAGGAAGGGTATGGATTCTCAAGACCAGCCTTCATCTACATACCCTTGTATCTTTTGCTCAGGGGCAATGCTTGGGACCTTCCTTGTCCTCATTGCTGGTGGTCTTCTTTGCCAGACCCTCGGATGGCCTTATATCTTCTACATCTTTGGTGAGTTTGTTCATTTTGAAAATCTCAGAATGTTTCTCTATGACAATGAATGCTGGGTATCTGGGATGAACGTATCTTTGGTTATCTAAATTTGAACAGATAGCATTTATGTAAAGTTGGCAATGTTCAAAATTAGTCATGGTGAAAATCTTGCTGATTTATAAAAGAGCATCTAGGTTTTAGTATTCTGGGGGCTGTAGAGATGGCTTAGCAGTTAGGATTATTTGTTGCTCTTGCAGAGGACTCAGGATCAGTTCACTCACAAAATATCCCATAACTTTGTGTAACTCCAATTCTAGGGGATCTCATGCCCTCTTCTGACCTCCACAGGTGCACAAATACATATGCAGACAAAACCTCATACATACAAAACAAAACAAGTAAATTTCAAAAGACGAACTAGTATGAATTTAATAGTTTGGCTATATAGTTGAATAACCTTATAACTTTATGGACATCAACATTGTTATTGTTTATAAACACTTGGTGGTGGGGGACCAGTCCCAGAAGGGGCATCAGCAGGATACCTGAGGCCTTGGCAGGGCAGTGGCAGGTCCCCAGAGGCACCCACAGGTTCCCTTTGTGGGTGAGAGACCAAGGTGGGTGAGAGACAGAAAGATACGCCCTGCAGAGAGAGAGTTTGGGTATAGCGTTTATTTAGCAGGTTATGGAGAGGAAAGGGAAGCTGGAAAGGGAGAAGAAGGGAGAAAAAAAGGCAGAGAGAAAGAGGAAAGGGGGGGTAAAGAGGGATAGAGAGAGAGGGAAAGGGGAGTGAGGTAGTAGTTACTTCTTCAGAAGAGGGACAGGGAGAGAGAGAGAGAGAGAGAGAGAGAGAGAGAGAGAGAGAGAGAGAGAGAGAGAGAGAGAGAGAGAGAGGAGTAGGCTGGAGAGGAGCCAGGGGATCTGCTTGCATGGTGGGGGGAATGGAGGGTTGGGAGTGGTTGGAGCTTGTCTCTTAAAGGACAGGGTACCCAGGTGACAGGGAAGGTCAGAAAAATAACAAGCACACACCTTTCTGAGCTAGGGAGATGGCTCAGTTTGTAAAGTGATTACCATGTAGGCATAAGGAGCTGAGTCTAATTTCCAGAACTCATGTGAAAAATTGGGTATCATGGTGCACATCTGTAATCTTAATACTGGGGAGGCAGAGACAAGCAGGACCCTGGACTTGTTGCCAGCCAGTGCATCCTCCTTAGTAAGTCCCAGTCCATTAAAAAAATACTGTCCAACAATGAGGACCCTAAGAGAGACAGACATACATGGATCTAATCTACATGGGAAGTAGAAAAAGACAAGATCTCCTGAGTAAATTGGGACCATGGGGACCATGGGAGAGAGTTGAAGGGGAGAGGAGAGGCAGGGAGGGGAGTAGAGAAAAATGTAAAGCTCAATAAAATAAAATTAAAAAAAGGGAAAGTACTGTCCAAAAACTAGGTGGCTGACACCTGAGTGATGGATGGCATTCAAGTTTGATGAGCCACACCGCCACTCCGCAATGATGATAGTGACTTCTCCAACACTGTGATAAGGAATGAATTAGATTGATGGTGATTAACTTCATTCTGCATGTAGAAACGGTCTAAGTAATCAGTTGCACATAAAACAAGAAAGGTAAACGAAAGGCAGGAAAAGGCTCAGTGGAGAAGCTAACCTTGCAGTCCAGCAGGAGGGGCACCAGCTGGTGCTCAGTTGTGAGGGCACGTGCACTGAGAGCTTGTGGGCATCTTCGGTGTAACACGTGTGTGCTTCAAAGCCTCTGGTAACTCAGCGGTTGGAAGCAGCTGCCGTTCTTCCTGGAGTCCCACGGAGCAGCTGGTGGCCTCTATTCTCTTTCTCTCATCTGCCTTGGATCATGGAGTCACTGGAGCGCCTTCCTCCCTAGAGGACGGGGAAGAAAGGCAGCATCTCTTGATGCCTCCACTGACAGCTGCCCTAGGGCTGAAGCAAAAGCAAGTTACAGGAACAAGACCTACGTCAATGGTGGTGAAGTACCCTCCGTGACAGAGCCATTCAGGATCACAGTGTTGGGGATGAGGGTGAAGTACCTGCACTAGTTATTCTATCCACCATAGAAATCATCAAATGGAAGGAAAGCGTCGACACAGTGCTGACGGGCTCTTCTATCACAGGTGGAATTGGCTGTGCCTGTTGCCTGATCTGGTTTCCTCTCGTATATGATGACCCACAGAATCACCCCTTTATCAGTGCTGGTGAGAAGAGATACATTGGGTGTTCACTGGCTCACGAGGTACATTGAGGAATCTCCCTGTCACTTTCCCTATCCCTGGGTATCTCCTATCTCATGATAGAGGTAGAGCAGGGGCACTCCTATCTCGTGATGGAGGGGGTAATCACATGCGTTTTCTTTTAGGATTGCTCACCAGGCTGGTCTCTTCCAATTAAAGCCATGGTCAAATCTCTCCCACTTTGGGCTATTGTAGTTTCTTACTTCTGTCAGTATTGGCTGTTATCCACAATGATGGCATACACACCCACGTATATCGGCTCTGTACTTCAAGCAAACCTCAGAGACGTGAGTATAAAGAAGGTGTACCCGGTTACTGTGTTTCTCTGTGTGATCTCACTCGTGGCCACAGGATGAGGAATTTAGGCCAGGACCCCCTCACAGGAAACGCAGCCAGGTAACTTGGATTCACACTGACCTCAATGTGGTTCACTGCTTACTTGAGCAGAGGTGTGGCTCCAAATCAGGTCATGGTGTCATATTTTTAAAAGTCCTATGCAAAAAATCCTATACTTAATGAAGTCAGCATTTATAAACAAGAATTTTCTATTGGTAGCATAAATTTTTTTAAAAGGATTAATAAATTGTGTTGTAAATAAGATATTAGACTTCTTTTCCTTCCTTCCTTCCTTCCTTCCTTCCTTCCTTCCTTCCTTCCTTCCTCCCTCCCTCCCTCCCTTTCTTTCTCCCTTCTTCCCTTTCTTCCACCTTCTCTCCCTTCTTTCTTTTTTCCTTTCTTTCTTTCTTTCTTTCTTTCTTTCTTTCTTTCTTTCTTTCTTTCTTTCTTCTTCCCTTCCTTCCTTCCTTCCTTCCTTCCTTCCTTCCTTCCTTCCTTCCTTTCTTTCTTGATGTTTTTTTCCCCTGAGATAGGGATTCACTAAGTATCCTAGGTTAGCATGGAATTTACTACGTAGCTGTCCCCCAAATTCAGGTCTTCTTATGTCTACCTCCTCACTGTAGGATTCCAGGCATTTACCACCAAGCCTAGCTCAAAATCTTTAAAGTAACTATTTCTAAGTGATCTTTATATATGAAGAGAGCGCTTATCATTTTATTAAAATTATCGAAACCAGGTATGGTAGTGCATGCCTTTAATCCCAGCACTTAGGAGGCAGAAGCTGTAAGATGTGTGTGAGTTTGAGCCAGCCTGCTCTACATAGTGAGTCCTGGGTCAGTGAGGACTACATAGTGAGAGCTTCTGTCAAAAAAAAATTTAAGAAGATTGAGTTATGTGTGCATTTCCCCTCCATAACTACAGTTAAGTTACAATTCTAGTAACAAAAAATTTAATTTGCACTGGAAGTGATGTGTGTAAAATGCAAAGCCACAGGCCCGGGCCATCTTTTCAGGATCAGTCGGGGCCACAGCGGGGAAGTGCTGCGACTGCTTGTACTTACTATCTCCAATCTCCAGAGTGGAATCCTGTCGGCCCTGCCATTCGTGTTTGGCTGTGTCTGCATTATCCTGGGGGGACTACTGGCAGATTTCCTCCTCTCCAGGAAAATCCTCCGACTCGTGACTATCAGGAAGCTCTTCACTGCAATAGGTAAGGGCCAAGCTGGATGCTCGGCGACTGTGGGAGCTCTGGAGCCTCTTTTTTATGGCTTTTATTCTGCTGCAGGGGTCCTTGTCTCATCTGGGATCCTCGTGCCCCTGCCGTGGGTCAGCTCTAGCCGCAGCACCACAATGGCCTTCTTGGTTCTGTCGTCTGTCTTCTGCAGCCTCTGTGACTCAGGGGCCCTCATAAACTTCTTAGATATTGCTCCAAGGTAGGGACCCTTTTGCCTCATCCTCATAGAAGCTCAGTTCAAGTCCAGGAACCCTAGCTACCCTTGCTCTGATGCAAAGGTAAAAGATAGTGTATGCATCAGGTTACAGGGACAGTAATATCAGCGCTACGTCTCTGCAGTTCCTGGAAGGGACTCTAGGCTAGTCGGCCACTGTGAATGCCACCTTTCCTAGCTGAAACAAGAGCAGTCTGTGGCCATGCAGACACTTCGCCTGTAAGTCTATGCTGAAGAATGCAGCAGGCCATTGGATTGGTTACTGAAAGTTCTCAAGAGATCCCATCATGGAGGTCCATGTGGAGCTTAAATAAAGGGGTTGAGAGAAATGGCTCAGTTGGTAAATACTTGCCAGGCAAGCATGTGGACTCGAGTTCCATCCCCAGAACTCATGCTGCAAAAAATTAAAATAAAACAAAGTAAAATAAAACAAGGCAGATATGTGCACTTGCAATCCCAGTGCTGGAAAGCTGGCAAGAGGTACGGATCCCTGTGGCTTGCTTGCAGCTGGCCTAGCCTACTGGGCAATTTCTATGCTAATGAGAGACAATATTCTGAAAGAAATATGGACAACTGAAGAATGTCCCCAAGGTCATCTTCTGTCCCCAAGGTCATCTTCGGTCCTCCACTTGTAGCGCCCATATGTACATGCATACCGGCGCACATGTGAACACATATACACCCATAAAAAGAAAGGGGCAAGACATAGAACCAAAGGAAAGACTCATTATCTCTGGTGTGAGTCATGCTAGAGAGAACTGAGACCAGACATAAAGCTCCCGGGGTCTAATCCGGGCAACAGGAAATGTTTCATCTTTACACAATGGCCCCTGAGACATGTAGGAGAAAGGCTGGTCTAGAGAACAGCCATGTCATCCCACGAAGGTCTTGGACACAGAAGGAGGAGGCATTTTATCCCGAAACAGGGCTACAACATTGGCCTCAATAGCAAGAGCCAAGAAGTTGACGTGTTAGCGTAGACTACCCCTGAAAGGCTGAGCCTGTAGCATAGGAGTATAAGGATCATTAGTTAGCATATGGTGTTCAAGTTTAATATGCACCACCCTAAACCTCCCCAGAGATAAGCATAGAGATAGGACAGCGAATGCAAACCTTTGCTTACCTGAGACTTCCCCCTTCCCAGGTACGCTGGCTTTCTCAAAGGACTACTGCAAATCTTTTCGTATATAGCGGGAGCCGTAGCTCCTACTGCTGCTGGATTTTTTATTGGTCAGGTAAGATTAAACATTGTCAGAAATATCAGTAAGAGAAACTGAATAGCGGTAGTTAGTAGAAGTCAGTCTCAGGTGCTGTTAGTTCCTCAGTGAGAAAGAACTCAAAGCTCATGCATCTGGAGCCCTTCATTCCCAGCTCAGCTTATGAAGGGAAACTCCATATTCTGTGGCTTTGGTGTGTGGGAGAATGCTCGGGGCCGAGGGCTATGGTTTGTGAATTCTTACAGGCTGAGCCTCTCATGTTAAAGTCCTACATCCAGTAATATTCATAGCGTTTCTCCTATAGTACTGTATGATCATTCAGCATAGTTTGCCTCAAACTGAGTGCTCTCAGGATTTTGGGGAGGTTTTCAGTGTTAACATCTTGAATGCTCTGGGAAACCCAGGATGAGGTGGCTTTCTGTCTAGGAAGCTAACAAGTCTTTGGAAATTGATGAAAAAATGTTTAATGAATGGCAGAGGGGAAAGCTCCCCGCACCTCACACCTGTGCTCCTGGGTGTTCATTAAACGCCTTGCTCGTCACTCAGAGCAGAAGCACCCAGGACCAGTGCTGCTGGGATGCCGGTTTTCATTCTGAAGCCTCCATCCTGGAGTTGTGTTGAAGGAGGCCGCTTGTTTATCTCCCAGCCCCCCGGCAGCTCAGACCAGAAATAATCACACAGAAACTATATTATTTAAATACTGCCTGGCCCATTAGCTCTAGCTTCTTATTGGCTAACTCTTATATATAAATTTAACCCATCTCCATTAATTTGGGTATCACCACATGGCTGTGGCTTCTGGCATCTGTCTCTGGTGGGGCTAAATGGCTTCTCTCCTGACTTCTCCTTCTTGTAATCCCAGCACTTGGGAGGCCAGGTTGGCCTACATTGTCAGACTCTGTTTTACAAACAAATCTTTAAAAGAAGAAAAAAGAAAGAATAAATATATAATTAAACCTGATAACTTGAACATTACCTAAGAATTATATAGACATACCTTTCACATGGAAAAGGATGTCTGTGAGATTTATGAAAATCTCACTTCTAAGCTTCCCGTGACTTTCTATTAATAGCTCAGAAAAAGACAGGAGATTAGCAAAGAATGGACTTTATCAAGTCCCCTTTTGCCTCGAAGCTTTCTAGTCTCTGAAAACACACTATTAGGGATTGGTTAAAATGAAAATTCTCATATAGACCTTGTTTCTCTTGCCACTTGACTGACTGATTAGTTCATTCATTTAGTCATTCATTCATTGATTCGAAAAACTATTAAATGTTAGTGTGTATTATGTCCATGGTTTTAACAAACAAACACACAAAAGTGTCCTAACCCTATCCTATTAAATCTACAATGTAAAACAATTGACAGAAAACTGAAGTAAATTATAGACGGATTGGTGGTAAGTGCTGAGAGAAGCGGAGAGTAGGAAACAAGACCAATTTATCAATGTGGCCAAAGGCAGAATCTTTGAAAAGGTGACTTTAAGCAAGTTCTGGAAAAAAGTGAGGGAGTGAGTCAAAAGAGTGTCCGATGGGAAATGCTTTCTAGCTGAGGGAAGAGGGGACTGATGGCCTAATGTTAGACACGCAGCAGTATATTCCAGGAGCAAGATGGGCATCATGGAGGTTGGGATGAGTTAGGAGAAGGAGCATCAAGACATAGCACCCCAACTTTTCTGAACCAGGGGTACAAGAAGTAGGCCACCATTGCTAACAAGTAGTTTCCTGCCTCCAGGATCCAGAGCTTGGCTGGAGAAATGTCTTCTTACTGGCAGCTGCTATTGATGTTGTAGGCCTGCTCTTCTACCTCGTCTTCGGCCGAGCAGAGGTCCAGGACTGGGCTAAGGAACAGACCCATCTCTGAGAAGAGTGAGCAGTGTGTGAGATCCTGATACTTCCCTTCAAAGACCTGCTTTTGTGCCTACTTGGCTGCTAAAGACATCTAACCAAAAGGGCTTTGTTCCAGGGTCATCTCAGAGATCCTGGCTAGATGATACTAAAGGCATTCCCCCGCCCCCCCCACAATTGGAGGTCTCACAAGGGAAGGGAACGGTTGGTTGTTTATAACTGTAACTGTATGCTCCTGGTAGCACAGGTGTGTCCAACTTTCTCTGAATCCTCTATACTTTCCCCTGCTGCCATGGTAAAAGTATCAGGGGTTGGAAGATAATTTGCAATAAAACTGAAGAGGAAGTCAGAAGTACAGGAGTGATGTGTTGAAACCATGGAAGAGTGGTACCATGAACTCTGTAAGCTTCCAGCAATAGAGACCTGAAAACCCAGACAACAGAACATCTACAGGGGCAGGAGGCCAAAGTGGACAGTGACTCTCACGTTAAGTGAGAGGGTTAAAGAGCCATTGTGAGTCTTGGTGTGTGCAGAGTGTCTAAGAAAATCAAAATAAAGAACAAGGAAGAGTGAATCTATTGTGTAAAAATGAATCAACTTTCTTCAACTAATACAAGACGGGCAGTAGAATTCAACCATTCTAGAGTTTCTTGTCTGTGGATCTTGGCTTTGGATCAAAACCACTTCCAGAACATAAACACCACTCAGGCACTCTCTGGAGTAAACTCTTCCACAGATACCTTCTTTTTGACTACTCTGACCTGGACCTTTCATTGGGATGTGGATCTGTGCAAATCTCTTATGGAGTAGACAAGGGCTTGTGTGACTCTGATCTCCTCATGTACCGCTTTCCAGCATCAGTCTCACAATGACTGCTCCTTGCCTGCTTCTCTGACTCTTGTGGTTTCTGCCACTGTTCAATAGGTCTCATTCAGTGTAAAATGTCTTCTAAAAATGTTGGTAAGACACATGCTTGCTCCAGCTCATTTCTAATGTTTAGAGAGTGTGTATGGAGATGTGTGGTGTTTCTTTGCACTAAGAATCCACACAGACTACAGAAGAGAACATAAACACTCAAACACTAAATGAGTGTTAATGAATACATTAGTGTGTATGGAGACATGACAGGCCTCACAGTCATGCATAGCTTGAAATAACTCACTACCACAGGGGGATAGATGGCTTTAATGACAGTATCACAAGCGAGTGTGCAGTGACAGCTGCGGACTATGTAAGAAAGAGGGGCACATCTTACTAGAATATGTAAGTGCCATGCACTTATTTAAGGGTGAGTGGTGGCCACCACCATTACACAGCATCAATTGAGCTGGTGTTTGAAGACCTGATGTAGGAGGCTGATGGAATGAATGTTCTAGGAAAGACCCTCGAGGAAGATCCACAGCATTTGCAAAGGCTTGGTGGCAAGAGAGAAAAGGCAGGCGTGAACAAGAGCAGAATTGACTGGAAAGTGACTGAAGAAGAAAGATCAGGAGTGAATAAGAGAAAATTTGGCGGTGAGGAGGTTATAGAAGTATTGAAGTCAAGAACATCCAGGGCATAGTGGACCTAGTGAAGAGTATTGGTCTTTATATTAAAATCAGTGATCATATTTTAATGGAATGGGACACAATCATGGTTCTGATTTTTTAGTGGTCACACTGCATAAAAGAATTGGTTAGGAAGTCCCCTGCAGTTCAGGATAGTGGTGGTCCATGGTATAGATGGATGGGGTAGGGAGAAATAAGCCAAGTGGATAGCCTGGCCCCATTATAATACTCCAGGAGAGAGTGAATGACATCCACAGCAACAGTTGCATTTTGGTTTGTTGGTAGGTCAATGGGGATGCTTCTCCCAACAACAACTCACACAATGAAGACCACAAACAGAAACATGGGCACAAAGGTCTGGGTGGCACATGTGACATTTGGGGTCCAGTTATGAATTTGGTAACAATTTAAACAAAGGTCATGATGAAAATTTTCAATGTGAATGAGATTGCCTGGGTAGACAGTATGACATAAAAGAGAAAGTCTATAACTAATCTTTCATGGTCAGCTAAAGGATAGAGAGAGAGAAGAGGAAGGTGGGGGAAAGGACAGAGGGAGGAATGGAGGAAGAAAGGAAGAAAAGTATAGACGGCAAACCAAGAGAATAGTATTAAGATGGAGAAATGGAAAAAATGAATTACAAAAAGGAGCGGTCGGTCAGTGTGGCATCAATCTGCAGGGATCTGGCTGATGCGGAGGAAGCAGAGTGAGAAGAAAGGGGTCCAATCCTGAGACTTCGGAGGCAAAAGAGAGGGAGGAAGAAAGGTGAGAGGTTCAAAGCAAGTCTGGAGCAAGCTATGAATACCCCAGAGACAGAGCTAGCTGAGAAATCAAAGTGGAGTAAAGAAAAGCTTCAAGCGTGAATGGAAAGATCCTGGGAGGGGGACGAGGAAGGACTGCTGTGGCCTAAAGACCAGCTAGGAAGATAACAGGAGTGGGATGTAGGTGGTCCATATTAGCCAGTGAGAAATCCAAGGAGGGCTTCGTTCTTGGAATCTTTCTCTCTATTTGAAAGTGCAGAGGGTGCATGAGGGGCTTGTTGCTAAGACAGAGGCTACAGTGCTCTTATTAGCTAGAAGAGCAGCATAGCAGAGATGCCCTGCTGGTGGCCGGGCAAGGTCTTTGCCTTCCATACAACCCCGGAATACCTACACATGCTTCTTCTTCTAGCCCATTCATGACAGTTTCCAACCCCAGAGAATTCAGGAACCAAGGCATGCATTGTTTGACACATCTTCAACAAAGTGTGGGATTCCATATACAGTAAGTACCAATAAATGTTTAAGTCATGTATTGGAGCAGCTCTGGGGTGGTATAGAAGACCAGTTAGGGGACAAAAGGAATGGGAAAATGTCCTCGTTTCTGCCCTGTTGCTGTGACAAATACCATGACCAAAGCAACTTACAGGAGGAAAGGATTTATTTGACTTACACACACACCTAGGTCACAGTCCGTCATTGACAGGAGACAGGGCAGGAACTCAAGCAGGGATTTGAAGCAGAAGCCATGGAGGATTGGCACTTGCCAGCTCACCCACAGGTCATATTCTTCTCTCTTTCTTATACAGCACAGGACTGTGTGCTTCAGGGTGGTGCTGCCCACCACAGGCTGCACTCCCTTGCACCAGCTAACCATCAGTCAGTCCCCCACAGACAAGCCTATAGGCCAGTCTGATCGGACCAATACTTTGGCTGAGACTCCCTTCTCAGGTGACTCTAGGCTATGTCGAGTTGATGGGTAAAGCTAATGGGGAAAGGAGAAAAGGAACCAATTTCACCCCAAGTTTATATGCCTTTGCTTTTAGAACCCATGGGTTCTTTTTCTTGTAGTTATGTTAACAGAAACCTGGGTGTGACACTGTCATTCTCTTTGGCAATCCTGGACCTGACACAGGTCTCATTAGAGCACATAGTCAGCTGTCCAAGGTCTTCATTAATCCATTTCTTTTCCCTCCCATGCCACTTGTATTTTTATTTTTTGATATTTATTCATTTTTATTTTACTCCTACAAGAGTTCTGCCTGCACTATAAGTGTGCAGTGCCTATGGAGGCCAGAAAAGGGTACTGGATCCCTTGAAACTGGAGTTCCTGATGGTTGCTAGCTGCCATGTGGGTGCTGGGAATCGAACCCGGGTTCTCTGGGAGAGCAGTCTTCTTAACTGCTGAGCCATCTTGCCAGTCCCTATTTTTTATCTGTTTGTTTGTTAATCAATCATCTTCAGCTGCTGCCTATAACACGTCTGACTTCTCTGGGACCATCAAAGAGGAAACTGATTTTTTAAAATATTTTCTTTCAGATTGGGCTATCCTAAAAGAATATAAATAATTTAAGTTGTTTTTTTTCAAATGGCTCACATATTTACAACAAAGAGGAATGAATGTTGAAAATTGAAAACAAAATGAGCAAAAACAAACCCAAACCAAGAGGCTGTAGAGTAAAATTTCATCTTATGTTTGTTTATTGAATCACAGAGGAGGACAGATAAATAAATCCACCTTTAAACTCAGACACGTAACTTGTCGCATACAATACGCAGTGCAGAAGAAGTACACAGACTAAAGCGGGTGAGACTGGCCTCCCAGGATCCTCTCGCCACCCCCTCCTGGGGTTGGTGGCTCCCTGGGGATGGGAGTCTCACACAGTTCCTCTTTTTTTTAATAGGGACTCTGACCTCGTGCTTCGTAAGCGCTCAGTTTTCTATTAACTTTTGTAGAAACAGGAAAACAAAACACACAGAGATGTCACTGGAGTGTTGTCACGCAGAGAGTGAGCCAGCACCTCAAAGAAATTAGTGTAGACTAGGAGGCTTTTCTCAAGTCGTCTTTCTTGTCCAGTGACAGGTTATCCATGCCATTTTTGCATGTCTCCCCTACGGACATAAAAATAAATAAATCTATCTGCCAGGTGCCACCTTGCCTCCTTCCTCTGCCCTATCCTGGGAGATCTATGTGAAAATATCGGAGTAGCTGCTGCATTTTGCTAGCCCCAGTCTCGGTGCTCGAAGATACTCATTGCTGTGTGTTGAGGCTGCATCCTGAAAACAAAACAAGCAAATCAAAAGCCACTGTGCCATAGAGCTGGCACTCCTGTAGGTATATTAATGCCCTCAAGACAGCACATTACAAGTGTAGTAATAATAGGTACATTCTCTGTGTCCCCACATTTCATCTTTTAATACACTGATTTGTTATTAAGACAATGAAAATTGGGGACCCTGCACCAAGCACGCACTCCAGCTTCCGGGTCCCTGCACTCACGCACCATCTGCCTTTTCTAAGAACCATTCCTGACACCCATAGAGGCTGCTGTCTGACAGTCTAGGGTGTTCTGACTGTTAACAGGCATCCGGACCAACTCCTCTGTACTCATACATCCTATCTAGAACCTGGAAAAAAATCACAGCCAAGATGCTTACCCAGAGGGTCCAGCCAGGATCCTAACTGGAGCAACAATGAAGAAGGCACACATTATTCTGCTTTGTTTTGTTTTTGTGAATGAGTTTTTCCTGTTTGATTGGCTTGATTTTGTAGACAGGGTTTCACTAGCTGGCCCAGAACTCATTATATAGACAGTCTGGCCTCAAACTCTCAGAGATCTGCCTGTCTTCGTCTTGTGAATGTTAGGATTAAAGGTGTGTGTCACCATGTCTAACCCTGTTCTAGTCTTCTTTAAACGGATTTTACTTATTTTTTAACTTAAAATTTTCAGTGTGTGTATTCGATGTATATGGTAAATAAGAACAGCTGCAAATAGCTGGATAATGTGAATTGAGTATGTTCCTGCCATGCCTGCCTTCGCTTTGCTTCTTCCTCCTCTCATCCCGTTTGTCCCCATTGTTTCCCTAGACGGTTTTGCTTTGATTTCCATGTCCTATATGTGATATTACCTTTCTGTATGCTTTTTTATGCCTCTCTCTCTCTGTGTGTGTGTGTGTGTGTGTGTGTGTGTGTATTTGGAGCTTTGCATGTCAATTATGCATTGCTGGACAGAACATTCATTTGCTGCAGGTGTCCCCATGTATTCTGTTCAGAGAGGGGACCCGCTGCAGGTATTTGAAACCTCTCAATGGCATTGTCACTGCCTTGAGTTCACGGATTCATCTACGAAGTTCGCTTCTGTCCTCTTAATGTGAGGTGGCCTGTCTGTGGCAGTATGGCTCTCAGAAATTCCAGGAGAGTCTTTATATAATATGGCAAGTTGTGATGTTACAATGGTGTCTTCAGGGTAGTGGTGGAACACATAGCAGATCTATAATCCCAAAGTGAAGCCCTGGGAGAGTTGAGGTGGAGAAAGGCTTTGCAACAATTTAAAAATGCCTGTTTTTACCTGAAGGTCAGAACAATGTAAATATGCCTATTCTTAATTTTGATCATGGTAGCACATGCATGTAACTCAATCACTCAGAAATGGAGGTGGAAAAATCATGAGTCTCAGGCCAGCTTAGGCTGTATAGAAAGTCCAAGGCTAGTCTAAACTATACTTATTGAGGTTTTGAATTAATGTACACACACACCACACACTTCACAGAAAACAAAAACACTCCTTAAGCTACACAGAAAACAAAAACACTCCTTAAGCTAAACCAAACCAAAAAAAAAAAAGCACTAAATAAGAGACATTATCTCTTGAACCTTGCCTTCAATTTTATACTAAGGGTTCTAAGCAAAGCAATTAGAGAAAAAATGAAGATTATTCAGATAGGAAACAGAAGTGAAATTACCTACATTTCTAGATAACAAAATTATTTATGTAGAAATCAGACAGTATCCACTAAAAACTAGTAAGATATGCTTAATGAAACTGTAGGGCATTACAAAAGTTAATTGCATTTCTATTATATTTAACACAAAAATTAAACTGAGAAGACAATTTCATTTAAAATAGAATTTAAGAACCAAGCACACTGATATACATTTGTAACGTATATAACTTCCTGAGAGTGGAAGCTATAAGTTCTGGGCTAGTCTGTTTGGGCTCCACAGTGAGTTCCAAGCCCATCTAACATCACCACACTCTGGTTCTAGTTCTTACCCAAGAGTTCTTGGGTAACATACTCAGATACTATGAAAGTGCACTAACATCAACAACAGAACGGACCAATGAGCAATGCCTCATACACAACATCAGCTCACAAGCAACTGCATCCCCCTCCAAAACAAACAGCCAGGAGCAACAACGAAACCCTCTTTGATGCCTTGTTTCTCTCTACTCCATTTTGGGAGGAATATCTGTGTATTCTGACTGCTTCTATTTCCTCACATCATATTTTCTCTCTCTTTTCTTTTCCACAGATAAAATAGACAACAGAAAATTGCAGAAAGCAAATAGTTGGCTTAGTGGTTTGCAAGCACAAGGGCCTGAGTTTGAACCCCTGAATCCATGTAAAAATTTATAACGTAGGGGCACATACTTGTAACTTGAGCACTGGGGAAGCAGAAACAGGAAGGTCTCTGGGCCTTATTGGCCAGCCAGGAGACTCAATTGTCTGCCCGACAATAAGAGACTGTCTCAAAAGAGCTGAACCCTAAGAAAAACATACATAGATCCACCTGGAAAGGGGAAATAGACAGGATCGCCTGACACGATTGGGAGCATGGGGGTAGGGAGAGTAGAAAAAGGGGAAGGCAAGGGGAGAAGGGGCGAGGGGAGGAGAACTTGAGGGAACAGTATAGTAGGGATGGAGGAAGGACAGAGATGAGAGCAAGGAAAGAGATGTTTTGATTGAGAGAGCCATTATGGGGCTAGCAAGAAACCTGGCACTAGAGACATTTCCCAGAATCCATAAGCATGACCCCAGCTAAGACCCTAAGC